>NW_011495032.1:6865995-6866574 GCF_000754665.1 Bison bison bison
GCCCTTGACGTGACCCCAGGCACGCTACCGCCACCCTGCGGCCAGGGCCGAGGCCTCCGTCTGCAAAGCCACACGAGCGCAGACGGCAGCCTGGCCCGCAGCGGCTACTCACCCCGGCCGCCCAGCATCAGCGAGAACGTGGTGATGGAAGCCTTGGCGGCGGGGGCGGACGGCACAGGCCCGGAGGTCAGCCTCGGACTGCCAGAGGACGACCTCGTACTCCCCGATGACGTGGTGCAGTACATCAAGGCACGTACCAGTGGCACCCTGGAGGAGAGTACCCCACCGGTGTACCCCCCGGAAAGCACCTGCTTCTCTGAGAACCCCAAACTGCCCAGCCCCGGGCTGCACGGCCAACGTACCATAGCAGCTGCAGACTCAAACGTGGGCCCCTCCGCCCCGGTGCTGGGAGGCTGCCCACTGGGCTACGGGGCCCCCTCCAGCCTGAACAAGAACAGCATGCCTGTGCAGTGGAACGAAGTGAGCTCAGGCACCATGGACGCACTGGCCAGCCAGGTGAAGCCTCTGCACTTCCCACAGGGCAACCTAGCTGTGGTACCACAGAAGCCAGCCTTCACC
>NW_011495032.1:6866877-6920662 GCF_000754665.1 Bison bison bison
GGCAGCCAGTGTCCCAACATGACTGCTGCAGTGAACCCCCACCCCGGCTACGGCCAAGCCCACCCCCAGCTGAGCACCATGGGTGGGACCCTGAACCAATTCCCCTCCTCTTGCAGCAACATGGCAACCAAGCCAGGCCACCTGGGGCTCCCCCAGCAAATGGAAGTTGCTCCTGACCCCACCATGATGGGCAACAGCCACAGGGAGCTCGGCATGCCCAATTCCAGCCTGGCCGGGATGCCACCACCTCATCCAGCACAGAACTACTCACAGCAGAGTCATCACCTGGTGACCACCATGAGCCAGGAGGGCTACCACCAAGGCCCCAACCTGGTACCTTCCCACCAACCTAGTTTCATGGAGCCCCAGCAGGGCACAATGGGGGCAGCTGGATCTAGCTTTGGCCTAATGCAACCCCGGCCACCCCCAGAGCCTGGCCCTGCCGGCCGCCACCGCGGGGTACGTGCAGGGCAGCAGCTAGCCTATGCCAGGGCAACTGGCCATGCCGTGGCTGCTATGTCAGCCAACCAGGAGATGACAGAGTCTGTACCCAAGGGGACAATGGGCAGCATGTTGTCCCTACCCCCTCAGCCACCCCCACAGGACACAGGTGGGACCCAGGACCACAGCATGCTCTACTACTATGGCCAGATCCACATGTACGAGCAGAACGGAGGCCCTGAGAACCAGGCCGGCTGCCAAGCCCTGCGACCCCAGCCAACACAGCCCCAGGCCTTGCCCTCGCCGGGGGTCAACCAGGTGTCCAGCACTGTGGACTCCCAGCTACTTGAGGCACCCCAGATTGATTTTGATGCCATCATGGATGACAGTGATCACTCCAGCTTGCTTTCTGGCGCCCTGAGCCCCAGCCTCCTCCACGGCCTCTCCCAGAGCTCCTCCCGCCTCACCACCCCACGCAGCTCCCTGACTCTGCCCTCCATCCCCGCCGGTATCAGCAACATGGCCGTGGGGGACATGAGCTCCATGCTCACCAGCCTGGCCGAGGAGAGCAAGTTCTTGAACATGATGACCTAAGGCCCCTGGCACTGAGCGAACTTGGAAGGACCATCACTTCCCAGGGCACGGTGCTTTTATCTGTTTTACCTTTTTCCGCAAAAAGTATTAAATAGGTCTGAGGGAGTTTGGCCAGTGGCTGGTTCAGACCACAGATGCTTTAAGGGCAGGTTTGTGTGCATCCCGTCTGGTCTTCCTTTAGATAATCTTTTGGAACTCTCAAAAGTCTCCACGGAAAAGGCAAGGCAGGGATACAGGACTCGTTTACACAGTGCTTCACAGCCTCTGGTGTTTATGGGTGTCTGGCTTTGTCACCTCTGTCATTTGGCTAACGAGGGATAACATTGGCCCAGGGCATTCCAAGCACACATGGAAAGAGGTGAGAGGAACCACATTTGGGTTTGAATCATCCAAAAGCCATACCAGATATCCCAATCCAGGAAGATAAGTTTCTTGCTCCGGTGCCTGCAAGGTAAAGGAATTCCTGGCCCACGGGAATTCTTCTGTGAAGCTTAATTGTTGAAGCCTCTGACATCCCTTGCTGTGGAGGGGGAAACTTTTTTTTTTACCTGGATGGTTTGGAAGCACATCCTTATGGGTTTGGTAGAGCTGGTGTCTCTACCCTGCAAAGCCAAGTTTGCGGCTGGCTGACTGTCCAAGTGTATATGGATGAGTACAGTATGAAAACATTGCCCAAAAAAGGAAAGAAAACAGTATAATACTCAGGGCAAGCCCAGAAGCTGCCCAGGCCTCTCCAGACCATGTTTACAGTGTTCATGCATGTAGAATGTAGCCCTTCCTGAAAAGAACACATTTCTAAATACCTCGGGGCTGCTGGGGGTTAGGGATGGACCAAGGTGAGCTGAAGTGTGTGATGAAGAGGGGCCTGGGTAAAGAGCACACTGGGGGCCCAGCCTCAGGCCGCCCTGGAAGTCTCCCAGTAGGAAGAGGAAGTCACATGTTTACCCAACCCTGTTTCTCCAATGCACTGTCCACCCACCTTATGGTGGAAAACTGTGGGGCTTGATGGCAGCCTTTGCCCACATTCCTCCAGGCCATGCTGTCCACTCACCAGCAGCCCCCTGACTGACCCCAAGCTACAACATGCAGTCCTGGTATCTTCTGGTCTCTGTTCCCTCCGCCCACCTGATCATTTCACAGAGAGTAATGATATGCATGGTATTTTGGGCAGGGGTGGGATTTTGAAGGGGTTGATTCTTGGGACTCTGAGGGACCATCTCTGAATTTTCCTGTTCAGTGTTGACCAAGCCCCACCTGGAAATGGAATTTGGAACTGGCATCAGAAGACATTGTTCCCAAACATATGGGAGGGTGAATGGATGCATCCTCCCCACTACACACGTTCACATACACTCGGCACCTTTCTCATGTTGAATTTGTGGCAACCTTGCTGAATCCACCTGCATCACTATGAACTTGACTCTGACTATGAGCCTGGCTTCAACCAGAACATGGCCAAAACCTGACCTGGGCCTCTACACCCCAGAACAGCAAGTGCTTTGTCAGGGTTCAAAGACATGGTCAAGTTCAAATGACAGCCCTGAGACACCTCCAGGGGTCTGTGCTCTGTGTGGTGCATGTTCTTTCCCTGGGCTAGGATTTCACTGGCCGTTCCCAGTTTGTATATAATCTGTACAGAAGACGGCGTCCCTGAAAATACCGTAGGTGCATCATCCGGTCAGATTTATATCTCCAAAACATTTTTAGCTTTTTCTACATGCTATGAATTGAGATGACATACTCAACTTGTAAATAAGTCGTTTTTTGTACATTAAAAAAAAAAGTAATTTTTTCATAATTTATTTGGTCTGTCTGCTTCTTTCTTGACATTAGTTAATGAAAACCTGAGCAGTAAATTCAGTGCATTTAAACAGAAATGAGGCTGTATTTTTTTCTCAGCAGCATCAAAATTGACTGTCCCCCCTTTGCCAGGAAATGTTTAACGCTGGGGCATTTACTGGCTGTCTGTTGTCTCAGGGTGGAGGCAGTGGGAGGCGGGGCGGGGGGGTGAGCAGGATTTGACGTTGTAGAGGGAACATCTTGCTGTTCTTCCAGCCAGGTGGTTGGAACATCTAAGTTGGTTTGCTGACTGAGAGGCAGCACTGGTCTCAGGCCGTCCTGATGTCAGAAGCCCCTCTTGGCCAGGCAGTTGGATGAGCACACTTGAGTTGTGGGAGGCAGGGAGAGGAAGACAGGCAGCCCCCTGTCCTCTGGTGCCAAAGCAGAATCAGGCAGGCTGATGAAGCCCTGGATACCCAGCAGCTGGCCACGGGCAAAGGAGCCCATGGGGAGCAGCCACATGCAGGGACGCTGAGCCCTCGGGGGAGGGCCTGGCAGGTGCACAGAGTTACCCAGGTCTGGCGATCCAGCAGGCTGCCACTGAAGCAATTGAGCTACAGCCATGTGTCTCAGGGGGATCAGTGAGGGGAACCACTGGGGCGTGGGATGAATTCTGGAACTGGGAGGGGACAACCCAGCATGGGGTTGAAAGAAGTAGACAGCACCTTCTATAGAGCCAGTTAGGCTGGCCTCTGGTATCCCAGCCCGGGCCCCTTAACGCCTTCTGCTCTAGGAGAGAAACCTTGGCACCCAGCTCGGAGAGTTCCCAAAGCTGCCTGAAACACTCAGCTGAAAACGAGTTCTGAGGGATGTCACGGATGCTCAGAATAATATCAAGTATAGGAAATCCCTGAGGGGAAGGGAATTCAACATGTTTTCTTTCTGGGGGTGTCCCTGAGTCTTCACTATGTGTTAGGGAGCCATTGCATCTCTGGCCGTATCCTCATGGTGGAAAGATTACAGCTGAGTCCCGCCCCAGGAATTTAGCGGACTGTGCCCTCAGGAGGAGGAACGGAGCACAGACGGCTGAGCCCTTTCCTCTGCTCTCAAAGCCCATCATCTTCAGGCCTCTCATCTCTTCTACATCACATGCTGAGTCCCCGGAGGCAGCTGTGCCCTGCTTTGGGGGCAGGGAGAGGCCAGGAATTCAATGCTGCCTGAGACTAGATGAGCTACAGTATTAAGAAGTCCACTGAGGCCATTCAACTCAGCCATGTGCTCTGTGTCTCTTAACTTCGGCCACGATCATGCTGCATGACCATACCCACAAAGCCTTAGCACCAGGGAACAGCGTCTATTTCATTCATGAATCTGGCTTCACTGACGGTTGGCTGATCCCCATTGGGCTGGGCTGGGTGGCTCTGCAGCTCAGCTGGGAGCAGCTCATCCAGCCAGCTGGGCGGGGGCAGCTTGGAGCTGCTCCACGTGACCCTCATCTTCCTCCCTGGTCAGGACACTGGCCTGGGCATTGCCTTCTCGTAGTGATGGCAGGAGCATGGGAGAGCAAGCAGAAAAATGTGAGTCCTTCTCAAGCCTCTGCTCAGAATGAGTGCACCATCACATTCACCTCATTCTGGCAAAAGCAGGTCATGTGGCAAACCCGTATCAGGGATGGGAAGTGTCCTTCCATAGGAATAAGAGGGATAGAGTGACTATTTCTCAGCAATAGTACAGTCATCCCCAGTCCACCCTCCGCACTCAAATCCCTCCCACATGTAGAACAGACTCACCCAAGACCCCAGAGGTCTCTCTAGTCAATCGTCAGGCTCAAAGTCTGGGATCATGTGGTCTCCATTTGTTCTAACCTAAAAACAGAGCTTCTCTGTCCCCCAGGCACATGCACACGCTCAGCACACAGAGTGGCCCAGGCTTAAAATCACTGCGGGTTCTGCTCCTGTCTCAGCCGCTGGTCCATGGCCTCTGAAGTTGTGCTGGGCAAACATCACCAGTGATCTTACCCTGCGATGGAATGTTCTCTGGTCTACTATTCTTTGCTCTGACATCCATGTTGGAGTGTTCTTTGTTTTTCCATCAATATTTCCACTTCTAAAGAGGGCACTGAAAAGTGTGCCTTCTTGGGGAGCAGAGTAATTCTTCAACCTCTTCCTGCCTGAAGAGGGTTGAGAGCTTGAGGTACTTTATGTGTCAAGCAAACTTAATATACTCCATGGTTACAATACATTTGCCCACTCAACTCTCTTAAACATGGTGGGTTTTGGTATTTGATTCCGGTCTACTCTGTGCACCAAAGCCACACCCATAATTCCTTTATCAATGGGCATCTCTACACTGATTACTGACACCCCACATCAGGCTATGTCTAGGCACCTCATTGTCACTGAAGGGCTATTCAAGAGTCACCTTATTCCTTTCAAGGACCATAAGTTCAAGGACACACCCTAGACTTCATCTTTGCTCTGAGGCCATGTCTCACAGGCACTGCCCTAGTCTCTTAGCGGTGGACCAGAGCTTCATTTGAACATCTTTGAGAGCCCAAAGAGATAAGAGATGAGTGATCATTTTCTTTTCTAAATTCTGCTTTACGCTGGCTGGTTCCTTTCTGAACTCATCTCTTACTTGTGGTTCCTTATCATTTACAGCTCAAAGAAGATGCTGTTTATAATATTCTGCCTGGAAACCAGCCTTCCAAATTCCACAAATTCACAAGAACATTTTCTCCCTCCCAGAAGACCATAGGCAATCCTTTTACCGACTGTTTCTTCACCACACCATCCAAGTCACTATTTTTCTTGCCATGTTTCCAACCTCCTCTAAGTGTCCTCACTGCCCTGTACCAAACCGATGCTCCATATTTTAGAACTTGTGCAAACAGCCTCCCATTCTGGGTACCAATTTCTGAAGAAGCATGGTAACACTGTCTGCTAAGCACAGAAGTCCTGAAACACAAAACACCCAGCAGTTGTTTAGCTTGGGAGTCTGCGAGTCAGCTGAGGGGTTGCCTCAGATGGCAGCTCAGCTTTGCCCCCGGGCCTTCTCCTCTGGGCCCAGAGCATTGCTTGGATATGGCAATGGCACAAGTTCCAAAGGGCACATGAACACAGAGGAGGTCACTTATGACCTAGGCTAGGAGCAGAAGGCCAGTCACATGACTGAGCCCCAAATCAATGGAATCGGGAATGCATGCCTCCTGCAGAATTATTGCAGATCAGTATCTGAACAATTATCCAACCTACCACATCAGACCAACCTTGATCATATTAATAATAAGCCTGAATTGGACCTCCATCTCTCTCCTGACTCTGTATCTCTGTTGGCTCTAAATCCAAAAGGGGAGCAGAGTGGAGTCATTCATTGTTACCCTGTAACCAGTGCGGTGCCACAGCCAGCTTCTGATCCTAAGATGTACTTTTCTTCCCAACCAATAACTTTTGTTTATGGTTAAGGAAAATGTATGGAAGCTTTTCCCAAGGGGCATTATTGGTAAAGACCCTGCCTGCCGAGGATTCGAAGATGTGTATTCAATCCCTGGGTCAGGTAGATCCCCTGGAAGAAGGCATGGCAACCCACTCCAGTATTCTTGCCTGGAGAATCCCACGGACAGAGGAACCTGGCGTGCTGCCGTCCATGGGGCTGCAAGGAGTCACACACGTTTAGCGACTGAAAAACAACAAACTGACATCAAGTCAGGTCCTCACTTTTTCCTGTCTCCAAAATGCCAGGTTCAAAACTGAAAGTTGTAGAATGATTGGTACTAAAATGATTTGAAAATGATTTATTATATAGGCTTGATATTTTTAACCCAGTTTTGCAAGTAATTTTTAAAAATCTGATACCTCATTTCACAGGCAGATGAAATTTGCAGTGGGCTGCCTCAGATTTTTTTAAATTTTTTTACTTTCCTTTGCTTGTTAAAATATAAATCTGAAAAGCAGGCTCAGAGCAATTTACACAAATACTTTTGGGACAATTTACGACTATCCCACTGGTCAGTGAAACTATCCATGTCCCGAACATTTACAGTGATCATTTGACACTGGCCGTGTTGGGAGAATTTACACCATGGAAACCAGCAAACACTATTAATCAGGGCTTCCTGCCCTCAACTCCAGGGAGCTGGTCGTTAAACATTTACCAGTGTGCCTGGCAGCATACTGATATCCTGTGAGTTGCCAATAGCCCGATACACCTAGAGATCTTTTCTAAGGTTCTAAGTCCACAAAACCAGTTTCGGGATTGGTTTCACAGAGAACTTGTGAGTCCAGGGTGCCATGGCTACCTTGGTCATCTAGTTTAGTGGTCATCTAGCAAGCTGGCTCCCCCGGCACTAATAACACAGGCATAGCCCATATGTACTCTCCAGTCCTTCCCTTCTTTCTGGCCCTGGTGGTCTGTGAGTTCTTTGAAGGATGAGCTGTGTCTGATTCAGCCCATGAGAAGCCATAAGTGGTTTTGATTATTTCTGCTGAGTTTAGTTCCAAATCCAGTGGTTCTAGAAAGCTTCATAGAGGGAGACGTGAACTGAACTTTGACAAATGGATAGAAACTGGACCTTGTGAGTAGCCCATTCAGAATTTATTTGAAATGAGGCTTCAAAGAGATTAAGCTATAGAAACAGTGAAGTTGTCATTAAGAGGTAATGGGGTTTGCTTTTTAAATAGATTGGGGTGGGGGAAGAAGGAAGAAAAAGAAGAGGAAATCTGGCAGCTGGAGGCTGAACAGAGACCAAAGGCCTTGGGCCATGGTCTCACAGTAAAAGAAATGAGACTGTCTCATGACTGTGACCTGAGGGTCTCTGATGGGCCCTTCCAACTTCAAAAATGCACTCCACTGGCCTGCTTTGATTCCAGAAAATTTATTACTGAAGCATATTTCCTCTGAGTGCAGGCACTGAAGTCTGCTGAAAAAGAGTCCAGTGACGGAGGGATGCATGGAGAAGCCCACAGCAACATATAAGGCCTCATCAACAGCTCCCTGAACCACCTGGAAATTTCCTGCAACTGGGTAGGTGTGAAAGACTTGCTACATGGTTGTAAACTGACTTTCTTCCTTGGAGGGGCCCCAAGTTCATGCATTAGTTCAGGTTCAGAAACATCCTCTGAATTCAGAGGTCATCTGAGGTTCCTGAAAGGTGATCAGTCTTCACTGTCTCCTTAATCTCCTCCTTCTTCTCCTCTCCTCTTATTTCTTCTTCTCCTTCTCTTTCCCCTTCATCCCCTCCTCCTCCTCTTTATCCTTCTCCTTCTTCCTCTTCATCTTCCCCTTTCTCTTCTCTTCCCTCCTTCCTTCCTTTTCCCTCCCTCCCTTCCTCCCTCTGCTCCTTTCTCCTCCACCCCTCAGCTGATGAAAATGAGCAAAAACAAGTGTGCGAGCCCACGTGTGATTGTATCACTACAAGTAGAGTGATGTGTGTGATGACATCACACTTAGGAAGGTGTGATGGGCTTGTGATGGTGCAGGGAGGGGGCCCATTAAATCAGCATAGTTTGAATGAGAAATAAGACCTGATCCAGGTTTAGAAGATGAGTAGGAAGTTGTCTGAGGGGATTGGAAACGTCTCATCAGAAACCATGGAGGCCAGAAGTAAGTGAAATATTTTTTAAATGTTGAAAGAAAAGAACTGTCAATACAGAACTCTGTATCCATTAAAATATCTTTCAGGGATGAAAGTAATACTCTTAGATGAAGGAAAAGGAAGAGAAATTCATTGTCAGCAGGTCTGCTCTAAAGGTAGAAAGGAAATGATATAAAAAGAAAATGGAGCATCAGGAAGGAGGGAAGAGGAATAGAAACGATATCTGGATAAATACAGTGGGACATTCTTCCCTCCTGAGTTCTTTAAAATAAATAGTAAGTCCCCTACATACAAACTTTCAAGTTGCAGACTTTCAAAGATGCAAACCTGCTTTTGCATGTCCAATTACTGACGATAATTTCATGTATCTGGTGTATATTGTCATGTGCGTGTATCCTCTACATGTGGTCATGCTTTTGTGTACTTCAGTGTACAGTAGTGTACAGAGGACAGCAGTACGGAATCTTTATTTCAAGCCCAAGATGTCCAGAAGCGCTAAGCAATAACCACTGAAAAAAAAAGTGGAAATAATTGAGAGAGTGGAGCGAGGTGAAAAGGTGGTAGGTGTCGCTCATTCTTATAACATGAATTGTTCAACAGTCGGCACAGGTCTAAAGAACAAGGACAAGATCATGGGACATGTAAGTCTGCTGTGCCAATGATGTTGGCAATAATATCAAAGAAACCTAGAAAAGTGATGGAGAAGATGGAGAAACTTCCCAGCGTGTGGATGCAGGATCAACATCAGAGTTGAGTGCCACTCAGCTTAATACTGATTCAAAAGAAAGCTAAAAGCCTTTATGAAGACTTGAAGAAGAAACATGGCAATGACTCAGAGGGTGCAAATTTTAATGCCAGCCATGGTTGGTTTCATTGGTTCAAGACTAGAACCAAACTTCACAACATAAATGTCAGTGTCAAGGCAGTGAGTGCAGATACGGTAGCTGCTGGGAAATTTCCTGAAACACTTAAATTACTGATGAAGTTGTGTATTTATCTGGGAAGATTTTGAATGTGGATGAGATGGGACTGTACTGGAAGAGGATGCCAGACCAAAGTTACATCAGTAAGTAGGAAAGTTGGAATCAGGCTATAAACCATCAAAAGATAGACTAACTCTGTTGTATGGTGGCAATGCTTCCAGCAATATGAAGCTTAAGCCTCTCTTAGTTTATCATTCAGAGAACCCAAGAGTCCTTGAAAACAGCCGAGGGCTCTCTTCCTGTTGTGTGGAAGAGTGACCCCAAAGCCTGGGTTACACAGGTCATTTTCCAGGACTAGTTTTTCCACCATTTTATCCAGGAGGTAGAGAAAACATAGCTTGGAGAAGGATGTCCTATTTAACATTCTTTTGCTGCTCGACAGTACTCTGGGCCATCCCTCACGCATGGATGACCATCATCACAAAGTCAAAGTAATGTATCTGCCATGGAATACTACATTGCTTATCCAACGTATGGAACAGGAAGTTATAGCAACTTTCAGAAAATACTATTTATGTCACACTTTTGGTCAAGCTGTAAAGGTGAGTGATGAATCAAGAACAACCTTACAATTTTGGAAAGACTATAACATCTAAAAGGCCATAAGAAATAGTGATTTGCTTGGTGTGAGTTTACAGTTGTCACCATGAATGGGGTTTGGAAGAACCTATATCTGCAGCTTTTTCATGATTGTCATGGATTTGAGAACGTGGATGAGGATTCCAAAGATATCATCAGCAACTTACTGATCTTCAGTGAGTAGCTGGAGCTAGATCTGGAAGAGGAGCACTTCATTGGACTCCTTGCCGTGCAACACAAGGAGCTTAGTAATGAAGACCTGATGGAACCAGAGGCCCAGAGAAAGGATGAAGAGAAACAAGAGGAAGAAGTAACTGAAGAACTAAAGAGATTCACGATGCAGGAAACTGCAAGGGGGTCTTTTTTATTTGAGGAGGCAATGTTAGTTTTTGAGACAAATGACCCGAATGTAGAATGGTACATGAAGCTTGTGGTAATCCAGTGCTAACATGTCATATGATGAGAAAAAAAGAACTACTACACAGACATCACTGGATCATTTTTTTAAAGGGTAGATAGAATTAAATCCAGCAATATACCAGAGGCTATGCCATCAACATCAAGCACAAGTGAAATTGCATCTTGCCCTCCGTCTCCTACTGCTGACATTTCTTCCTCTTTACCCTCTCCCACTTCCTCTTCCTCCCCCAGTCAGTAACTCTTCTTGCCTGTTCACTCAGCCCCTGTGTGCCAGCTGTTTATACTGTACTATACTGTACTGTACTATTGTGCTTTTCAGGGTAGTGTACTGTAAGATTAAAATGTTTTTGTTTTGTGTGTCTGTTGGTTTCTTATGCATTATTTGTGTAAAAAGTATTATAAACCTATTATAATACAGTACTATACAGCTAACTGTGTTCATTGGCTACCTAGGCTAACTTTGTTGGACTTATAAACAAACTGGACTTACAAATATGATCTCAATGAAACTCATTTGTATGTAGTGGATTTACTGTATTTAACAGCTGAAGCAGTGAGGGCTTTCAAAGTATGTACGTGGGCTTCGCCAATGGCTCAGCAGTAAAGAATATGCCTGCAATGTAGGAGACTCAGGAGACATGAGTTCAATCCCTGGGTCAGGCAGATCCCCTGGAGGAGGAAATGGCAACCCACTACAGTATTCTTGCCTGGAAAATTCCAAGGACAGAGAGGCCCTGTGGACTACAGTCCATAGGATCACGAAAAGCCAGACACGACTGAGCAACTGAGCACACACGCATATGTGGTAAGACAAATGTGTCTTGAAGAAGGAAGCGGTTACGGGACTTACGGGGCTAGATAACAACATTCCACTTGAAGTGGTAAAGTATTGTCAGGAAACAAAGTTCAGCATGTGTATTGTCTTTCTTGGTACAATTAATAAACACACAAACTATACAAAGTGATGTGTGCAGAAACACCATAGAGAAATTGAAATGAAATCCTCAGAAGGGCCCAATAGCCCAACGGAAGGCAGGAAAGACAAAACAAAGACAGCAAAACATAAAACGGTAGAACTGAGTCCAAACATATCAATAATTACATAAAATGAAAGTGGCCTAAAAGCATCAATTAAAAGACAGACAATAAAGTTGGAGCACTCATCCCACCAGATTTTAAGACTTAACTATAAAGCTGCTATGGATAAGATAGTGTGATATTGGTGACAGAAACACGCAGATCAATCGACTGGACAGAGCCAGAGTCTGCAAGATACAACCCAAAGAGAAAAGCTGCCCTGAGAACTGTTTTGTATGAACTGTGAGCTAAGAATAGTTTTTATATTTTTACTGGAGTATAGTCTTTTTACAATGGTGGGTTCGTTTCTACTGCATAGTGAAATGAATCAGTCATACATACACAAGCATCTCCTCTGTTTTTGGACTTCCTTCCCATTTAAGTCACCACAGAGCATTGGGTAGAGTTCCCTGTGCTATATAGTAGGTTCTCATTAGTTATCTATTTTATACATATTATCAATAGTGTATACATGTCAACCCCAGTCTCCCAATTCCTCCCACCCATACTTTTTCCCCTTGGTATCCATATATTTGTTCTCATATCTGTGTCTCTAATTCTGCTTTGCAAATACATCCATCTGTATCATTTTTCTAGATTCCACGTATATACATTAAATATATAATTATTTGTTTTTCTCTTTCTATCTTACTACTCCCTGTATGACAGTCTCTAGGTCCTTCCATATCTCTACAAATGACCCAATTTCATTCCTTCTTATGGTTGAATAATATTCCATTGTATATATGTACCATATTTTCTTTATCCATTCATCTGTCAATGGACATTTGGTTGCTTCCATGTCCTGGCTATTGTAAATAGTGTTGCTATGAACATTGGGGTGCATGTACCTTTTTGAATTACAGTTTTATCCATATATAAGCCCAGGAGTGAAATTGCTGAATCATATGGTATAACTCTATTTTTAGTTTTTTAAAGAACTTCCATACTTCTTTCCATAGTGGCTGTATCAATTTATATTCCCACCAACAGTGTAAGAGGGTACCCTTCACTACAGTAATCAAGACAGTATAGTACTGGCACAGTTTTTACATTTTTAAAGGGTTGGGTTTATTTAAGGATATGAGACAGAGACTATATGGCCAACAAATCATAAAATATTTACCATGCAGCCCTTCACAGAAAATATTCAGGCAATCCCTGGAACAGAGGATACAGAAATAAACCCATACAAATAGGATCAATTGATTTTTGACAAAGAACAAAAGACAATTCAGTGGAGAAATGGTAATTTTTTCAACCAGTGGTATTGAAACTACTAAATATCCATAGACTGAAAAAAAAAGAAAACCTTCATCTAAACCTCATTAAAAAAATTACCTCAAAATACAGTATATAAATACAAAATTCAAAAATCATAAAGTTTTTAGGAAAAAGATCTTGGAGGCCTGAAGTTAGGCAAAGAATTCTTATACACATGATAAAACATGACCCATAAAAGAGAAAACTGAGTAACTGGGCATTATCAACATGAAAAATGTGTTTCAGCAAGAGACGCCATTAAGAGAATGAAAGACAAGGCACAGATTTGGGGAAAATGTTTGTTTTTTCTTTTTTCTGTCGCATCCTAAGAGCACCAGAAACGCTAGAGTGGCAAGGGCACAGGTCCTAAGACTTGCCTGGTGAAAACTTGGCCCAGCTTGGCAGGATGTACAAGGCCACACAAGAACCCAGGCATCTGGCGATTAGAGGCGACCAGGAAGGGATGATGTTGGAGATGGACGATGGTGGGGGACCCAAGGACTACTTAGGAGGTGAAATCCAGAGGACTTGGTGGAGGGTTCCATGTGAGTAGTGACAGATGGAGGCTTTAGAAGCTGTCCCAGTTACTGACCCACCTGCCCTGAGAGATGAAGGATTGTGCAAGGGCCACTGTGATGGGTGGAGACAGCGTGGGGCAGGGCAGAATGGGGGCACCAGGAGTTCAGATTTGCATGTGTTGAGTAAGTGTGCTCTGCACACATCCCAGAGAGAGCCCTAAGAGGTGTTAGGATGGATGAGTCTGGAACTCAGAGGAAAGTAGGGGCTATGATGATGGCTTGTGAGTCAATCACATGTTGGAGGCTGAAGTTACCTGGGGTAACATGGAGCCTCAGGGGGTAGAGAGCCGGGAAGAGAGTCTTATGAAACCCCAGCAATCAAGGGTCAGAACCAAGAGGCTGAGGCTGCCAGAGAGTCTAGAAGGGACAGCAAGAAATGGTGAAGAACCAGAGCTGGCGGGTTTGGGGAGGGTTCCCCAGCACACAGGCTGGGAAGGAACATCTCCAGGAAGGGGCATGGAAACTGTGGCCAGTGCTCCTGATTGCCACTAGACTGGGCAGCCTTGCGGTCATCCCTGGCTGTTGCATTTCTCTCATATCTTGAAATCCTTTTGGCTCTAACTTCAGAGAATATCCAGAATCTGTTCACTTTTCACCATGATGCCCCAGGACCCCATGAGGCACTGGATTCCCCTAGTACCCAGGCAGTTGGGAGACACTTGGCACTGCACCTCCACCGTGGGGGAATGTTTCACCATGAAATGACTGGATCAGGGCTCTCCCTGCATCCACTGGGAGAGCTGGTTGACCAGCACTCCACTCCACTGCTGTATCCTCACTTTATTCCAAGTTTCCTTGCTGGTCCACCTGTTCCCACCCTTGTCTCCTATGGCCTAGTCTCATCCTCCAGTTGGATCATTCTTCGAGATCATGTCACTTCTCCCATAGCACTGACCCTGAGCCCCTCACCCACCCCACCCAAGTGCTACAGCCCACAAGGCTCTCCAGGACCTCACTGTCTCCCCTACCCCAATCACTCCCCTCTCCCACCCTGGCCTCCTTGCTGCCCATGTACACTCCAAACACACTCTGCCTTGGGGGCTTTGCACTTGCTGTTCCAGCCGCCAGGAATGTCCTTCCCCTGATACACACAGAACTCACACTTTCATGTCTTTGCTGCCCTGACCACCCTATTTAAAGTATATGCTCCTTCCACCCCTACATTCCTGTTGCATTTTTTCCCTGCAACACAAATGAGCATCAAGCTCAAGGTATAACTTACATTTGCTGAGTGACTCCACTGGCTCCAGGAGCAGGAGCTGTGTGGATGTGTGAGCCGGGCAGGAAGATGGAGATGAGAAGGTGCGGAGAGAAGGAAGTGATGGAAGACAACTCTTTCAAGAAGGGTGCCAGCTAGGGGCTTCCCTGGCAGTTCAGTGTTTAAGACTCTGCACTTCCAAGGCAGGGGTCCTGGGTTTGAGCCTTGGTCAGAGAACTAAGATGCCATGTGCTGCACAGGGCAGCCTAAAAAAATAAATTAATTAAAATAAAATTAAAATGAAAAAGAAAGGTGCCAGCTAAAGGGAGAGGGAAAGAGAGAGCAAGAACTGGAGAGGGTCTGTATGTGACTTTTTATGGGAGATTTGTGTGTTGGACAGCTGCTGAGAGGGACCCAGCTGAAGGGAGAGGCCACTAGACAAGAGGGAGTGGGACCAACAAGAGCGCATGGTGGGGATTAAACCCTGGTGGCTGCCGGGTGGGAGAACTGGCCGCAGATAGCAGAATCAAGAGGGAAGGAGACAGGAGAGAGCAGATGGAGGTGGGCATAGAGGCTTGGCCCTGGGAAGAGAAAGGAGCTCCTATTCTTCCTCTTGGGCTTCCCTGGTGGCTCACAGTAAAAAATCCACCTGCAATGCAGGAGACCAGGGTTCGATCCTGGGTCTGGAAGATCCCCTGGAGAAGGAAATGGAACCCTCTCTATTATTCTTGCCTGGAGAATCCCCATGGACAGAGGAGCCTGGTGGGCAACAGTCTATGCGGTTGCAAAGAGTCGGACATGATTAAAGTGACTTATCACAGCCCAGCATTCTTCCCCTTGATGCAGGAGTTGAGGTGGTCTGCTGGGAGACCAGTGGTCACAGGCTTAAGAACCAAGGAGAAGGTTTGGGATCATTAGCCACTGGAGAGTGAGTTGAGGAGACTCACCAGTTGATTAAACCACCTGCTCTGGGTAAGGGGTCTTGTTCTAGCAGGGCTGTGCTACTCAGGGGTCTTGAGAGAGCAAGCTGTGGTCACCCACACTGGCATAGCTGGGAAGCTCTAATGATGGGGTGGGTGGGGGGAGCAGGGCTGTGTGGCAGCAGCAAACACTACGAAAATGTGCCCCTAGCCACACATCATGGGCCGTTGTGGCCAAAGAGCCAAAAGTGTCACTTCCCTCCTACTTGGGCATTTGGATTCCAGTGCCAAATCGGGGTTTGGGGACAGAGCCTTGTTCAGGGAACTGTCTCTCTCCTTGGAAGAAATTGCCCTGGGGCCGGGAGGAATGATGTCTAACTATGACACTTTACAAGGTGGCGAAGAGAGGGGGTACCCATTAGGCCTGCTGCCATGGTCCCTGCAGTGCAGCCAGCTGCCCAAGTGCAAGGTAATCCCCCCTGTCCTTTATGGCCTCGGCTCGGTGGGAGTGACACCGGGCCCTGCTTTACGAGCTGCCAGCACGGCTTCTACGAGCAGACCCGCTGTCAATAAAGGCTGTGTTTTATATTACGGGCAGGACGATTTATGGGCCGCCCAGCACTCGGCAGACAGCCATTTGGCCAGGGAAGAAAATGACCTAACACTTCAGATATTTGAAAACCAGAAAACAGGGTGTGTGTGTGTGTATGTGTGTGTGTGGCACGTGGAGCTACGTCTGTGTCTGCTGACTTACCAGGTATTGGAAAACAGGAACAGCTTCATGAAAGATGTTGGCTATAAAAATGAAATGAAATGACATATTTCCCTCTGGATGGGGCCTTTGCATCACACACTGACCATGAGGTTTTGGGGCAGAGGGGCAGGTAACCAGATGGTGGTTGCCTGTATGCTCAGTCATGTCCAACTCTTATGACCCCATGGACTGTAGGCTCTTCTGTCCATGGGATCATTCAGGCAAGAATACTGGAGTGGATCGCCATTTGCTACTCCAGGGGATCTTCCCGACCCAGGGATTGAACCCACATCTCTTGTGTCTTCTGCATTGGCAGGCAGATTCTTTACCAACTGTGCCACCTGGGAAGCCCCAGCCAGTAGGTGGTTGGTTCCTGCCAAATCCACTGACTTTCAGCATGGCAAATGAGAAAGTCTCCATGGGAGCATTTGCCCTATTTTATTGAATTATCTATTCAGATCTGTCTTCCCAAAAGACTGCAAGCTCCTCGAAAGCAAGGCCGAGTCTCATTAGACTTTGCATTTTGGTTGTTTTAGTCGTTTCTGGCCTGGAGCAGGGATTCAGTCAAGGATTCTTGAATTCATGTGTAAGTGGGAATTGTCTACCTGGGCGCTGAAGTGATCTGCTAAGAGCCAACATCCCCATTAGACAGTGAGCCTCTTGCCAGCAGGTACCCTGTCTGGGTCAGCTCAGGCCCTGACACATAAGTGAAAGTGAAAGTCGCTCAGTCGTGTCTGACTCTTTAAAATTCCATGGACTATACAGTCCATGGAATTCTCCAGGCCAGAATACTGGAGTGGGTAGCCTTTCCCTTCTTCAGGGGATCTTCCCAACCCAGGGATCGAACCGGGGTCTCCTGCATTGCAGGTGGATTCTTTATCAACTGAATTATGAGGGAAGCCCTCATAAAAATGAAGGAATATGAGGGAAGCCCTCATGACACATAAGAAGCATCCAGAAATGTTACTGCACTGGGATGGGCTGAACAAACCTATGGGTCACATGACTGTCCATCCACTTAAACGGATTTGCAACTGGTGGAGCCCCATTTCAGACTTTGCTGGGAACAAAAGTAGGGGGATGGCTTCAGGGCCGTTCCTTCTTTGTCTTTTGGCTGCCCCTTTCTCCTCCCACTGACCTCTGAGTGCTGGAGGGCTCCAGGCTCAGGCTGCACCCCTTCCCTCTGTTTTCTATCCCCAGCTGTGCTCACACAATGTCAAGACTTTAAACACGGTCCGTGTGCTAATAACTCTGAAATGCAGACCTCACTCAGAAACTCTAGACCGTAATATTTACCTGGTTGTTTGACATTCCCTTAGAGATCTCACAGTCATCATCATTTTAATTAATCCCCAAACTTTCTCCTCCTCCAGGGTCCTCATCTCAGTAAATGGCATCACCAACTCATGAGTTGACTAAGGCAAGACCCCAAGAACCATCTGAGATGGTCAAGTTTGTGTGTCAAAGTTTGTGTGGTTTGACTGGACCATGGGGCAGCCAGATATTTGATTAAACATTATCTGGGTTTATGTGTATGAGGTATCTGCAGGGGTGTTTCTGGATGAGATTGACATTTAAATTGGTAGATTGGGTAAAGTGTATTGCCCTTCCCAGTGGGATGGGCCTCATCTTATCAACTAAGTGTTTGAATAGAACAAAAGGCAAAACGGAGAACTGGCTCTCTCTGCCTGTCTTCAAGCTGGAACATTGCTCATCTCCCACCTTGGGACTTGGACGATAACTATACCATCAACTCTACTGTGTCTTCAGCTTGCCCACCGCAGATCTTATGACTTCTTAGATAGATACAGGTACAGAGATAGAGATGGAGATGGAAATATATAATTTCTCTTTTTTCTCCCACTTAAAAAAAATTTTTTTTGATGTGGACCATTTGTAAAGTCTTTTTTGAATTTGTTACAACACCACTTCGGCTGTATGTCTTGGTTCTTGGCCCCAAGGCATGTGGGATCTAGCTCTCTGACCAGGGATTGAACCCACACCCGCTGCATTGGAAGGCAAGGTCCTAACACTGGAACAGCAGGAAGTCCCTCTCCCACGTTTATTAATGGAATTCTACTGTAAGAAAGAGCTGTTTTGTCTCTCCAATTTATGTATTTATTTCGTTTTTATTTATATCAGTATAGAAAGGTGAATGTTTAATTTACTCTTTGGGTTAAAATCCAGCGAATGCCATCATTTATTTTCTTGCTGAAATAATTCTTGTTTTGACCCTGCGAGCTGCCCTACGCCTGGGTCTGAGCCCGGCTCTTGCAAGTGTTGTTTCATTTAACTCTTCACCGCAGACCTCAGAGCGAGCTGTTGTGGTGTTCTCCGAGAGCTGAGCAAACAGAAGCTCAGAAAGTGTGCCTGTTCACCGGAAGTCACCTGGACAGGTTGTGGAGAACACAAGTTCTCACATCACAAGTGTCCCGTCAGGGCCTGAGCCCCTGCTCCTCCCACGCCTTAGTCACCTCAGTCACCCAGGGGTCCCCAGTCACCTTGAGAGGGTGGTCACTTCCATTTCCAGTCAGGGGAACTGAGGCACAGATTGGTCTTCTAGCTGCCAAGGTCCCGTGATGCCAGCATGACTGGCAAGGTGTGATGCCCAGGGTGCTAGATTCTGAGGGCCTCCACATGACCTGCCATGTCATCTATACCGCACCCTCTTCCACACAACAAACCTGTTTTCAGTAATAATCTTGTAACAGAAAACTATTAATGACCAGGAAAGAACACTTATTGTGAAATTTCTGTCTTGCTAATGTTATACATACATACGCGCACACACACACACACACAGTGAAGAAAAACTTGAAAGGGAAAGAAATCAAATATTATAACACTTCAAAAGAAAAACATCAACAATACCTCTCCTGTCTACCTAACAATCTGAACTTTGATCCCCTAGTTACAGGCTGAGGTAATAATGTTTTACATAAATAATTATCTTGTAACTAACAAGTGAGATTTAATAAAACAAAAACATCTGCAAAGGGTACAATTTAGGCAATTACTGACTCATACAATGATGTCATGTTTTATTTTTTTGATTTACTGTTTTTTTTCCAAAATAACCAACCAATATTGAAAAATGTAAACTGAGATTTTAAAGAGACGATTCAAACTCTGCCAAATGGTTTATGTGTGAACTAAATCTGTGCTTACCAAACAAAAGCATTACACTATTTAACTGCTTTCAATTTCAAATACTAATTATCACAAGTTCTGGGATTTTCGCTTTAATCATTATACTTGAGCAGTTTATTGCATTGGGAATTGGAAACATTTACTATGCCTGAAAGAAGCTGGAATGATTCTGAAACATGTTCTTACCCTTGTGACATGTGTAGCTCAGTCTGTGTGTGTCAGAGACTAACTGTATAAAATTCAGTTCAGTTCAGTCGCTCACTATCTGACTCTTTGTGACACCGTGGACTGCAGAATGCCAGGCTTCCCTGTCCATCACCAACTCCCAGAGCTTGCTCAAACTCATGTCCATTGAGTCTGTGATGCCATCCAGCCATCTCATCCTCTGTCGTCCCCTTCTCCTGACTTCAATCTTTCCCAGAATCAGGGTCTTTTCCAAGGAGTCACTTTTTTACATCAGGTGGCCAAAGGATTGGAGTTTCAGCTTCAGCATCAGTCCTTCCAATGAACATTCAGGACTGATTTCCTTGAGGATTGATTGGTTTGATCTCCTTGCAGTCTAAGGGACTCTCAAGAGTCTTCTCCAACACCACAGTTCAAAAGCATCAATTATTTGGCGCTCAGCTTTCTTTATAGTCCACCTCTCACATCCATACATGACTACTGAAAAAACCAAAGCTTTGACTAGATGGACCTTTGTTGGCAAAGCAATGTCTCTGCTTTCTAATAGGCTGTCTAGAATGGTCATAGCTTTTCTTCCAAGGAGCAAGTGTCTTTTAATTTCATGACTGCAGTCACCATCTGCAGTGATTTTGGAGCCCAAGAAAATAAATTCTCTCACTGTTTCCATTGTTTCCCCATCTATTTGCCATGAAGTGATGGAACCAGATGCATGATCTTTGTTTTTTGAATGCTGGGTTTTAAGCCAGCTTTTTCACTCTCCTCTTTCACTTTCATAAAGAGGCTCTTTAGTTCTTCTTCGCTTTCTGCCATAAGGGTAGTGTCATCTGCATATCTGAGGTTATTGATATTGCTCCCTGCAATCTTGATTTCAGCTTGCACTTCATCCAGCCCAGCATTTCACATGATGTACTCTATGTATAAGTTAAATAAGCAGGGTGACAATATACAGCCTTGACGTACTCCTTTCCCAATTTGGAATCAGTCTGTTGTTCCATGTCCAGTTCTAACTGCTGCTTCTTGACCTGCATACTGTATAAAGGGGAGTTCTCAAATCTCCCATGAAAAAAACTAAATATAGAGCTACCATATGATCCAGCAGTCCCATTTCTGGGCATATATCTGGAGAGAGCTCTAATTCAAAAAGATACATGTACCCCAATATTCGTAGCAGAACTACTTACAATAGCCAGGACATGAAAGTAGCCTAAGTGTCCACTAACGAAAGAATGGATAAGGAAGATGTGCTTCATACATGCAATGAAACCCTACTCAGCTATAAAAAAGAATGAAATAATGCCATTTGCAGCAACATGGATGGGTGTAGAGATGATCATACTAAGTGTAGTAAGTCAGAAAGAGAAAGACAAATATATGAAATCGCTTATAGGTGGAATCTAAAAAGAAAAAAAAAAGATACAAATGAACTTATTTACAAAACAGAAAAAGACTCATAGACATAGAAAGCAAACTCATGGTTATCAAAGGGTAAAGGGAATAGGATAAAGTAGGAGGCTGGGCTTTGCATACACACTACACTATGCATAAAATAGATAAAAAATGAGAGCTTACTGGATAGCACGGGGAACTCTTTCAATATCTTGTAATAAACCACAGGGGGGAAGAATTTGAAAAAGATTTTTACATATACATATATATATATAAAACTGAATCACTGTGCTGTACATCTGAAACTAACACAGCATTGTGCAACAACTATACTCCAATTTAAACAATTGTCTTCCATGTAGAAACTGATGTTTATTAAAGGATAACTTATTCTTGCCTGGAAAATTCCATGGACAGAGGAGCCTGGTGGGCTACAGTCCATGGGGTAGCAAAGAGTTAGACATGACTGAGCAGTCACACACACACAATAAAAATACACTCATTGTGCTCACAAGTATATCATGAAAACTAGCCAGAGCAATTATTTAGAACTTACTTAAAGAAAGATTTTTCCCCAGAGGAAAATCTTATTACCAACATTGTTTAGATTACTGGTAAAGGGTGAAAAGCAGAGCAACTCAATCCATTTTATCATTGTTTTTATACTTTCCATCAACCATGCACCTTCATACTGTCTGCACCCAAAGTGGATCCCTCCCACCATCCACCCTTGGTTGTGAGGAGGTCCCACTTAACTTCTAGGTATCTTCTGCTAACAAGATAAAATAAAGGCAAGGCCCCTGGCCTTCTAGAAGCACAGCAAGTCATTCTCAGAACCCGAGAAGCCTCAGCTCAGTCATGTGCCTTCCCTATTTTTAAGGCCTAGCTCACGTCCTCCTTTCTTCAGACACTTGCCTGACTTGCCCTTCTCTACAAAGTGGGCTTGTAAAGTCCCAGCCAACTGGCACCTGCAGGTTAGTCTGGGCTTCACCAGGGTCCTTGCTCATCCAGCACTGGGTCAGCCTTGGTGTCCCACTCTGTCCCTCCATCCCCAGCACCCATCATGAGGTTGGCAGGGCTGCTGAATGAGAAGGGACAGCAGGAGACCAGTGCCCAGCCTTTCATGAGGGAACCACAGCCGAGCAATGGAGAACCACAAAATGGGTCGAGGTCTAGAAAGGCTTAGGGGTTGCCTTCAGTCTTCTTGGGCATGTAACCCTTGTTACTCAGTGCTCCTCCCCTATCATGTCCAAGCAGGCCATGCTGGTAGGAGGTAGGGGTGGGGGTGGCTTTGTACTCTCTGCCCCGATGACATGCAAAATCCCACACCAGGCACCGGATACATGTCTCCTCACTTCAAACTCACAACCTTCCTGGCCTCACCCCCTGTCCACTCACCAGCCTGCTCCATACTCTGCAAGGCCTCAGCTGTGAGATCTTGTCCAACTCAAGGCCCCCTGCTGACTGTCAAGTTCTCCTGCTTCTAAATCCCAGGGAAAAAGTCTTTCCTGAGAGCAGTCCTCCACCTCAACTCAGGGGTCTCTCCTTGGTCCACCCCATGGACCAGTGGCTGCCCTGGGGGGGAGATAATGTAATGGTCCTATCTAATGCAGGGAGATCCTCTTATTATTGTGCCACTCAGTCTACAAATGAGGATGTTGTAGAGAGGTTCCAAACTTGCACAAGGGCCCCTGAAGTTGGGTCTGTGGCCCACCCTGTGGTCCCCACCCCAGGGAAGCCTCTGGAAGGCAGCAGTGTGTGGCTGCCTGGTCTCCTGTGTCCCCCAGCCCCAGGTGATGGACGGCCTTCTGCTGAGACTTATGAGCTATTTGAAGCCATCAACCAGCTTTGTGTAAATATCAACTCTGTTTGGCAAAATAGCTGGAGAGGGATTTTTATTTCTGCTGGGCATGATTATGAGTATTGATTTGAGAATCTGAAAAGTCAATAAAACAGATTAAACCTCCCGAAGAACGAACGCAGACCATCAACTTGGGTTGCCGAGGGCGTGAAAGCGAGGTGGGTGGGGAGGAGAAATCAGAACTGCGTCAAGTACAGCAGCTCTCAGGCCCCACCTATTGCTTAGCCTGGTCCTACCCCAGGCATTCAGGACACAGTGAACACACGGCCCTCCACCTGCAGGGCACTTGGCCTGGCTCTGCTGTAAACTGACATCATGGGAGTAATTTGGATATTCTTTTTCTCTTTAACTTTGATTTTTCTTTTGAAGGGTAATTGACATATAACATATTAGTTTCAGGTGTACAACATAATGATTCAATACTTGTAAGCATGGCAGAATATCACCACAACAAACCTAGTTGATACCTGTCATCTTAGCATAGCTACAAAAAAATTTTTTTTTCTTGGGATGAGAAGTTTTAAGATCTATTCTGTTAACAACTTTCAAATATACAGTGCAGTATTAGTATAATCACCATGCTATACATTACATCCCTAGGACATATCTAATTTATGACTGGAAGTTTTTATCTTACTCATTTCTCTGCCCCCCTGACCATTGCCTCTGGCAACCACCAGTCTACTCTGTAACTGTGAACTAAGGGTGTTTTTTTTTGTTTGTTTGTTTGTTTGCTTGTTTTAGATTCTACATATAAGTGATATTTATGGTATTTGTGTTTCTCTGACTTATTTCACTTAGCATCCTACCTTCTAGGTCCATCTGTTAGGTAGGTAGTACAGGAAAAAGGAGTCCAAAATGGTGGTGGCTAAAAGACAAAGATGGGTTGAGGCCTCTTCTTTGGGGTCCGCCTGCCCTCATGCCTCGAGGGTGTACTATACTTTGTCAAATAAAAC
Source organism: Bison bison bison (assembly GCF_000754665.1). Classification (NCBI taxonomy): domain Eukaryota; kingdom Metazoa; phylum Chordata; class Mammalia; order Artiodactyla; family Bovidae; genus Bison; species Bison bison. Next base: position 6,890,593 of record NW_011495032.1, read on the forward strand.
TCTCCCGTCAGGAGAGTGTGTAATTTCCTCAATTCTGTCTCATTGCAACAAAGATTTTAAACTGTGACCAGTGTTACAACTCAGAGTTTTAATTGGCAAACAAAGGATTGTACACCCTAGGCATGAGGGTGGGGGCACCTCAATGGAGAGACCTCAGCCTGTCTTGGCTCCTTCTTTTTATATGTTTGTCTCCTCCCCAAGTCTGCCTATGCAAATTAGGGCTACCCAGGAAGGGGGCGTGTTTGTTTCACCTGAGGTTCTCATTCAGGTCCATGGATTTTTCCTTTGTCCCCTTTTCACGTGCTTTTCCCTTTCTTTGTCTTTTAGCCACTGCCATTTTGGACTCCTTTTTCCTATTCTAACTACCTAACACATCAATGTTGTGGCAAATGCCAAGATTTATTATTTTTATGGCCAAGTAATATTCCACTGTATATATATGTATACACACCATATCTTCTTTATCCATTCATCCATCACTGGAGACTTAGGTTGTTCCTACCACTACTAAATTGCTTCTGTCGTATCTGACTCTTTTCGACCCCATGGACAGAGGAGCCTAGTGGGCTATGTAAGCCAGACGGTAGCCCACCAGGCTTCTCTGTCCGTGGGATTCTCTAGGCAAGAATACTGGAGTGAGTTGCCATGCCCTCCTCCTTCCCAAACCAAGGATCGAACCCGTGTTTCTGGTGTCTCCTGCACTGGCAGGTAGATTCTTTACCACTAGCAACACCTGGCCCTTGTTTATTTTTACTTTTGTTCCTTTTGCTTTGGAGTCAGATTCAAAACATCATCACCAAGATCTGTGTGAAGGTAATTAGCACTCAAGTCTTCTAGTTTTATGGTTTCAGGTCTTTTGTTCAAGTCTTTAATCCATGGAGCTCTTGATTAAAAGAGTCCAAAGAGATTCAGCAAACTAGAGCTAACCCTGAGTGAATCCTGGTGTGGAACTAAAAACAAACAAATCAAAACCAAAACAAAACAAACAGCTATAAAGAACAATCTTGAGGTAATCAGTGAAATCTGAATATGGACCTGACATTAGAAGATTTTAGAGAATTGTTAAATATTTAGGTGTGATAATGGTTTTGTAGAAGAATGTCTTTATTCTTAGGAGACACACTAAACTATTTAAGTAAGAAATGTCATGATGTCTTACTTTGAAGTTACTTTGTCTATAATTTTCTTTTCCTTTCATGCCTTTGTTGGGTTTCATAACAGGATTATTCAGGCTTCCTAAACTGAGTTAGAAAGTTTTTTCCTGTTCCTCTATTTTCTGAAAGAGTTTATGTAAAATAAATATTATTTCTTTTTAACTGTTTGATAGGATTCACCAGTGAAAACATTTTGACTTGTTTTCTTTGATAAATATAGGGCTGTTCAGATATTCTATTTATTAATAAGTCAGTTTTAGTAAGTTTTCTATATAAAACTGTTTTTCAAGGAATTTGTCCATTTTCTCTAAGTTGTCAAATTTCTTAGCATAAAGTTGTTCATAATATTTCCCTTTTTATTCTTTAATGTGTGTAGAAGAGCCAGTATTATTTCCTTTTTCATTTATCATAGTGGTAATACCTGTTTGCTCTTTTATTTTTTCTTGATCATTCTTGCTAGTGGCAAATCAGTTTTATTTATCTGGTCAAAGAATCAACTTTTTCCCCTAGCTTCTTTAGGTGAAAACTTAGGTCACTGATTTTAAATCTTCATTCTTTCCAGATATACATTTTAATCAGAAATTTACCTATAAGTGCTAGTTTAACAGTATGCCACAAATCTTGATATTATGTGTTCATTATCACTCAGTCAAAAATGTTTTTAGATTTCCCTCATGATTTTATTTTTTTTACTTGTAAGCTATTTGTCATTTATATTGTTACAGAAAAACCCAAAAGAACTTTTTGGCCAACCCAATAAATGTGTTAGTGTCCAATACTTAGGATTGCCTAGGATTTGGGTTTTTTTTTTTTTTTTGGTTGGTTGTTTTGCTTCCTAATTAAATTCTATTGTTGAAAAACATATTCTATAAGGTTTAAGTCTTCTGAAGTTAACTGAGATTTACATTATGGTCTAGCAGATAGGTCTATCTTTGTGAATATTTCACACACACTTAGGGAACGTGTGTATTTTGCAGGCAACCCAGCTTGAATCCAGGTATGCTATTTATTAGCCATGTGAATTAAGCAATAAATATAACTTCTCTGAGCCTCCAAATATAAAATGAGAATAAATGATGATATTACTGATCTGAAAAAGGTTGTAGTGAGAATGAAATAAGAAATTCTTAGTACACAAGTCTTGCACAGTGTTAGCTGTTCTCTGTTTTCTCCTCCTCCTCCTTCTCTTTATTATTATTACTGTTATGGCCATAATCATTACTGTTGCTATTGCTGCTGTTACATAGTTGCAATCATCTTTAATTGAACTTCTGAAGTTGCTATTAAGCCATGCCCTCGGGGGAGTTTCTGGTGGATTATTTTATAGTCGGTACAGAGTTATTCTCATCATGTTGATTATTATCACCCTCATAACTAGATTGTGTGCTTTACATTTCCACCTGGAGGCTATTGTGGAAGGATGCACCAGCTCTGCCACATTCTTGAAGCCACAGGGGTATCCCTGGCCCAGACAAGTGAGGTCTTCAGAGCTGACTAACCTTCTGGGGACACCTGATGTTTGATAATGCAACTTTCTCATTCTTGAGTTCTTTGATTTGTTACTTTGGGGTGGCCTAGAAGGTGTGTCTTTGGATGATTGTCATCTGTAGGACACAAGGGTTGGAGGTCCTGATGGGACTCTTTGCTGCAGTGCTTGCACCTGGACAAACGTCTCTGCAAGCAACAATAAAACTACAGGGGACTGGGACTTCCCTGGTGATCCAGTGGCTAAGACTCCACATCCCAGTGTAGGGGTCCTGGGCTTGATCCCTGGTGAGGGAACTAGATCCCACACGCTGAGACTAAGATCCAGCACGGCCAGTAAATAAATAAAAATAATAATAATAAATAAATAAAAACTGCTGCTGCTAAGTCGCTTCAGTCATATCCACCAGGCTCCCCCGTCCCTGGGATTCTCCAGGCAAGAACACTGGAGTGAGTTGCCATTTTCTTCTCCAATGCATGAAAGTGAAAAGTGAAAGTGAAGTCGCTCAGTCGTATCCGACTCTTCCCGATCCTACGGACTGCCACCCACCAGGCTCCTCGGTCCATGGGGTTTTCCAGGCAAGACTAAAAACAACAGCACATGTGCACAGCTGGGATAAATTATGGACAAGATGGAAAAAGCCCCCCACTCCAAAATAAAATCCGAATTTCTGCTTCTTAAGAGCCAGGAGACAAAACAGGATGTTAGGAGCAAAAGCAGGGCAAGCCCCCTTCACATGACACCACCTAAGGGATGGACAGACCACCTAAGCCACCCCTCCGCCCAACCCCTGGACACACCCCCTACCCCATATAAGGAAGCAGCTCACCCCACCTCAGGGAGCAAGTAAGGGAACCTGTTATTTGTTCTCACTCCCTCCTTCTGCAGCAGGAACCCCAAAAAAGATTTGTCTGAATTTCTTGGCTGGCCTCTTATCAATTTCTATTGATTGGGGAAGGCCTAGAACCCTGGTCAATATCACTCATTTCTTGGATATTAGCTGCATTTTGTCCATTGTCATCTCTGGTGCTAGGTGGTCTGTCTGGTTGTAACATCTCAGGCTGTGAACTTTCTCCTTCAAAATCGCCTCTCTATGGCTCCTTTGCCTTCTGGCATTGAAAGTAGCAGAATAGAACTCTGAGGCTAGCTGGATTTTTGTTCCTTAAGAAAGAACTCTTATTTTTCTGCCTAATGGCCTAAGACTTTTTTTCTTCATAATGCAGTTCCAAAAGTTTTGCATGATATGAGTATAAACATCTTTCCTGATCCTGTTTGATCCACATACACAGCTCTCTAGCTGGGAAATCTCTTTTTGATAATATATTGATCACTCCTTCCACATTCACAGACTATTTATTGAGTACCTAGGTTCCAGGCACTGGGAATTCAGCAGTGAAGAGGAGAAAGATCCTGCCCTCAGCGAGCTTCCAGATATTAAGGGAAACAGTTAATAACCAAAAGAAAATGATAAACAAGAGCTCCAGGCAGCAGCAGGCAAGATTTTGGAGGATAATAAAACTGCATGAGGGGTGGAGAATGCGGTTGGCAGAGAGGCCACCTAGGGTGGCAGGAGAGGGTGAATGGGCTGGAATTTTGGCCTCTTCCTTCCTTCAGCTCAGTTTAGTTGCTCAGATGTGCCCAACTCCTTGTGACTGCATGGACTGTAGCATGCTAGGCCTCCCTTTCCATCACCAATTCCCAGAGCTTGCTCAAACTCATGTCCATCAAGTAGGTGATGCCACTCAATGATCTCATCCTCTGTTGTCCCCTTCTCCTCTGGCCTTCAATCTTTCCCAGCATCAGGGTCCTTTCCAAGGAGTCAGTTCTTCGTATCAGCTGACGAAAGGATTAGAGTTTCAGCTTTAACATCAGTCCTTCCAATGAATATTCAGGATTGATTTCCTTTAGGATGGACTGGTTGGATCTCCTTGCAGTCCAAGGGACTCTCAAGAGTCTTCTCCAACACCACAGTTCAAAAGCATCAATTCTTCAGCTTCAGCACTTGGCTTTCTTTATAGTCCAACTCTCACATCCATACATGACTACTGGAAAAACCATACCTTTGACTAAATGGACTTTTGTTGGCAAAGTAATGTCTCTGCTTTTTAATATGCCATCTAGGTTGGTCATAGCTTTTCTTCCAGGGAGCAAGAGTCTTTTAATTTCATGACTGCAGCCACCATCTGCAGTGATTTGGAGCCCAAGAAAATAATCTTTCACTGTTTGCATTGTTTCGGATCTATTTGTCATGAAGTGATGGGACCGGATGCCATGATCTTAGTTTTTTGAATGTTGGGTTTTAAGCTTTTCACTCTCCTCTTTCACTTTCATCAAGAGGCTCTTTAGTAACTCTTCAATCTGCCATAAGGGTGGTATCATCTGCATATTTGAGGTTACTGATATTTCTATCAGTAATCTTGATTCCAGCTTGTGCTTCATCCACCCCAGCATTTCGCATGATGAACTCTGCATACAAGTTAAATAAGCAGGGTCACAATGTATAGCCTTGATGTACTCCTTTCCCAATTTGGAATCAGCCTGTTGTTCCATGTCCGGTTCTAACTGTTGCTTCTTGACCTGCATACAGATTTCTCAGAGGGTGGGTAAGGTGGTCTGGCATTCCCATCTGTTTTAGAATTTTCCACAGTTTGTTGTGATCCACGTAGTCAAAGGCTTTGGAGTAATCAACAAAGTAGAAGTAGATATTTTTCTGTAATTCTCTTGCTTTTCTGATGATTCAACAGATGTTGGCAATTTGATCTCTGGTTCCTCTGCCTTGTCTAAATCCAGCTTGAACATCTGGAAGTTCACAGTTCACATACTGTTGAAGCCTGTCTTGGAGAATTTTGAGCATTACTTTGCTAACGTATGAGATGAGTGCAGTTTTGCAGTAGTTTGAACATTCTTTGGCATCACCCTTCTTTGGTATTGGAATGAAAACTGATCTTTTACAGTCCTGTGGCCACTGCTGAGTTTTCTAAATTTGCTGGCATATTGAGTGCAGCACTTTCACAGTATCATCTTTCAGGATTTGAAATAGCTCAACTGGAATTCCATCACCTCCACTAACTTTGTTGGTAATAATGCTTCCTAAGGCCCACTGGACTTTGCATTCCAGGATATCTGGCTCTAGGTGAGTAATTATGCCATTGTGGTTGTCTGGGTCATGAAGATCTTTTTTGTATAGTTCTTCTGTGTATTCTTGCCACCTTTCTTAATATCTTCTGCTTTTGTTAGGTCCATATCATTTATTTCCTTTATTGTGACCATCTTTGCATGAAATACTCCCTTGGTATCTCTAATTTTCTTGAAAAGATCTCCAGTCTTTCACATTCTATTGTTTTTCTCTATTTCTTTGCATTGATTACTGAGGAAGGCTTTCTTATCTCTCCTTGCTAGTCTTTGGAACGCTGCATTCAAATGGGTATATCTTTCCTTTTCTCCTTTGCCTTTAGCATCTCTTCTTTTCTCAGCTATTTCTAAGGCCTCCTCAGACAACCATTTTGCCTTTTTGCATTTCTTTTTCTTGGGGATGGTTTGATCACAGCCTCCTGTACAATGTCACGAAACTCTGTCCATAATTCTTCAGGCCCTCTATCAGATCTAATCCCTTGAATCTATTTGTCACTTCTACTGTATAATCGTAAGGGATTTGATTTAGGTCATACCTGAATGGTCTAGTGGTTTTCCCTACTTTCTTTAATTTCAGTCTGAATTTGGCAATAAGGAGTTCATGATCTGAGCCACAGTCTGCTCCCAGTCTGTTTTTGCTGACTGAATAGAGCTTCTCTATCTTTGGCTTCAAAGTATATAAGCAATCTGATTTCAGTATTGACCATCTGGTGATATCCATGTGTAGAGTCTTCTCTTGTGTTGTTGGAAGAGGGTGTTTGCTATGACCAGTGCGTTCTCTTGGCAAAACTCTGTTAGCCTTTGTCCAGCTTCATTTTGTACTCCAAGGCCAAATTTGCCTCTTACTCTAGGTATTTCTTGACTTCCTACTTTTGCATTCCAGGCCCCAGTGATGTAAAAGACATCTTTTTGGGGTGTTAGTTCTAGACGGTATTGTAGGTCTTCATAAAACCATTCAGCTTCAGCTTCTTCAGCTTTATTGATCAGGGCATGGACTTGGATTACTGTAATATTGAATGTTTTGCCTTCGAAATGAACCGAGATCATTCTGTCATTTTTGAGATTGCATCCAAGTACTGCGTTTCAGACTCTTTTGTTGACTATGAGGGCTACTCCATTTCTTCTAAGGAATTCTTGCCCATAGTAGTAGATATAATGGTCAACTGAATTAAATTCACCCATTCCGGCCCATTTTAGTTCACTGATTCCTAAAATGCCTGTAATTTCCTCAGTTTTGTCTCATTAAAACAAAAATTTGAAACGACAGACCAGCCTTACAGCCCTCAGATGGACCAGGGTTATAGCCCTCAGATGGACCAGTGTTACAACTCTGTGTTACAGCTCAGTTTTATTTAGAAAGTAAAGGAAAATACATCCTTGAGGCATGAGGGCATGCCGACCCAAAAGACACAAAGAAAAGAGAGGCCCCTAGCCAAATTTTGGCTCCTCTTTTTATATGTTTTTTTCCTCTCCCTGGGCCTTCCCTATGTAAATTGGGCTATCCAGGAGCGCTGTTTCTTTTACCTGAGGTCCGCAGACCTTCCTTTGTTCTATTTTCGTGGGTTTTTCCCTTCCTTGTCTTTTAGCCACCACCATTCTGGACTCCTTTTTCCTATTCTAACTACCTAACATGTCAATGTTTACTCTTACCATCTCCCATCTGACCACTTCTAATTTACCTTGGTTCATGGACTTAACATTTCAGGTTCCTATGCAATATTGCTCTTTACAGCATCGGTCTTTACTTCCATCACCGGTCACATCTACAACTGGGCATCGTTTTCACTTTGGCTCCATCTCTTCATTCTTTCTGGAATTATTTCACACTCTTCTCCAGTAGCATATTGGGCACCTACCGACCTGGGGAGTTCTTCTTTCAGTGTCCTATCTTTTTGCCTTTTCATACTTTTCATGGGGTTCTCAAGGCAAGAATACTGAAGTGGTTTGCCATTCCCTTCTCCAGTGGACCACGTTTTGTCAGAACTCTCCACCATGACCCATCCATCTTGGGTGGCCCTATAGGGCATGGCTCATAGTTTCATTGAGTTAAACAAAGCTGTGGTTTAATGTGATCAGTTTGATTAATTTTCTATGATTGTGGTTTTCACTCTGTCTGCCCTCTGACAGATAAGGATAAGAGGCTTATGGAAGCTTCCTGATGGGAGAGACTGACTGTAGGGGAAAGTGGGTCTTATTCTGATGAGAGGGACCATGCTCAGTAAAGCTTTTAATCCAATTTTCTGTTGATGGGTGGGGCTGTGTTCCCCTCCTGTTGTTTGACCTGAGACCAAACTATGGTGGAGGTAGTAGCTCCCACCAAAGCTGGAGTTTTTGAGTAAGGGACCAGTGTCTGTCCCAAGACATATCCTCTAAATAGTCTATGGAGACTGAGGCAAACCCTCCTGGAAGGATGCCCTTGTAACAGGAGAGACAGGGGCAGGGCACAACTTTTGAAAGAATGACATAGGCCCAAAGACACAACATAAACTTATTAGAATCAAATGGGACCAAGATGGCAGACAAGACTAGACCTTGATCCTCAATCAGCAAGCGAAATGACACACCCAGAGATGCCATAACAGTTCCAAGGCACTGTTAAAAGGCCAAGGAGTGGGTTGTGGCCCGAATCCTGGAAATCTCCACACCTTCCCCAAAATAGTTGGGATACTCTTCCCAATCCTCATTAACATATGAAATTGCCCAGCCCATAAAAACTAACCATGCCACATTTCACAGCCACATTCACCCTCTGCAATGGCCCATATTCTGTCTGTGGAATGTGCTTCTCTCTGTATGTGAATAAATCCACTTCTTACCTATCACTTTGTCTCTCACCAAATTCTTTCTGCAATGAGACATCAAGAACCTGAGCTTCATTAGGTCCTGAAACCAGGTGTTATGGGTTTAGGCTGGGTTTGGGCTGGGTTTGAGTCCCTGTCACGTGGGTTCAAGTCCCAGTCAGGGTTTTGGCTGGGTTCGAGTCCCAGCCATGTGGGTTTAAGTTCCAAACTGGGTTTCGGCTGAGTTCCAGTCCCAGCACATGGGTTCAAGACCCAGTCTGTGGTAAACAGTTTCACCCTGACTCTCAGCCTGTTCAGTTGGGAGCCCTGGATACAGGGGCATAGTAAGAGGAGAGGAGGGAGCTGGAGCTTCCATACCCAAATCTGCACTCTTAGGATATAAGTCTGGCATGTCTCACAGAGAGATAAAGAGCAACACATATGGCACTTCTACCCACTTCCCTTGTTTTCTATAGAACCCGTCTAGTTGTAAAACAGTATTGTAATTGGGGCCCTTCAACAGGCCAGCATTCCCCATCTTCCAAAGAATATTGTAGCCATTAAGTATCATGGAAGACGATCAGGCACGTCTTTTTTTAAATTCTGGGGATCAAATTTGTCTCAGTTTGTTTTTTTTTTAATACATTTTAAAAGAGTGGTTCTGGAACTGCTAGCTCCCATCTTGTTCTGAAGATCTCAGATGAACCCCCAAGATCTTAGCTTATAGAGAACGATGTCAAATTTGTGATCTCCAAAGAAGATTTAGTTTTGGGGCCAGGGACCAGGCTTGATCATTCAAGAACTTTTGTATACAGAGTTTTATTAAAGTGAAAAAGGGACAGAGAAAACTTCTGACACAGACATCAAAGGGGGATGGAGAGTGCCCCCCTCGCTAGTCTTAGCAAGGGAGCTATATACTTCTCAGTTGGTGATGAGCTCAACTGTGACCTTCTCTCTGGAATGAAGAATGCTTCATCAAGTACTTTCATCTTCCATTTGCTGAGGTTTTAGTTCTGAAAAGGCCTTCCCTGGTGGCTCGGACAGTCTGCCTGCAGTGTGGGAGACCCAGGTTCAATCCCTGGGTTCGACAGATCCCCTGGAGAAGGAAATGGCAACCCACTGCAGCATTCTTGCCTGGAAAATCCCATGGATGGAGGAGCCTGGCAGGCTACAATCTATGGGGTTGCAAAGAGTCGGACATGACTGAGCAACTTCACTTCCTTTTTCTTTAGTTCTGTAAAAGAACTCAAAGATATCCTTATGTGTTCCTTGAGGCAGAGGCAGAGTCCCGTCCCAAGGCTTCACTATTTTTTATTGGTTGCTCCTCCCTTGTCTCTGCATCCCCTCCCTTCCCTGATTATCAACTATCTGAACCTGCTTATTGGAACTCAGGGAAGGTCATGGAGGCTGGAGTCTGTTCCCTACAAACAAGAAACAGGGGACACACAAAGGCTTTTGTACCCAGGGGCCCCACAGTGTCTTGCTTGGTTTCACCTTCAATATATAGTTATAAATTTTTATCATTTGCTTCTATATTATTTCCAGCAATCTGGGAGAACTTGCCAAAGTGTCCTTCATTCATCTACCGTGCCATCAATTCAGTTTTTCCCAGTTCCTCATGTTCTTTTCTGCCTCTGGGGAGGATATTGAGTCCTTAAAACGATTTTGACTTTCTCTCACTTTGTGATCTTTTTCCCTAGGTCTCATATAGAAGTTGCTTTCCTAGACTCACACTTGGGTAAGGGTTATGAAGTCCCGCTGTGTTCCCTTCAGTGATGTTCAGAGGGTAGGACAGAAGCCCTCTCCCTGCTGTGTCCTATGGGCTCTGGGGTAGATAAATTCCACCTGGATGACAGATGAGTGCAGGTTAATGAACACAGCACCCAGTCCCAGCCCTGAGAACACAGGCACCGGGGCAGCCCTGTCTGGAGACCCTCCACTGGCTTTGGCAGTCATGCCCAATGGATGGATCCCACAGACACTCCTGGTGGCCAGAAAGTGCTGCCACCTCTGCCTTGACTTGTGGAGAGAATTTGGAGGGGCAAATAATTGCACAAAACCATATATTATTCTGCCTTGAAGTTTCTTTTCTGAGCCCCCCAAAGCCCCACAGCTGGAGAGGTTATTTATGTTAACCTCGTATTTAGAAATTAAGCTCCGATTTAGAAATTAAGGATTGTAATTTAGCATTAACCCAGATGTCAAGACATAATGAGACACACTGTGGGGGAAATTGGATTCCATATTGCCAAAGACCCATTTTATTTATAATAACCAGCCACTCACATCCTGCCAATATTGATGGATCATATGTTTAAAATTTTGATAGCTCATTCATTTCTATAATTACATTTATTTCAAATTAAATAAGTCTTGCACACCCTTCATATACAAAGAGACAAAATTAATTTGTGGATCAGAATTAACCTGCCATTCAACCCCCAGAACTGTCCTTTCTGAAAGCCCTTGAAGAGCAACATTCTGCCATTTCACAGACAATTTGCATATGAACCATTTTTAACCTGGAAGGGGTTTATTCTGGAGCTTAGAGGGAAGTGTCATTATAAAGGGGATAGGGTGACTCGCTCATCAACAGGCCTAGATATGGAGATGGGGCCTTTTGCCAATAGAGCCGATCTGCCTAGAAAACTGCAAAACTGATCAGGGGACAGCTGTTTGGTGTTGCAGGGAAGGTATGATCATTGGCATTTGTCCCCAGTACTCTAGTTACTGGAGAGTGACCTTGAGCAGGATTCACACAACTGCCTTTTACTGAGCAGTGAAGAAATGCCCACTGCTTGCTGCCTGCCCACACCCCTGGCCAGGGCCTATCTCCTGGCCACCACTGAGTTGACAGGGGGGTAGAGTCAAAGGCAACGTGGCCAACCCACTGGGCATGGAGACCTGTGGAATGATGGGCTGTGTGAATGATGTTGAGGGATTCAAACAGCCCTTCCTTTGTGGTCACCCTGAGTCTACACCATGCACACTGTGGGGACACTGGCCTGCAGAAAGGATGGAGTCACCTGGCAGAGCAGGACACAAGTGGAACTGGGCAGAACGGAGAGAGAGAGATTGGAGAGAGATGGAAAGAGAGCCCTTTGCCCTTGACTCTGACTCTAGCCCCCCTGCCTACCAGCTGTTCTTGGTTTCCTGTTCTTGGCCATCAGAACTTGCTCTGCATTTGATCAGGACACTCTCTTTTCTGATCCACTGGAAAAGACCCTGATGCTAGGAAAGATTGAAGGCAAAAGGAGAAGAGGGCAGCAGAGGATGGGAAGGTTAGATAGCATCACCGACTCAATGGACATGAACTCGAACAGACTCCAGGAGATAGTGGAGGACAGGGAAGCCAGGGTGCTGGGGTCTATTGGGTCCCAAAGACTCAGACACAACTTAGTGACTGAGCAACAACAACTTTCTTGTGAGCTGGAAGACTGAGAGGTGTCCACTCTGAGCCAACCCCCAGATCCAGGGCAAGGTCTCTGCCTCCGTGAACACATCCTCTAGGGCAGGAGTCGTCATGAATGCCACACAGTGTTCCCTGGTTATGGCCCAGGGTGCCCACCCGTCTCTGGGCTTCAGTGCTGTTGTCTGCCATGTGGACCTAACACCTTCCTGCAGGAGCTGTGCAAAGATAAGGATAATGTGTACAAAACATCAGCCCAGTGCTTGTACATTATAAGTGCTTCCCAAGTGGCGAAAGAAAAAAAGATAAGGCTGTCAACAAAAAGATATTCAGGGAACAGAGATCCTGATGAAGGCCTCTGAATCTGGGAAGCAAAGGAAGCAAAAGAGGACAGCAACTCCTAGATGTAGCCAAGATGAGAGATGCGAAAACTGGCAGGTTCCAGCATGACGGTAGAATGTGGGAAAGAGAGTAGGGTATCACTGAGGTCTCAGATGTGACTCTAGAGAAAGACCTGACCATGGAGTGGCTGGGATGGTGTACGAATTTTCATAGGTTAGGGTTAGGGTCCTGGAGTGCGGAGCTGAGGTAACTGTAACAGTAAATCCGTGAGACCTGCCAGGGGTCCTGAAATAGCAAAGAAAAGTGGCTGGAAGACAGGACTCCGTTCTATCCTAGGACTGTCATGGGTGGTCAGGATGGAGCCCACAGACTATGGTGAGAGAGCGCTCAGGCCCTGGAGCTGAGCATAAGTCTGGACAGAACGGGACATACCTTATACAGGTACCAGCAAGATAGCCCTAAGACAAAAACACCCTCCCTCAGGACATCTGCTTAATCTCCTCTCCCTCCCAATTCATCCTGGTCACAGGTGTGTTGGGAGTTGTGCATTGGGGGGAATTCTGAATTGATATAGTCTTAAATCCACAATAGCTAAGAAATCTCTAATTTTGACTCAGTTTACTCCTACGAGACTAGGAGGCATTCAACAGAACAGGTCTCAGCATTAGAAATTAAGTGATGCTCAGACATAGAGAACAGAATTGTGGTTGCTAAGGGTAAGGGTAGTGGGGGAAGGATGGATTAGAAGTTTGGGATTAGCAGATGCAAACTACTATATACAGAATAGATAAACAACAAGGTCCTACTGTATCGCAAAAGGAACTATTCAATATATTCAATATCCTATGGTAAACCATCATGGAAAAGACTGTGAAAAAGAATGTATAAGTGTGTGTAATTGAATCACTTTACTGTATAGCAGAAATTAATACAACATTGCAAATCAGCTATACTTAATACAATTTTTAAAAATTTATAAAGAAAAGCAATGAACTTAAAAAAATCTAAATGCCCCTGCCTCCGCAAAAAAGAAATTAAATGATGCTAGCTAAATAGGGAGATTCACTCTAATATACTTGAATCTTATAAGTGTGTAATTTAGTCCCCGAAACTGGCATTTCACAGTCCCACTCTCTCCCCACGAGAATGAGGAGACTCTCCAGTGCTTGGGAATCATGTCTAATAGGAGAATCTCCAGGGAAGCATGTGACCATCTCCAAAGGCTGGCCCGTGGCAAGGGAAATAGGTGTTTCCTCTTCAGGGTTGAGGATGTTAGTAGTTTTGGGAGGGGAAAGTGAAAGTCACTCAGTCGTGTCTGACTCTTTGTGACCCCAAGGACTATGCAGTCCATGGAATTCTCTAGGCCAGGATACTGGAGTGGGTAGCCTTTCCCTTCTCCAGGGGATCTTCCCAACCTAGGGATTGAACCCAGGTCTCCCACATTGCAGGCGGATTCTTTACCAGCTGAGCCACAAGGGGAACCCATCATCAATTCAGGCTGAGCGATAAAGGTTTCCTGGCCTTGAACTCTCTGTCCTGGGTGTGTGGATGGCCCCAGCATGGAGGATCTTATTAGGGGCTGCAAAGAAAAAAAGATGTCTAGATCCTCTCTAACTTGGAGGTGGACACTTGCCTACCCAGAGCTGCTGTCCTTTGCACAGCTCTAGAATGAAAGGGTGAAGAAAATCCAAGGCCAGGGACTTCTCTGTGGTCCAGTGGTTAAAGTTCCTCCTTCCAACACAGGGGCTGCGAATCTGATCCCTGGTCTGATCCCTGGTTGGGGAGCTAAGATTCCACATGCCAAGGGGTGAAAAAAGCAAAACATGAAACAGAAGCAATACTGTAACAAAAAATGGTCCACAGCAACAACAACAAAACTCTTAAAAAAAAAAAATCCAAGGCCAGACCCTGGGGACTCTCAGACCCTGAGTGCCTACAAGGCTCAGTGCTGCAGGGAAAGTGACATTCCTTAACCCCCTCCTGCAATCTCCACAACAAACCAGTGATATTTGGAGTTATCATCTTGATTTTACAGTCAACAAAACCAACTCAACCGGAGTAATGAACCTGCCCAAGGTTACGCCCTTACTAAGCAGCAGAATCAAAATGAAATCACATCCCTTGTGCCCTTCTCAAACATTCCAGATGTCATTAAACAACCTTTATTCTAAGAGGAAACATTTCAGAAAACCGAACATTTAAAACCTCTTTATTACATTCTTCGGACTTCAGAGAGAATTCTGAAGCATAAATTGGCTCCAGTGAATCCTCACCTGGGAACAGGCAAAGGGGCAGTCCTTTTGGCATCTTTTAGCACCACCAGAATCCAGTGCTCTTTGCCTCCCCTCCCCAAAAGTGTCTCACTCTTGGTACCAGATAAATATTTCAGAACATTTGGGCCTGCAGAAGAAAGCAGGAAAAAGATCCCTTTGTGTATTTCTGGGACATCGTGGATGGGTTGTTGGGGACTTCTTGCCTGGCAAGTACTGCAAGCAAGAGAACCATGCAGGCAATTGATCTGGGCCTCTTGCCCCATCTCCCAGGGGGGCTCATCCATCATCTAGTCCATCAGGGCTGAACCATGCTAGCTTAGTTACCTGCTAAGATGGTTTGTGGCTGCTACTTAGAGATGCCACTTAAAATTCAGTACTCACCAAGGGCTCCATGTACTGTAGACTCTGGATAAATGTCACATGAATTTGGGAGGGAAAGAAGCAATAGAATCTGGAATGTATTTGCCCACAGGATTCTGATGCAGAGAACCCTGAGCAGGGCACTGGGGTCACAGGGGCCAAGAGTCTCACCCCGCCTTGCCCAACTGGCCACCCATCTATCAAATGGGGCCATCAGTGATCAGTCTGCAGACCCACCAGGGGCCATGAGCATTGCAGGGGATGGGGAAGGAGGCACCAGGCTCTCTGTAGACCCAATGTCCGTCAGGGTAACCAAGACCTGGCACTTCAGCCAGTTCTACAGGGAAACAGCTGTAGTTTCAAACAATGAACAACAAAACCGCTTCTCAGTTTCTGGTAGTGTTTCCTAATTAATTTGATAACAATTAGCCCTCTAATGCCATGTGTCAACTTGACTGGGGCACAGTGCCCAGGGATTCAGCCAAGCATTGTTCTTGATGTTTCTGTGAGGGTGTTTTTAGATGAGATTTCCATTTAAATGGGTGGCCTTTGAGTAAAGCAGATTGTCCTTCATAACCTGGGTGGGCCACATCCAACCAGCTGAAGAGCCTGAGAACAAATGTCTGACCTTGCATGAGCAGAAAGGAGTCCTGCCAGCTGACTGCCTTTGGACTGCCTCAGAAGCACTCATTCTTCCTGGCTGGTCAGCAGACTGCCAATGGAGTTGCAACTTTATCCTGAGTCCTTACCTAGCTGGCCTCTCCTACCAGATTTGGGATTCACCAAGCCTCTGTAATCCTGTGAGCCAATTCCTTAAAATAAATCTCTTTAGGTAGTCACATCCTGTTGATTCTGTTTCTCTGGAGAAAGCTGAGTAATAGAGCATCTAATGCTGTATCTGCACCTGGTTCTTCTTTGTTTAATAAGTATCAATAAGGTTTAAGAAATAAGCCAATACTTATTAAAAAAAAAACTACATCTCTCCCCAGATCGGACCTAATAGAACACTTTCGTTACTCAGATTTCCCCTGAGGAGAGAAGGAAATTTTGCTCCCATGATAGGCCCGGGCAGGCAGAAGCCCAGTGAGTGGCCCCTGCTGTGTCCAGGGTGCTGATTCAGTGCTAAGTGGAACACATCACAAGCAGCTCAGCACAGGCCTTCTGTGCTGGGCTCTAGCACCGTCCCCAGGATAGTACCTTGGAGAGTGTCAGGGTACTTTCAGCTATGAGGTAGAGAAGCTCTGACTCCACCTGCTGAACCAACCACATGGAAATTTGTCAGCTTCTCTAACCAAAAATGCCCATGGGCCAACTTCAGACAGTTGAGGGTTGGTCCAGGCAAGGGGAGCCAGTGTATTTCCATGATGCTGCTTTTCATGTCACAGTGACAACTTCATCCTCTGTTTTCTAAGGCTCCTAAACAAATGTCCACAAACTGGGTTGATTAAAATAACAGAGGTTTATCTTCTCAGAGGGCTTCCCAGGTGGCTCAGTGGTAAAGAATCCATCTGCCAAGCCAGAGATTCAGATTCGATCCCTGGGTTGGGAAGATTCCCTTGAGAAGGAAATGGCAACCCATTCCAGTATTCTTGCCTGGGAAATCCCACGGACAGGGGAGGGTGACGGGCTATAGTCCATGGGGTTGCAGAATTGGACACTACTTAGCAACTAAATAACAACATCTTGTCAGAGACTGGAGGCTAGAAGTCTGAAATCTAGGTGGTCCCAAGGCAAGGGTCCCTCTGTGACTCAGGGCAAAAATCCTTCCTCGCCCCTCCCAGCTTCCCAGGGCAAAATCCTTCCTTGCCCCTCCCAGCAAGCCCCGAATCCCTCAAACTGTAGCCACATCCCTCTCAACTCTACCTGTATCTTCCCTTTGTGTTTTTTTTTTTATCAGGACATCAGAGATGTGGGATTTAGGGCCTACCTATAGGCTCAGACGGTAAAGCGTCTGCCTGCAATGCGGGAGACCCAGGTTTGATCCCTGGGTAGGGAAGACCCCCTGGAGAAGGAAATGGCAATCCACTCCAGCACTCTTGTCTGGAAAATCCCATGGACGGAGGAGCCTGATAGGCTACAGTCCATGGGGTTGCAAAGAGTTGGACACAACTGAGCGACTTCATTTTCACTATGCAGGGTGAGCTCATTGTAACTTATTACATTTCTGGAGACCCTCTTTCCCAGGGTTTCCCAACCACATTCTGAGGTTCCAGGTGAATTGGGCGGCGACACTTCACCCCACTCTGGCTGCCTGCCCTTTCAGATACCAGAGAGCTGGAAAGACAGGTGAGGAGACAGGCCTGGTGGACACAAAGGTGTCTTCCCAACTAGGGAACGAAAGCTCTAGGGCAAGTACTGGGGCTCTACTCAGCCCTGCTGGATCTTCCTCATGGACTCTGCATGTCTCTGCCTTTCAGCACCTGTGCCTGACACGCTGCATAGAGGCTGTCCTTAGGATCCTGGTGAACCTCATGCAAAGAACAAGGGAGTTTTCATTCTCAGGGGGCAGTCCTCTGCAAGCCCAGCTCCCTTGCTTCCTGGGAAGGGTAACTCACACACCTGAGCTCCCCTGGGGCACCATCCACTCTGCAGCTACCTTCCCAGGACCTTACCTGAAGTCCCAGCCTGGCTTGCCTTTTCCCATGCCCCCAGTGGTCCCCCCAAGAGTACTTCCATCACAAGGCATTAACTGGGGATCCTTGTTTCAGAGTCTGTGTCTGGTAAGGTTGCCGAATTCTGCAAATAAAGATACAGTTCACAGTAATAATAAAATAAAGATTAGTCATATGTAATAAGTAAAATTAAAGTCTTTCTTATTATTTAATTTTTATTTTAAAGCATTTTAAAATTGAAGTACAGTTGATTTATAATGATGTGCTAGCTTCAGGTGTACAGCAAAGTGATTTATTTATTCACATATACAATTATATATTCTTTTTCAGATTTTTCTATTATTAGGTTATTACACAACATTGAAAATACAGTAAATTAATAAAAGCCCAGTGAACTTTGAATTTCACATTCAATTAATTCCAACAACAAATTAATCTTTAGTGTAAATATGTCCCATGAAATATTTGGGACATACTTATACGAAAAAATAATTTGTTGTTGATCTGAAATTCAAACATAAGTGGGTGTCCCATATTTAGCTCTGCTACTTTTGAGGAACCTCATTTAAGACAAACTGTGCTCTGGGTGGACCAACTTAGGACATGATCTTGCTCCTGAACCAGACGGCTGTAAGGGGAGGCAGACAGTCCTGTCAGGATCCAACCTGGGTCTGGGGGTGACACCGAGTCCTCCCAGCTGTGGGGCTGGGCACTCCAGGCGGGTACAGAAGGCCACCTCAAGGACTGTGACCATGTATAAGTGAGTAGAGTTGGATCTCATTATTGGCAGTAGTTGTGGCCTAGACTTGGAGAAGGAAATGGCAACCCTCTCCAGTATTCTTGCCTGGAGAATCCCAGGGACGGAAGTCTAGACTAGGGGTCCCCAACCTCTGGGATCTAATGCCTGATGATCTGAGATGGAGTTGATGTAATAATAATGGAAATAAAGTGATTCAAGCGCATTACAATAAATGTAACGCACTTGAATCATCCCAAAACCATCCCCCTGACTCCGGTAGAAAAATTGTCTTCTACGAAACCAGTTCCTGGTGCCAAAAAAGGTTGAGGACTGCTGGTGTAGGAAGCCACGGTGAACACTGAATTACGGCAGTGAACCATCGCTCCCAGAGAAAATACAGGATCAGGGTCCTGAGCCTGCAGTTACCACATTTTGGTCCACCAATCAATCTAGAACCTTGAGTGTTTCTGTGTAAAGACACTCCATCTAATCTACACTGTAGATCACTCACACACAACTCACAGCCAACAGTGCCATAACTCATGAATGAAGGAAGCTCATCTGACTCAAAAGTCTCTCCAAAAGTCACACACAGCCTTCTCACCCATGGGACACTAGCCGGTACTTCAGCACTCGCCAGAAGGGTGTTTGAAACAGTGAAATCACCCACAGAAAGCACAAAAATGTGAAAAACATGATGGTAAGTAGACCATGAAAAGGACACCAGGTTACTTACAGTCTGAGCTGAAACAAGAAGGCAGGTCCTCATTTTGTCCAAGTCCAGCTGGAAACAGGCACATTGAGTGACCATATTTTTGCCCCTGTGCTTGTGTCCATGTGCATACACGCACGCTTAGTTTCTCAGTCCTGTCCAACTCTTTGCAACACCATGGACTGTAGCCTGCCAGGCTCTTCTGCCCGTGGGATTCCCCAGGCAAGAATACTAGAGTGAGTTACCATTTCCTCCTCCAGGGAATCTTCCCAACCTGGAGATCAAAGCCGCATCTCCTGCACCTCCTGCATTGGCAGGCAGATCCCTTACCACTGCACCACCTGTGAAGCGTGCTCGTGTCTGCAAAGGCCCCAAAGCAAACACTGAGAGTATTGGTCTAGGGGTTACAAGTACCTTTTAGCAAGTAAACAAATTCACAAATACAGAATCTAAGAACACTGCTGTGTATAAAATAGACAACCAACAAGGACAACAAGCACAGGGAATGTATTCAATATCTTGTAATAACCTATAATAGAAAAGAACTTGAAAAAAAAAATATATGTGTGTGTCTGTGTGTGTGTATAACTGAATCACTTGGCTATATACCTGCAACTACCATGACACTGTAAATCAACTATACTCCAATAAAAACAAAATTTAAAAAATATCCACGAAGAATAGAGAGAGAAGTCGCTCAGTTGTGTCCAACTCTTTGCCACCCCATAGACTGTAGCCTACCAGGCTCTTCTGTCCATGGGATTTTCCAGGCAAGAGTACTGGAGTGGGTTGCCATTTCCTTCTCCAGAGGATCTTCCCGACCCAGGGATCGAACCCAGGTCTCCTGCACTGCAGGCAGATGCTTTATTGTCTGAGCCCCCAGGGAAGCCAGCCACGAAGACTGAGGATGGGCTATACCTGTAAAGCTTCATTAGGGGCTGTTTGCAGAGCTACCTGTGCTGGTTTCAAATATACTCACATTACGTTTACCTTCCGAGAATCCCCTCCTATGAAAACAGAGGGGCCAGCTAGGTAAATACAGAAGGCGGACAAACAGCCTCTCGTGAGGGACACTGTTTGCACAGCTATCAACATGCAGCCTTTACTTGCTCTGTCAAGGCGGCAGCTAGCCATGCACCCAGTGTACACACAGAAATCAAGTGCCAGGCACTGCATCCGCCTGCCTCTTTAGCACCTGTACGATATGAAATTCCTGAACTCGGCCCTGTAGCATTCATCTGTAAACAGACCTGCTTGCTTTTTAAAAGCAGGGGAAAAGTTGTGCCCTGAGCCAATTTGCAAGTTGCTCCTACTATGTACACAGCCATCTGCTACCAACTCTTCTCACGTATCTGAGGCCCTGGAAGGACTGTTTAACCAAGAGTTGTTATTTTAAGAGTTTGGAAAGGATCATCCACCCAAGCCCTTATTTATCTCTTGAAAAGTTTTTTTCTTTCAGATTGACTGTTTGCCTAAAACAATCAAAACATCAAAAAGTTTTCCTTGGCTAGAGGGATGAATTGGGACTTTGGGATTAGCAGATGCAAACTATTATATTGAGAATGGATAAAACAAGGTCCTACTGTATTGAACTATATTCAATGTGCTAAGTCATTTCAGTTATGTCTGACTCTTTGTGACCCCATGGACTGTAGCCCTGCCAGGTTCCTCTGTCCATGGGATTCTCCAGGCAAATATCCTATGATAAACCATAATGGGAAAGAACATGACAAAGAATGTATATCTACGTATAACTGAATTGCTTTGCTATACAGGAGAAACTAAGACAACGTTATAAATCAACTATACTTCAATAAAATAAATTGAAAAAAGATTTTTTCCTTGGCTAGAGCGCATAGGCTTCTCTCAGAGAGATGGACTCAGTGTCTATTTTCCCAGACACCAGAAAGGTAGGTTGGCAGAACTTCACTGGGGCAGGGAGGTTGGGATGGGGGTGGCGGGCATGGTCAGGTATTGTCACAGCAGGCCTCCCATAGATAGCGTTCATGATTTTTTATTTTCCCCAATTTTTTATTTTGATGGATTTCACCATCCTAAAATTAATTTTATCTTTCCCAAGAATTGTGTAGGGTTGGCCAAAAGTTTGTTTGGATTTTTTCCATAAGGTAGTATGGAAAATTCCAAAAGAACTTTTTGGCCGACACAATGTATGCATACAGGTCTGGAATCAGCTATTACTAAAAGGCCTACACAGCAATCGCTTAGCCACCAGCTCCTCCCCACGCAAGGAAGGCATCTGCTTTGGCCTCTCTTAACCGTTTCTTCTGGAGCGGACAAGCTTCTTGGTAATAAGATGCTCTGTCTTATTGACTGAACCATCGCAGTGTACTGTGCAGCTCTCCTGCCAGGCTGGCTGAACTCTCCCCTGCCTCATGCACAGCCCTTCCCCGCCCCCTTAAGATAATCCTATCTTCTAGTCAACAGTGTTTATTTCCACTGTTATAATCATATAAATAGTGTTTGCAGCACAGTACGACTTTTGTTTCTTTTCCTTGAACATCTTTTCTTCTCCTTAAATCACTGACTTTTTTTTTCACCAGCTTAATTTTCTATGGATTTCTTGCTGGATTCTCTTCTCAGTTGTTCCACCGGACTTCCCACCTGTTAGTCAACAGCTTTTTGTTTTTTTTTTTTTCAAACCTCAAACCCAGTTCTAAGGGCGCCTTTCTACCTGAACTGGGCATCCCCCAGGTGTCCCCCCATCCTGGGCCTCCCCTGAATCCGATTTCCCATTTTGAGACCCCCAAGGCCTCCTCATTCTCAGTCTAGTCCCTTCTCTTGCTAAAGCCCATCCTTGGGTAGTTTCCTTGGAAAGGGTGTCTGGGAATTGAATTTTCTGAGGTTTTTCAAGGCTGACAATAATTCTATTCTACCTTCACATTTCTTTTTTTTTTTTTTTTGGCCGCATCGAGGGGCATGAGGGATCTTAAGTTTCCCAACCAGGGACTGAACCCACGGCCCCTCCAGTGGAAGTGCAGAGTCTTAACCACTGGACCACCTTGTGAAGTCCCTAACCTCACTTTTAAATCATGATTTGTCGGAGTAGCATATTCCAGGTTGAAAATAAATATCCTTCGGTGTGTTGGCAGTTGAGATGGTTGGATGGCATCACCGACTCAATGGGTATAAATCTGAGCATTCTCCGGGAGATGGTGAAGGACAGGGGAGCCTGGCGTGCTGCAGTCCAGGGGTTGTAACGACTGAGTGACTAAACAACAGCAGCAGCAGTGTGTTGGAGCCACTGGTCCAGTTTCCGCAGCATCAGGCGCTGCACAGAACGGTTCAACACCACCTCTATTCCCCTTCCTGGGGATCTGGCCAGATGTTTTCAATTTGCTCCAAGAATCTCCTCTCCTGTCCGCCAGGATCCTGGATTCCCACACTTGGTCATCCAGGCAGGAAATTTGGGTCCAGAGAGGAATCCTCTTCATACCCTGTCCTGCTTGGATGGGTGCAGATTTCTTTCCCACCACGTGTTCTGGGCATCTCCCTGCCTCAGTCCCACCTGTTAATGTCTTGCAAGCTGAGCTCCACCCTTGGGGACAGAGTCTGGCCACCTTGGCAGCTGTTTTACAAGACATGAGGCCAGAGTGGTAGGCACAGACCAAAGAATGCAGAGCCAAGCAAGTGATGGTGCAGGTGTCAGAACCTGTGCATCAGGCAGGACCTGATTTGAGCCTCCAGAGAGTGGGACCCCTGCTCCGCGTTGCACAGGCTCTGTGCCAGGTCAGTGCACCAGGTTGGACCACAGTTCCCAGAGTGTCCTTTCGAGCATGCTTCCCATCACATTGGGCCCTGAGGGCAATTCTCCTGGGGTGCAAAACGGGGCGTGGCAACTTTGTAGCATATGCATGTGCTCGCTCAGTTTTGTCCTACTCTTTTTGACCTTAGGGACTGTAACCCACCAGGCTCCTCTGTCCATGGGATTCTCCAGACAAGAACACTGGAGTGGGCTGCCGTTTCTTCCCCCAGGGGACCTTCCCAACCCAGGGATCGAACCCGAGTCTCCCGCACCTCCTGCAGTGGCGGGAGGACTCTACCACTGCTCCACCTGCAAAGCCCATAGCATATATACACCTTCCACCAATTGTCCAGCTTCACTATTAGGTGCTGTGTGAGGGAATCCCACAGACGGGGCTAAAGTCCATAATCAGCTGAACTTAAATAAGCAAAGGAGGGATTTCCTGGGTGGGCCTGACTTAATCATTTAGCAGCCCTTTAGGTCGACTTAGGTGGCCCTGAGGCTGAGAGACCAAACCAGAGCAGGGGCTGCACTTGCTCTCCTTTCCCTCGCGCCTCCCTCCTGACAGCTTCCTGGAACCACGAGCCTCTGCTGATGTCAGTGGGGTCCCACCTGCTTCTTTGCAGCCCTTCATGACTGCCAGAATCACCTGGATTTCAACCTGCTTAGCCAGACCCCACAATGGAGTAAGCTGACTCCCTATAATAAATCCCATGAGATGTATACACACACACATACACACACACACACACACACACACACATATATCCTATGGTTCTGCTTCTGGGTGGAGCCCAGACTGACACTGACTCCAGCCAAGAATCTGCCTTCCCCTGGGGGCTCCACTGTGGGGCTGTGTGGAGGCCCCTGACAGTGTGCTCCCAGACTGACAGCTCCCAGACCACCTTCTGGGGACTTAGAAATGTAAATTCAGACTTCCCTAGTGGTACAGTGAGTAAGAATCTGCCTGCCAATGCAGGGGACACAGGTTCTAACCTTGGCCTGGGAGGATTCCATGCGCCATAGAGCAACTAAGTAAGCCCACAAACCACGACTACTGAAGCCCTCACACTCAGGGCTCATGCTTCGCCACAGAAGCCACCCCGATGGGAAGTCCACACAACGCAACTAGAGTAGCCCCTGCTTGCTGCAACTAGAGAAAGTGTGCACGCAGCAATGAGGACTCAGCACAGCCAAACACAAATAAATACATTTTTAAAAAAAGAAAAAATCTAAATGCAAATTCTCCACCCATTCCCAGAAACTCAAGTTTGAAAATGTACTGTTCGTACATAATCAGGGTGTCCCGCCATCTGCTGATTCTTGTTCAGGTGCCCACACGGCCAGAGGCACCCTCAGGCCCTCTTCCCTATCTAAGAACCAGCCCAGAGCCTTGTCCTTAGAGGCACAAGATAATAAATGAAGTCCAGGCTCTGGAAGTCAAGCCTGACCCTGCCTCTTCCAGTGTGAGGAACTCCTCTGAAGGTGGCTCAGGGTTCTCAGAACAAGGCCAAGCTCCTGGCATCAGGATAAGACACTGACTGCATGATCTGGCCCCTGCTGGCCCCTCCAGCTCTTCACCCACCACCCTTTCCAGTCCCTGCTCCCAAGGCCTTTGCACCTGTTGCCCCTCTGCTCAGGGCTCCCAGTTCCCCTTTCTTCACTGGAGATGCCCACTTATCCTTCACTCTCACCCCTGATGTCACCTCTCCAGGCCCTTCCCCTCCAGGGATTCCATTCATGAATTTCCATTTATCACAGCTTGGAATGACATGTTTATTCTGTATTTCCATATTAATCATCTATATTAACAGCTCTCTTCCCATCAGCTTACCCAGGATAGGCCCCTGCACTCCAGGAGGCTCTGCTGGATAAGTTTGTTAAGTGGGTAGATGCCCCTGAGTGAATCACTAAACATCTCTGAGGTTCAGGGTTTTTAGGAGGGAAATAGGACTGATGACATTTACCTTGCAGGGTTAACCTGACCATGAAATGAGACAGAATGCCCCTGGCCCAATATGTGGCCTGCAGGGGGTGCTCAAGAGTCCCAGCAGGTGTAGTTGGCAGTTGACACTCCCACCACCACTCAGTTAGTACCCAACCACGGGCTAGAAGTGCCCTTCCCTCTGTGCTGCTCCTGAGCCACTGGAATCCTCTGCTCCCCATCTGTCTCCCCTGCTCCCTAAGCTCCTCACATACAGGATCTGTCCCTCCCTCATTTTCATCCCATTGCTGGGTGTGGGGCCAGCACAGAAGGAACCCCAGGGGGCTTAGGTGGGGGTCCTCCAGAGCATGTCCTGGGACAAGGGCCCCTGAGTGGGGGATTTATTGAGGACCTGCCCCCATTAGAAACCAGTGTGGGGACTGAACAAGGAAGAAAGAAAGGAGTGGGGGTTTAGCCAGGGTAGAGCTACACTTTAACTTTGAGGAAGGCCCCGGAGGGTAAGCTGGGCCTCAGACATGCCCCAACCTGAGGCCAAAGAGCTGGGCTTTCATTATAGCTATCGGTTAAGGGTAAGATGGCCAAGGAGGGCATCAGCTCCCAAGTTTTTGGATTCTCTGTGCTGGGTGGGGCCAGGGACCCCAGGGGGCTGAGGGCAAGCAGTCACCCCAGGAAGAACTGCAGGGGCTGCGTTTCAATGCATAAGTATGAGGTGGGATGTGGGACAGAGACAGGCACATGAATGGTGGAAGGATCCAGAGGGGCTGGAGAGCATCTCCCACCTATCACACCTCTCAAAGATTCCTCACACTTTCCCAGATGACTGCCCTGAACTTGAGAAGGAGACTCTTGAAGACTGCACAGGGACAGCTCTCCATCTGCTGTTTCTGCCAGGACAGCCAATAGGAGAAAAGCAAGTCAGCCTCCAGCCTCGCAGACCCCACTTGCCGCTGTGGCCCAACCTGGTCCCTGGTGACTCTGGGACCCTGGGCAGTTGGGTGGGAGAAGGACCAGGAAGCCCGACCTCCCCGCTGCAGCCTGAGAAGTGACCACCGCTCTTAGGTGAAAGGCGGCTTGGCAGATCTTTTTCCAAGAGGCTGGAAAAAGTCAGATGGAAAATCCTAACTTGGCCAATTAATATGAGCAACAGGAAAATCCCTCAGTTGATTCCCTAACAACAAATCTCTGTTCCCAGGTCCATGGGAAGGCAGAAAAAAAATGGATCCCACATGAAGGAAAATTGAAGTGTGCCCCAAAGTTCATCAATACTTTTCTGTCTTCCCTCTCCAGGTTCCCAGCAAAAGTTGCTAGAACATGCCTCCCTGTTTAAGGGAGGTACTTTGATCCGGGCAATAATCATCATAAATATTCATGGTTTCGCCTTAACATTAGGATAACATCTGTTTCCAAACATCTGCAATCTGTTTTCAATGCTTCAGTAACATGTAAATTAGCTCTAACTAATACAATAAATCGCTAATGGGGAGAGTGATAATGAGAGCTGCCCATGAAGGCAGGAGTCCAGCCCCGTCTCCAAAGGCCAGTTTTCTGTAGTTCTCCAGAACTTTCCTCAAATGGAAGGGGCTTTCAAAGCCTCTCCTGGCCTCCTACCTTGCTGCCTAAACCAGCTACCTCTGCACTGGCCAGGGCCCCCTGTGAGCCTCACCCCTCTCCGGAGAGTGCTCAGAGATCTTTCTAGAAATCACATCCACCTGGGCAGGTCCCATTCACAGGGCCCTCTCTGAACTGCAGAACAAGGTCCAGCTTCTTGGCCTGCAAACCAGACCTGTCACCTGTCCCAGCCCCAGCTCTGGCCACCATCCCCACCACCAGCTCCAGAGTGCCCACCAGCCTCAGCTCCTGGAAGGCCCCCAAACATTCTTTCCCTCTTGTTTGTCCTTTACCACTCGATTATTGGCACCGTGCAGAGAGCACCCACAACACAGCAAGGGGAAGACAAATTGGCCAATTGTGAAACAGACTGGAACCTCCCAGCAGAAGTATTGACAGTCAATCATTTCACTCTCACTAGCCATAATTATTTTCTTTATTGAAGTACAGTTGATTCACAATGTTGTGTTAATTTTTGCTGTACAGAAAAGTGATTCAGTTATGCATATACATACATTCTTTTTCATGTTATTTTCCATTATGGTTAATCACAGGATATTGAATATAGTTCACTGTGCTGTACAGCAGGACCTTGTTGTTTATCTGTTCTCTATATAATAGCTTGCATTTACTAATCCCAAACTCCCAATCCATCCCCCCAACCTGGGCAACCATGAGTCTGTTCTCTATGTCTGGGACTCTGTTTCTGTCCCATAGGTAAGTTCATTTATGTCATATTTTAGATTCCAGCTATGAGTGATATCATATGGTATTTGTCTGATTTCACTTCATATGATGATCTCTAGTTGCATTCATGTTGCTGCAAATGGTCTTATTTTATTCTTTTTAATGCCTTCTTAGTAATTCCATTTGTGTATATGTACAGTGGCTTCCCTGGTGGCTCAGAGGTTAAAGCGTCTGCCTGGAATGCGGGAGACCCGAGTTCGATCCCTGGGTTGGGAAGATCCCCTGGAGAAGAAAATGGCAACCCACTCCAGTACTCTTGCCTGGAGAATCCCATGGAGGGAGGAGCCTGGTAGGCTACAGTCCATGGAGTCACAAAGAGTTGGACATGACTGAGCGACTTCACTTTCACTTTCACAGTGGAAACAGTGTCAGACTTTATTTTTGGGGGCTCCAAAATCACTGCCGATGGTGATTGCAGCCATGAAATTAAAAGACGCTTACTCCTTGTAAGGAAAGTTATGACCAACGTAGACAGCATATTAAAAAGCAGAGATATTACTTTGACAACAAAGGTCCATCTAGTCAAGGCTATGGTTTTTCAGTAGTCATGTGTGGATGTGAGAGTTGGACTGTGAAGAAAGCTGAGCACTGAAGAATTGATGCTTTTGAAGTGTGGTGTTGGAGAAGACTCTTGAGAGTCCCTTGGACTGCAAGGAGATCCAACCAGTCCATTCTGAAGGAGATCAGTCCTGGGTGTTCATTGGAAGGACTGATGCTGAGGCTGAAACTCCAGTACTTTGGCCACCTCATGTGAAGAGTTGACTTCTTGGAAAAGACTCTGATGCTGGGAGGGATTGGGGGCAGGAGGAGAAGGGGACGACAGAGGATGAGATGGCTGGATGGCATCACCGACTTGATGGACATGAGTTTGAGTGAACTCCGGGAGACTGTGATGGACAGGGAGGCCTGGCATGCTGTGATTCATGGGGTCGCAAAGAGTCGGACACGACTGAGTGACTGAACTGAACTGAACCACATCTTCTACCACATCTCAATTACTACCGAGTAGTGATTCCATTGTGTATATGCACCACATCTTCTTTATCCATTCCTCTGTCAATGGACATTTAGGTGGTTTCCATATCTTGGCTATTGTGAATTCACTAGTCATAATTATGAAACAAATTAAAGCAATGATGAGCAATAAATAATGCTACGAGTTTGTTTTGTTAGGAGAAATAGCTAAGCTGAGTAACAGTTTGTGTAAGATGACTCTACCCTCATTTATTTAAGAATAGGTGTATCTGTGTGTGAGTGTGTGCGTGCGTGCTTAGTGACGAGTCATGTCTGACTCTTTGCAACTCCATGGACTGTAGCCCGCCAGGCTCCTCTGTTCATGGAATTTTCCATGGAATTTGCCATTTCCTCCTCCAGGGGATCTTCCTGACCCGGGGGTCGAATTCAAGTCTTCTGTGTCTCCTGCATTGTCGGGCAGATTCTTTACTATTGAGCCAGCTGGGAAGCCCCATAATAGGGATGCACACATGCTAA
Organism: Bison bison bison; assembly: GCF_000754665.1. Lineage (NCBI taxonomy): Eukaryota > Metazoa > Chordata > Mammalia > Artiodactyla > Bovidae > Bison > Bison bison. The sequence goes on from NW_011495032.1 coordinate 6,919,146, forward strand.
GTTGCTTCGGTCACGTCCGACTCTGTGTGATCTCATGGACTGCTGCCACCAGGCTCCTCTGTCCATGGGGCTCCCTGGGCAAGAGTACTGAAGTTGGCTGCTGTGCACTCCTCCAGGGGGAGCTTCCCCACCCAGGGATAAAACCTGTGTCTCTTATGTCTCAAGCATTGGCAGGTGGGTTCTTTACCACTAGCTCCACCTGGGAAGCCCCCAAAAGAGGTAAACTCTGTGGAAAATACAGATGCAAATGCACTCTTAAGAGATACAACTCTGGTAAGATACCTTTGAGTATCTTGAGATACCAAACTGGTAAGAGTTACCTTTGAAGATTAAGGTAGGTACCTTTGCTTTCTTACTTGAATTGTTTACAGAAATATGTACTGTATTTTTAAAGCCACCCAATTATTAATTTCAAAGGAGGAGAATAACAACTTTATTGTGAACCAATCTGGAGGATACTCTCTTAACCACGTTATCAAGATGAGCATCACCCTCAATGGGACAAGCTGATATCACATACCTGATATAATGTGCTGAGGACAACACAACATCCTTTCTGTGGTCTTCCTGACAAAATGCACAGCCTGGGTCTCCTCCCACGGTCCTCTCCCCAACAGCTCTGTGAGGGCCTTTACTCTGACTCCTTGCACTGGGAAGCCTGCGGCCTGAGGGCCCTTGGCCTGTTGAGTTTGTCCATGTGGCAACCGGAAGCAGGGATGGGCAGAACCAACATGGGGCAGAAGCTGAGGAAGAGCCAGGCCAACTGGGTAGACTTTGGGCTTTGGCCCAGCAGCTAAGCAGCTCAGGGCAAGTTCCTGAATATCTTAAGCCTCACATGGATGAGGTTCAAGGTACCCAGCACAGTCTCTGGCACATTCCGGAAATTCAACAACTCATTATCTACCCCCTTCTCTAACTTCCTTTTCTGGTGAAGACAAAGCAGTTGAAGTGAGGCTGAGCAATAGCTCTTTCCATCAATTTCGGTAGTTAGTCGATGAAGATATGTTTTCATGTCATCAAGCTTATTTAACTTATATGCAGAGTACATCATGAGAAATGCTGGGCTGGAAGAAGTACAAGCTGGAATCAAGATTGCTGGGAGAAATGTCAATAACCTCAGATATGGAGATGACACCACCCTAATGGCAGAAAGTGAAGAGGAACTAAAAAGCCTCTTGATGAAAGTGAAAGAGGAGAGTGAAAAAGTTGGCTTAAAGCTCAACATTCAGAAAACTAAGATCGTGGCATCTGGTCCCATCACTTCATGGGAAATAGATGGGGAAACAGTGGAAACAGTGTCAGACTTTATTTTTGGAGGACTCCAAAATCACTGCAGATGGTGATTGCAGCCATGAAATTAAGACTCTTACTCCCTGGAAGAAAAGTTATGACCAACCTAGATAGCATATTGAAAAGCAGAGACATTACTTTGCCAACAAAGGTCTGTCTAGTTAAGGCTATGGTTTTTCCTGTGGTCATGTATGGATGTGAGAGTTGGACTGTGAAGAAGGCTAAGT
>NW_011495032.1:6920762-6921287 GCF_000754665.1 Bison bison bison
ACGTGAGTCTGAGTGAACTCCGGGAGTTGGCGATGGACAGGGAGGCCTGGCGTGCTGTGATTCATGGGGTCACAAAGAGTCGGACACGACTGAGCAACTGAACTGAACTGAAGCTTCTGTGTTTGAATTTTAGATGATTTAAATCATTGCTGAAACTTTTAGTCATCAATGATAGTTTTTCTAAATGGCAAAAAGAAATGATTAAGTGAAGGCTCTCTATTAAGTGTTACCAATGTGTCACATAGCATCTGGACCTTGAATCAATCACATTACCTACATATCCTGTAACATCAGCCTTTGGTTTCCATTCATGATGGTGTGAATGTTGCCTTTCTATACCTAAACTTAATTTCTGTTTGGGGACCCTACTGCACTGTTGGTGTAAACTTAGTGATAGTGAAATTGCTCAGTCGTGTCCGACTCTTTGCGACCCCATGGACTGTAGCCTACCAGGCTCCTCTGTCCATGGGATTTTCCAGGCAATAGTCCTGGAGTGGATTGCCATTTCCTTCTCCAGGGGAATTG
>NW_011495032.1:6921413-6926908 GCF_000754665.1 Bison bison bison
GTGTCCGACTCTTTGCGACCCCATGGACTGTAGCCTACCAGGCTCCTCTGTCCATGGGATTTTCCAGGCAATAGTCCTGGAGTGGATTGCCATTTCCTTCTCCAGGGGATCTTCCCAACCCAGGGATCGAACCCAGGTCTCCCGCACTGTAGACAGACGCTTTACCATCTGAGCCACCAGGGAAGTCTGGTGTAAACTTAGGTTCCGTCTATTCAGAATCCCTTATGTTTTTTCCCTGGAGGCTTGAAGCATGCATGAGGCTTGAGCCATACCCCTCTGGCATCAGAGGGATACCCTAATTCAGACTACTGTTGGGTTGCCAGACTGGCAACCTCTTAAAATCCCCTTTCCAGCACCAGGAAGCACCACTGCTATCTGGAGCCTGAGCTCAGGGAACCTCTGAGGATTCAGGGCCATCTGCCCATGCAGACCTCTTAAGTAGCCACTTCCCTGGGCTCTGGCCTCCTCCCAAGAGCTCTGCTAGGAAAGGGAAGCTCTGTGATCATTAGCTCTGATCACCAAGCATCCCAAGGTCTCCTTTCAGGCACTACTCTGTCTCCTTGAGTTAGATATGGACTATGACTTGCTTTAACCAATGAAAACTGAGAAGTGACAAGTGGTACCACCCAGAAGAAGCTTTGAGAAGAGTCAGACCAAGACTGGATACACTTCTCTTTTCCTCTGCCACAGAGACTAGTGTGACAGTAGCTGCTCCATCAGCCTGAGTCCTGGATGGAGGAAATGAGGGCAGGGCCTTCAGCCTGCATCCTGGGATAGAAGAGAGGGCCCAGTCTACCACTGATGGATGTGGAATGACAGTGAGACATCGATCTCATTTTGTTAAGCCACGGAGACTTGGGGTTGTTTGCTACTGAGGCGAAGGATGCCTATCCTAACTGCCACAGACACAAGTTTCCTTTGCTCTTGACCTTCAAAAACAACCTAGGTTCTAACATGAACCATTGCTCAGTCAAGAAGAACAAGGCTGGAGGCCCTCTCCTCAGGGACAGCTAGCTTCGCAACCAGGAGGGTGTTTCTTTGATGTCCCCTGGCTTCTTGTTGAGTTTTCCCTCCCTGGCCTGGTGTCCATCCCTTTAAAGCTGGACTTTTGAAACTTAAAAAGGCAAGAAATGGCTTTGATGGAAGGGGAGTTTGGGGAAGAATGGATACATGTATATATATGGCTGAGTCCCTTTGCTGTCCACCTGGAACTCACAACATTGTTAATTGCCTATATGTGTGTATGTGTGTGTTAGTCACTCAGTCATGTCTGACTTTGCAACCCCATGGACTGTAGTGCCAGGCTCCTCTGTCCATGGGATTCTCCAGGCAAGAATACTGGAGTGGGTTGCCATTCCCTTCTCCAGGTGATCTTCCTGACCCAGGGATCAAACCCAGGTCTCCTGCATTGCAGGCAGATTCTTTATCATATGAGCCATCAGGGAAGCCAGTTAATTGGCTATACTCCAATATAAAGTAAAAAGTTTTTTTTTAATACCAAAAAAAGCAAGAAATGACTATTTTCTCTATTGTCCTGCTGTTCTTCTCTGAGGCAACAAATGCAAACTGACTAGGGCAAGGCCAAGGATGACAGTGGGATGGAGAATGAGAAACAAGATGGATTTTAATTAGAAATTGTGAGAGAATGAATAATAACCTCCCAAAGAGGTTCCAACTTTGCCTGGTGATCCAGTGGTTGAGACTCTGCACTTCCACTGTATGAGGCATGAGATAGATCCCTAGTCAGGGAAGTTCACATGCTGCATGATGTGGCCAAAAAATTAGAAACCAAAGATGTCCACGTTCCAGTACCCAGAACCTGTAAATAAACTGCCTTAGGCAAAGGTGCTTTTACAGTGTGATTGGGTTAGGAATATTGAGACTGAGGGATTATCCTGGGTTATCAGGGTGGTCCTAATGCAATCACAGGGTTCCTGTAAGAGGGAAGCAGAAGGGTCAGGGTCAGAGGAGACAGAAGGGCAGGAGCAGAGGTCCTCATGATGGACTTGGAAGATCGAGGATGGGACCACAAACGAAGAAGTGTAAGCAACCAGTGGAAGTTGGGAAAAAGGCAGGAAAACAAATTCTTCCCTGTAGCCTCCGGAAGGAATGCAGCCCTGCCAACGCTTTGATTTTAGTCTTGTACAATCCAAGTTGATTTCTAACCTAGAGAACTGTAAGGTAGTAAATCTGTGTTGTTTAAGCCACCAAGTTGGTAGTGACTCGTTACAGCAGCAACAGGAAATGGATATTCTTTGTTACTAGTTAAAATATTATCCCACCCCATAGGCAGGCCAGGTGGGGTCAGCCGGGTCACCTACAGTGACATCTTTGTCCTCTCTTGTCATCAGCTTCATAAAGCCCAGTTGTGGTTTGCTCCCACTGGTCTCATCAGGCCATTCTACTCCCTCTTCCTGGATTTCTTCCCCCTGCATTCCAGCCTTCTGGATGCTCATATCTTCTTCAGACTGAGGGTCAACCTCCTTGTTTTGAAAACCCCAAAGACCTACTACTTTGGCTTCTGCTTCATGTCGTGGAGTGAACCCTCGCTTCTGCTCCCTCTTTTAGTTCTGGCATCCCTGCCATTCCAGGAGGAGAGATTCTTTCTGCCTTCTTCAGCCCCACAATTCAGGCTGTTTTCTAAGAGGGTATCCAGGTAACCACACCACATCCAGGCTTGACAGGGCAGAGAAGTCAGGGTCCCAGCCTTGATCTTTCTGGACATCTCTAAGGCTTCACTGTCCGCTATGGTAGCCACTACCCTATGTGGTTATGCACATTTATTTCTTTATTTTTATTTATTTTTGGCCATGACATATGGGATGTGGGATCCTATTTCCCTTATAGGGATGGAACTTGCACCTCTGCATTGGAAACTCAGAGTCTTAACCACTGGACCACCAGGGAAGTCCATGCATATTTAAATTAAATTAATGAAAAGGAAAGCTGACTCATTTGAAAAGACCCTGATGCTGGGAAAGATTGAAGGTAGGAGGAGAAGGGGACGACAGAGAATGAGATGGTTGGATGGCATCACTGACTCGATGGACATGAGTTTGGGTAAACTCCGGGAGTTGGTGATAGACGGGGAGGCCTAGCGTGCTGCAGTCCATGGGGTTGCAAAGAGTCGGACATGACTGAGCGACTGAACTGAACTGAACTGAATGAAAAGGAAAGTCTCCAGGGTCCAATCACACTAGTCACACTTCAACAGTTCAATAACCACATGGAGCCATGGCTACTGTATTGGGTAGCAATGATATAGAAATATCCATCATTGCAAAAAGTCCCACGGGACAGCCCTGCTCTGAGACAGTCTTCTTTCCCTTTACTGCTTTTAGAACCCTGGTCAGCTTAACGAAAGGAGCATCTGCTTACATTTACTCCTGTATTCTCTCTCCCTGGAGCATGTGTATGTTCTGCCTCCTCTCTGCCTAGGAAGTGGATATTTCCAGCCCATAATAAAGGATTTCCAATATGTAGGATGAAGCCATGGGCCTTCCCCTACTGCAGACATCTGAAAGCTTAACCTACATTTCCCAGACCCACTTTCAGCTAGAATCACTTCCATGAGGTTAGAAGACAGAAAGGAATTTGAGGCCAACTTCCTAAAACTTTGGGCTGTTCTCTTCTAGCAAATAAGAAAGAGCAGTTTCCAGCCCCTAGCGCAAGGTGCTGAGAGGTGGCTGCAGCAGTGGCTGGAGTCAGCATTCCCATGTCCAGCCACCAGCTTCATGATTCATGAGGCAGCTTTTCCATGACGAGAGTGCAGACAGTAAGTGCAGCTTCCTCTGCCCAGGATCCTGGTCCCTGGGTCACAGTTGTGTTCCTGGAATTAATTTTCTGTTTTGCAGTGTCCTAGTATTCATTCTTGAGGCCAAGGCTGGAACTTAGCTCTCTGCCCCTTCAAATGACTTTGTAAATCTTTAATTCCCTGTATTATATCCCTTCTGCTTAAAATACCTAGTGTGGTTTCTATTCTCTTCACTGAACCCTGAATATTTCAGCAAGGAGCCAGGAAACAGCTGGGTCAGGTAAATTGTAAATCAAGGCCACCATCTGGGCACCTCTAAAGTATAAATTTCCCACAGACCAAATGATTTATCCTGAAAGCAGCAGTTCCCAACCTCCATCACCACGGACCAGCTGGGGGCCTCTGCAGAGCTGGACCAGTTGACATCTGCCTTCGTTTTATGAAATGGTTTTTAAATCCCAGCTCTTATAGAACTAGACACAAAGAGGTCAAAGAGGCAAGACAGCTTCAAACACCATAGATGGTGAAAACAATGGGTTTTTCAGTCAGTTCAGTTGCTCAGTCATGTCCAACCTTTTGCAACCCCATGGACTGCAGCATGCTAGGCTTCCCTGTCCATCACCAACTCCTGGAGTTTGCTCAAACTCGTGTCCATCAAGTTGGTGATGCCATCTAACCATCTCATCCTCTGTCGTCCCCTTCTCCTCCTGCCTTTAATCTTTCCCAGCATCAGGGTCTTTTCCAATGAGTCAGTTCTTCGCATCAGGTGGTGAAAGGATTGGAGTTTCAGCTTCAGCATCAGCCCTTCCAATGAATATTCAGGACTGATTTCCTCTGGGATTGACTGGTTGGATCTCCTTGCAGTCCAAGGGACTCTCAAGAGTCTTCTCCAACACCACAGTTCAAAAGCATTAGTTCTTCTGTGCTCAGCTTTCTTTATAGTCCAACTCTCACATCCATACATGACTACTGGAAAAACCATAGCTTTGACTGGACAGACTTTTGTTGGCAAAGTAATGTCTCTGCTTTTTAATATGCTGTCTAGGTTGGTCATAGTTTTTCTTCCAAGGAATAAGCGTCTTTTAATTTCATAACTGCAGTCACCATCTGCAGTGATTTTGAAGCCCCCCAAATGCTCAGATGACACCACCCTTTTGGCAGAAAGTGAAGAAGAACTAAAGAGCCTTTTGATGAAAGTGAAAGAGGAGAGTGAAAAAGTTGGCTTAAAGCTCAACATTCAGAAAACTAAGATCATGCCACCCGGCCCCATCACTTCACGGCAAATAGATGGGGAAACAGTGGCTGACATTATTTTTGGAGGCTCCAGAATCACTGCAGATGGTGATTGCAGCCATGAAATTAAGAGACGCTTATTCCTTGGAAGGAAAGTTATGACCAACCTAGACAGCGTATTAAAAAGCAGAGACATTACTTTGCCAACAAAGGTCCATCTAGTTAAGGCTATGATTTTTCCAGTAGTCATGTATGGATGTGAGAGTTGGACTATAAAGAAAGCTGAGCACTGAAGAATTGATGCTTTTGAACTGTGGTGTTGGAGAAGACTCTTGAGAATCCCTTGGCCTGCAAGGAGATCCAGCCAGTCCATCCTAAAGGAGATCAGTCCTGGGTGTTCATTGGAAGGACTGATGTTGAAGCTGAAACTCCAATACTTTGGCCACCTGATGCAAAGAACTGACACATTTGAAAAGACCCTGATGCTGGGAAAGACTGAGGGCGGGAA
>NW_011495032.1:6927083-6927904 GCF_000754665.1 Bison bison bison
TGGACATGAGTTTGGGGGAACTCCGGGAGTTGGTGATGGACAGGGAGGCCTGGTGTGCTGCGGTTCATGGGGTCGCAAAGAGTTGGACACGACTGAATGACTGAACTGAACTGAACTGAACAAAATAAAGTCTGACACTGTTTCCACTGTTTCCTCATCTATTTGCCATGAAGTGATGGGACTGGATGCCATGATCTTAGTTTTTGAATGCTGAATTTTAAGCCAACTTTTTCACTCTCTTCTTTCACTTTCATCAAGAGGCTTTTTAGTAACTCTTCAATTTCTGCCAAAGGGTGGTGTCATCTGCGTTTCTGAGGTTATTTATATTTCTCCCGGCAATCTTGATTCTGGTTTGTGCTTCATCCAGCCCAGAGTTTCTCATGATGTACTCTGCATATAAGTTAAATAAGCAGGGTGACAGTGTACAGCCTTGATGTATTCCTTTCCCGATTTGGAACCAGTCTGTTGTTCCATGTCCAGTTCTAACTGTTTCTTCTTTTTTTTTTTTAAATTTAAATTTATTTATTTTAATTTGAGGCTAATTACTTTATAATATTGTATTGGTTTTGCCATACATCAACATGAATCCACCACAGGTGTACACGTGTTCCCCATCCTGAACCCCCCTCTCACCTCCCTCCCTGTACCTTCCCTCTGGGTCATCCCAGTGCACCAGCCCCGAGCATCCTGTATCCTGCATCAAACCTGGACGGGCGATTCATTTTACATATGATATTATACATGTTTCAATGCCATTCTCCCAAATCATCCCACCCTCGCCCTCTCCCACAGACTCCAAAAGACTGTTCTATATATCTGTG
>NW_011495032.1:6928004-6928239 GCF_000754665.1 Bison bison bison
CAGCATTTATTGCTTGTAGACTTTGGGATCGCAGCCATTCTGACTGGCGTGAAATGGTACCTCATTGTGGTTTTGATTTGCATTTCTCTGATAATGAGTGATGTTGAGCATCTTTTCATGTGTTTGTTAGCCATCTGTATGTCTTCTTTGGAGAAATGTTGCTTCCTGACCTGTATACAGATTTCTCAGGAGGCAGGTAAGGTGGTCTGGTATTCCCATCTCTTTCAGAATTTTC
>NW_011495032.1:6928339-6947132 GCF_000754665.1 Bison bison bison
TGGGGTACACATGTCTCTTTCAATTCTGATTTCCTTGGTGTGTATGCCCAGCAGTGGGATTGCTAGGTCATAAGGCAGTTCTATTTCCAGTTTTTAAAGGAATCTCCTCACTGTTCTCCATATTGGCTGTACTAGTTTGCATTCCCACCAACAGTGTAAGAGGATTCCCTTTTCTCCACACCCTCTCCAGCATTTATTGCTTGTAGACTTTTGGATCGCAGCCATTCTGACTGGCGTGAAATGGTACCTCATTGTGGTTTTGATTTGCATTTCTCTGATAATGAGTGATGTTGAGCATCTTTTCATGTGTTTGTTAGCCATCTGTATGTCTTCTTTGGAGAAATGTTGCTTCCTGACCTGTATACAGATTTCTCAGGAGGCAGGTAAGGTGGTCTGGTATTCCCATCTCTTTCAGAATTTTCCACAGTTTGTTGTGATCTACACACTCAAAGACTGTGGAGTAATCAATAAAGCAGAAGGAGATGTTTTTCTGGAACTCTCTTGCTTTTTTGATGATTTGAATGTTGGCGATTTGATCTCTGGTTCCTCTGCCTTTTCTAAATCCAGCTTGGACATCTGGAAGTTCACGGTTCATATACTGTTGAAGCCTGGCTTGGAGAATTTTAAGCATTACTTTGCTAGCATGTGAGATGAGTACAATTGTGTGATAGTTTGAACCTTCTTTAGCATTGCTTTTCTTTGGGTTTGAAATGAAAACTGACCTTTTCCAGTCCTGTGGCCACTGCTGAGTTTTCCAAATTTGCTGGCATATTGAGTGTATCGGTTTTACAGCATCATCTTTTAGGATTTGAAATAGCTCAACTGGAATTCCATCACCTCCACTAGCTTTGTTCATAGTGATGCTTCCTCAAGCCCATTTGACTTCACATTTCAGGATGTCTGGCTCTAGGAGGGTGATCACACCATCATGATTATCTGGGTCATGAAGATCTTTTTTGTATAGTTCTTCTGTGTATTCTTGCCACCTCTTCTTAATATCTTCTGCTTCTATTAGGTATTAAATGTGTTTTTAATTAACACTAGATTCAAAAAAGCAGAGTTACAGACCCAACATTATGTTCAAAATATGATCCAACTGTCAAAAGTACATGAAATCAGCCACATTACACTGTGAATCACAAGTCACAGTTATATTTGTTCTGTGTGTGTGGAAAAAGCAACTTTTTTCATCATGATGGAAAAACAACACAAAGACTTCTGACACCTGGTCTGATGTATCTCCCTGCCACCTCTGACCCCTAGGTCCTGCTCACCTGTCTGCAGCATCTTGTCCACTCATGTGGATACTTGCATGGCTTCGCCTCCCTGATCCACAGGTGCTTTGCTCTACACCCATGATTCAGCAATTCCAGCACAGTAAGTGTGGCTTCTCCCCAGGAGTGGCAGCTCTTTGAAAACCATGTCCCCATGAGCTCACTGTCATCTCCTTGGGAGTCTCCTCGCAGCAAAGATTGCCAAGTGTCTCTGCCCGTTTGCTTCTCCCAAGTGTCCACCAAATATTGACTGGACACTGTTGTAGGTTGAATAGTGACCCCCAAATTGGTGGAAGTCCTGACCCCAGCACCTCAGAATGTGACCTGATTTGGAAATAGGGCCTCTCAGATGTAATTAGTTAAGATGCGTGTGTGCTCAGTCGCTTAGTCTTGTCCAGCTCTTTGAGACCCCACGGACTGTAGCCCTGCCAGGCTCTTCTGTCCATGGGATTCTCCAGGTAGGAATACTGGAGTAGGTTGCTATTTCCTCCTCCATAGTTGAGATGAAATCATACCAGAGTAGGATGGGCCCCAAAGCCAAATGACCTGTGTCCTTATAAGATGAAGGCCATGTGAGCTCTCGGCTTCTGAGATGGCCCAGACTCTGTCTGTGGAGTGTGTTTCTCCCTGGGCCTCTCTTGCCTTTTAAGACAGACCATATTCTGTCTGTAGAATGTGTGTCTATCTAAATAAATCCATTATTAAAAAAAAAAAAAAGAAGAAGAAGTAGAAGAAGACTGAGGCAATGTGAAGACAAAGGCAGAGATCTGAGTGATGTCATGTAAACCAAGGTACACCAAAGACGGCCAGCAACCAACAGAAGCTAGAAAGAGGCAAAAAAAAAAAAAAAAGCTTTATAGCTTTTATAGTTTTCAGGATAGTCTGTCCCTGCTGATATCTTGATTTTGGACTTCTAATCACCAGGCCTGTGAGACCATAAATTTCTTTGTTTTAAATAACTGGTTTATAGTACTTGGTTATGACAGCCTTAGAAAACTAATACCAGGCAATGGTCTGTGAGTTGGGGTCCCGGGGGCAAGGATGAGGTGTTACCGTTATCCTCTGGGGGCTCTGAGCCTCTTCATCCCCAGATTTCTCAGGGCTTCCTTCCTCCTGTCTCCCCACAGCTTCCTCCTTCCGCACCTCTAGGGAAAGGATGGACAGTGGGTTTCAGTATACTGGTGTGGCCAGCCGTCACATGATTTTGAACCAAAGGCCATAGCCCCCAGCCCTTCAGCTCAGAGGACTGCTTTAGTCTTGCTTTGATTCTAATCTGGAATCATAATGCCTTTTACAATGTTTTTTTGTACTGGGGTACAGCCGATTTACAAACAATGTCGTGATAGTTTCAGATGAACAAGGAAGGGACTCAGCCATGCATATACATGTATCCATTTTCCCTCAGATCCTTGGGGGTTCTAATTTTATGGATGGGGAAACTGAGCCCCGAGGGGCTGTAGTGAACTGTCCAAGATCAGGTTGGTTAGTGTTGGAACAAGAATTGGTGTCGAGGCCCCAGACTCCAGCCTGGGTATCCCAAGCCTTCTGAGCCCCAGCAGGTGCTGGAAACAACCTCCCACCCCTTCCCAGAGCCTGTGTATCCTCAGTCAGTGATTCATCTCTGGGGGGCCCTGGGTGTCACTCATGACAAGCCCTGCCTCCTTCTTCCCACATCCATCTCCGGACCCTGCTGGCCCCAGTTACTGGCCCTCATTCTGCTGGGGCTCACTGATTGCTGGCTCTGAGACCTCTCAGCCAGGTTGACATCCACACTCTGGACAAGGTCTGTCCCACCTGGAACTCTGGAGCAGAACTGCAGGGAGGATCTGGGGACTGAGGGCTGGATTGGTGGGCCTGCATCAGCCACAGAGCAGAGCTGGACATGGGTGATGCACAGGTGAGTTTGTTCATGCAGCAGACAGCCAGCATGGATACATGAGCTCAGCACACCCGTGCCTCCCAGGCTGTGTGGGGTCCCAGGCCGGTTAAGGATCTCCTGAAAGCTATAAATCTTCCCTTATAAAATGAAACGTTCAGACATACACAGAAAATTTTGCATGTGATTTTTCAGAGGCTTGCTAGCCACCAAAGTCCATCTGTGCTCGCCTTAGGGAAGAAATAGACGCACCCCAAGATGACAGTTAAATTTGCACTTAAATATGTGATATGCATTCTAGGGCCTACCTTAAGCAGGAATCCTTAGAACCAGAAATCTGTAAAGTTGCCTGTGTTGAGTAAAGAGGAAAGGTTTTTGGCACTTTCCTAGCTGTGTGGTATTGGGTGTGTGAATTCATTTGTCTGAGCCTCAGTTTCCAAATATGGCTACACATGAGGTTGAGACATAAATCTTAAATGCCTAAGGACAGCCCTGTAGTCCAGTGGTTAGGACTTGGCACTTCCACTGCCGAGGGCCTGTGTTCAATCCCTGGTTGGGGAACTAAGATCCAACAGCGGAATGGCACAGTTGAAAAAAAAGCCTAGTAAAAGAATAACCAGCAATTTTAAAATTAACCAAAAACATCCTTTATACAGTGATCCTTTTCCCTTTCTCTCTGTGTCTATATATAATATTCTATATGTATCTGAAAAGATATTCACCTGTGTTACCAGGAGATTTAGACGGAACTAGAGATAATTAAATGTATTTTTCTGCATTCAACAAAGAACATTTATTCTTTTGGTATACACAAGAAAAAATAAACATGATTGTTTTTTCAAATTAAGTGCCTAATACAGTGTTTGCCAGAGAGCAACTGGCCAATAAATAAAGCTTATTATTGCATTGATGTGTTATAGGAAATAGGTTGCCATATCGTATAAAGTATATTATTAAAGAATCACTACGTTCGTTCATTCACAAGACATCTATGGAGTACCAATGACATGCCTACGATGCATTGCCCTGGACCCAAGGGACAGAGTGGGTGTAGAAAAGAGGCAGTCTCACGGGATGGGGAAGGGAGGAGAACAGATAGAAAGCACAAAGCGCCGTGTGCCCACACGAGACTCCCCGGTTGCTTTCAGAGGGTGTGGGTACGGGGGTACGTGTGAGGGTCGAGGGGTGAGCGCTGCTTGAACAAGCAGTGGCTCAGCTGCACACCCCTTCCTTTTTTTGGCCATGCCTCAAAGCCTATGGGATCCTAGTTCCCCAACCAGGGACCAACCTGGGGCCGTCAGCAGTGAAAGTGCAGAGTCCCAGTCACCCGACTGCCAGGGAATTCCCTCAGGGTGGGAAGGAAGGATTTCCAAGGAGGACATGGAGATACAGGGGAGATCCAAGAGGGGAGAAGGAGCCAAGTGTAGTTGAGAATGAAGGGGCAGCAGCAGGCAAAACCCTCTGATCTGGGGCATAGAGGGCATTGGCACACAAACCACAGTATTCCAGCCATAAGCTCCCAGCTGGCACATTTTGACTTCATTCCACAGAAGATGGGGGTCCCTGTACTGCTTCTTGAGCAGGAACAGACCTAATCAGAGCTTTGTGTTTTTTGTTAGGACCGAGGTCTTTTCGCAAGTAGCAGAAACTAGACCACAGTGGCTCAACCAAATAGGTTTTTCTTATTTGATTTGTTTTGTTTTTTCACAGACCATGGAATCTGGAGGTAGAAAATCCAAATCTAGCCTGTAGGCCCTACTATGTTATGGATGAGGTGGGTGCCTTCTACCTTTCTGCTCCACCATTCTTGGAGTGTGACTTCATCCTAAGGTTGCCTCATGGATACAAAATGGCTGCTGCCTCTCCAGGCTCATGTCCATAGACTAGGCAGACAGGCAGGAGGAGGAGGGGTAGGGGGAGGAAGAAGGGGGAGGAGGAAGTGGAAGAACGGGAAGAGAGAATGGGAGAAGGAGAGGGGAAGGGGAAGGTGGATCCCATTTGTAAGAAAATCCATAATAGGAAAACCTATAGAGATAGAAAGTGCATTAGTAGTTGTCAGGGGCTGGGAAGAAGAGGGAATGCTGGCTAAAGGTATAGGGTTGCTAACATTTCCAAGGTGACGAAATGTTCTAAACTGACTGTGGTGGTGGTTGGAGGCTCTGTGAATGTACTAAGAATCATTGCATTAAATTGTACACTTGAAATGGATGAACTGTATTAATCTCAGTAAAGCCCCTTCTTACTGCCTTTCCCTTAAAGGATGTAAGTGTAGAGAACAGGCTCAGATCCTCCCTGAGAGCCCACATGAGGCCCCATGGGAGTAGGGGTAGGATGGAGAGTCAGATGGGTCTTGGCAGCCTTAGACCCTAGAGGGAGTTCAGGTCCAGGCCTGAGCTGTATCCTCAGGGCTCAGGGAGGATCTGCATGGAGACGATGGGCACCTGCTGGAGCCCTGCTGCACCTGCCTCGATCATGTTCCCAGTCACCCAGGGCAGCCCTCATTCATTAGTGCTCATTCAGTGAGTCATTCACTTAGCCAACATCCCTTGGCATCCACTTCGTGCTTCCAAACTTCCCATTCCCCATCCACATAGATGCCATTCTTCTCACAACTTCTCACAGACAAGACCCCTGCCCTCTCAGAAATGAACAGACTGGCTGAAAGAAAAAAAACAATTCTACTGTTTTATACTATACCATCCATTACACTCTATTTATTATAACTTTCGTAAACAGGGGACCATACAACTAAGTATAAACTCCTTATGCTTATGGTTCTTATGGAATGATAGAATTCAAATGAATTTTCAAATGAATAAAAAGCAATTACTAAAACCAAGAACAATGTAAATGTCTTTTTGCACCAAGATTCTGGCTTGCAGAGTGCGGGCGCTGTGAAGCCAGCCCTTCCCCCACATTTTCGATCCTAAGTCCTGATCTGTGATGTCACAGGGGTCAGAAGGATCAGGTCAGAGGACTCAGAGGGATGATTTGCCCTGGCCTGGATGGGGCAGAGTGTGGAAGTCTTTGGGCTGGTGGGTGGAGGCAGGAGGCAGGGCTGGGTTCAGGGGATGGAGCTGGAGAGATGGTACCCCAACAAGTTTAGAAGGATAAGTAATTGAGATAGCTGGATGAGCAGGAAGGTCTGGCAGTGGGGTGGTGGGGGAGAGGAGGTAGACTGATCCCTGGAGAGCCTGAAAGCCCAATTGCCAAGGCTTAGGCATTGTCCTGTGGGCATGCGGAGTCCTTGAGGGCTATTAGAAACTCATTTCTGTTTAGCAGGACTGTGCTGGCCACAATGCAGAGGCAGAAGGGAAGACAGACGAGATAGGAGGTTAGCACCACAGTGGGACATCCAGGTGGGTGGTCTAGGATGCCAGGCTGAGCCCCGGAGAGAGGCCTGGGCTGGACAACTATCTGGGCATCAGCAATGGTGGCCAGGAGCAGCCCCTGACTGACTTGGGCACAGGGACAAAGAAGGGAGGCCTCAGAGAATCAGTGCCAAGGGCCTCTGGATGAAGCCTCTGGTGGAGGAGACAGAACGTGATGGGTCTCAGAAGAGGGCACTCAGGGCTGGGCTGGACCACCTCCCCAGCCCTGGGGCCTAGCTGAGTTTAGCAGGCTCCCAGCTCCCCAGCCCTGACACTCGCGTTGGCAGCCTTTGCTTCTCAGGCAGGGCCTAAGGATGAGGGAAGTCCCCAGCCTCGGGGATGGACTCAGGCCCGGAGGAAACAGATGCCCACCTTCCGAGGTCTGTTTTCCATTCCGGTGCCACCATAAATCGCCTGGAACAGCCCCCACCCTCCCCCGGCTGCTACTTTGCAGTCGGGGTGTATCAGTCATGATAAGACATTACTTAAAGCACCAGTGACAGGGCCTAATCAGTCTTGTGAAATATAGACTTCTCCCCACACTGCGGGCAGGGCCGACATTAATACACATTTATGCAAAGCAAGAGCTGTAGCTGTCGGGGGCTAATCTTTACAAGTATGATAAATGATGTTTATTTTCCATGATGGAACGAAACACCCCAGCTGACAGTAATTGTAATAAAAAGGACAGATCAGCTTCTATGAAGTGATTGAATTACCCTTCGATTGCATTAATGTCCACACTCTGTCGTGTCACCGGCATCCTCGAGGTTCTAAGGACAGTGAGCAGGACAACTTCCCCTTCAAGTCCAGGCCTGCCCTTCCCCCGGGGCTGCTGGGGCCAAGGGGGTGCCTACTGGGAGAGATGGGTCCAGCTTCTCCAGCCCAGACCTTCATCTTGCCTGTGCGTGAGGCCTCTGAACTGGAGGTACACAGAACCCCATTATCCAGGTGGACAGCCTGGAAGGGCCGGGAAGTGGGGTGACTTGGGGGCAGGAGGGGGTGACCCTGCATGGCCAGCCTTGGGACCAGAAGACAAGATGCTATGTCTAATTCTCCCCATGGCTCCAAAGGATGGTGTTATTTTTCTGTCTTGGCAGGCACGGGAGGGGGAGTTCAGAAAGGTGAAGTGGGCTGGCCAAGGTCACACAGTTAGTGTGTGTCAAAAATGGGGTTCATGCTCAGGAGTGTTTAACAGACTGCTCTTGAGGCACCTGAGGGGATCCGGCCCCCAGGCTTCCTCTGTGTGGGACCAGGTATATTTCAAGCTTCACAGAGGACTGACCCCATTCCTGGTAGAGTCTGGACACCAGAAGGCCCAGATCAGAGATGTTGCATGCCTGCTTCCAGAACCACAACCGGAGGCTATTGCATGGGATGAGGAGGCAGGTGGGTCTGACTCTGTCTCTTAGACCACAGTCTTTCTACCTATAAAATGGAGCGGCACCTTCTCACTTAGTTGGTCACCAGTTCAGTGCTAAACAGGGGCCCACAAGGGTCTCTACTGGGTTGTTGCTTAGAATCAGACATGTCTTGAGAGATCCAGTGACCCTGAGGGCTGCTGGCGGCCCCAAGGAAAAGGGAAAAGCATCTCTGTTCTATTCTCCCCACAGAAGCCAAAGGCTCCTAGATAAAGTGCATCTTGTAATTAAGTATGTGACCCCAGTCATTCATTTGCCTAAAGCTCTCCAATGACCTCCACTGAATTCAGAGTAAAATGCCAGCTCCTTAATTCACCATTTGTTCCGATGTACATGGCACTTTGTTCAAGCCACCAAAATGGCAATTTCATAGCAGTCCATCAAACAACAGTTTCTCAGACTTGTGGTTGCCAAGGGGGAGGGAGATGGGCTAGGGATGGATTGGGAGTTTGGGATTAGCCAGTGCAAACTAGTGTATAAAGAATGGATGAACAACAAGGTCCTACTGTAGAGCACAGGGGACTATACTCCATATCCTGTGATAAACCATAATGGAGAAGAATATGAAAAAGAATGTATATCTATGCATAAGTGCATCACTTTGCAGTACAGCAGAAATTAACACAACACTGTAAATCAACTATACTTCAATAACATAAAATTTTTTAAATAGAGCAGTTTCCCTTGATGGCACCTGGCTCCCAGTGCTCTTTACCTTCGCCTCACCGCAGCCTCTCACAGGCAGGGGGCCTGAGGCTTAGGGAGGGGAGCGTACCTGCTGGTTAGTTAGTGAGGCTTCACACCCGCAGTAGCAGCACTGAAGCCCGCTGGACCCCTGCCTCTGCTGCCTTGCCTGGGGCCCTCCTCTGCCTAATCAACTTTGCCGGAAAAAGACAGAGCATCCACTCTGAACCAACAAATGGTCTGTCCAAAGAGAATATTTTCAAAATGATGCATTTTTACTACATTTAAGCTCAAATCCTAACCCACCCGAAGTGTTTCTGAGCGCTGCCCTGCAGGAATGCCAGAGGGCATGCCGATGGAGCTCTTGTGTGGTTAGCAGCGCCCTCGGTGTGGGCTCTGCAGGTGTCTGCAGTGGGTGGCTGGAGGTGGGGTGGGGCCCCCTTCCAGGGACTCGGTCCCCAGCACAGCTGGGTGGTGGTTCTCCAATTTGATGTGCATGCGAGTCCCTGGAGGGTTTGTTGAAACACAGATTGATGTGGTCTAACCACACAAAGGACATCATTCAACTTTACAAAGGAATCTAGTACTGATACAACGTGGATGAATCCCAAAAATGTAATGCTAAGTGAAAGACCAAACACGAAAGGCCACACATCTTGTGATTCCGTTTCTATGAAATATCCAGAATAGACAAATCCATAGCAACAGAAAATAGATTGCTGGGGGTTGCCAGGGGCTGAATGGGGGGTGATTGCTTCATTGGCATTGCTTTCCTTGAGGGGTGATGAAACTGTTTTGGACCTAGAGAAGGGTGCTGGTTGCAAAAGCATTGGGAGGTTACTAAATGTCACTGAATTGCACACTTCCAAACGTCATTTTGGGGGCTTTCCTGGTGGCTCAGTGGTAAAGAATCTGCCTGCCAATGCAGGAGACACGGGTTCTTTCCCTGGTCTGGGAAGACCCCACATGCCTCGGCAACTAAGCCCATGTGCCTCAGCTGTTGAGCCTGTGCTCTAATGCCTGGGAGCCACAACTATGGAGCCTGCTTGCCCTAGAGCCTGTGCTCTGCAACAAGAAGGAAGTTCCTGCAATGAGAAGCCAGCACACCACGCTAGAGAGTAGCCCCCACTCTCTGCAACTAGGGAAAAGCCCACGCAGCAACAGTGACCCAGCACAGCCAAAATTAAATAAATAAATAAAAATTATATTTTTTAAAACCCTTCACTTTATGATATGTAACTTTCACATCAGTACATATGCATACATGTAGACTGCTGGGTCCCAGCTGCATAGTTCTGCACAGATTCAGGAGTTCTGGGTGGGGCTCAGGATTACTATTTCTAACCAGCTCCCAGGGGCTGCTGATTCCCAGACCACTCTTGGAGATTCCATACAGGGTAACCCAGAACCTCTGGGAGGCCCTGCCCATGGCTTAGATCAGCCTCCACTGGAGCCCATGGCTAGCCAGGGGATCCCAAGTGACACCAAATTCATGGGGGTTATTGACCACCTTCCATTAAGAATTTGGGGCTAGTTCTCATTTAATGTTTGTGTTCATAGTTTGTTCCTCATTTTGATTATCCCTCATATTTTAGCTTAAAAAGGCTCATCTTTCTTAAGTGTTTTAAAATCAGGATGGCTTGTTTTTAGAGCTGGTTTGGGATATGCCTCTCTCCATCCTGGCATCAGTGGAAGGCGTGGATGGTACTCAAGAGAAAGGCGAAAGAGAAAAGAGATTGTACTCAAGAGAAAGGAGAAAGGTGGGCGAGCCCAGCCAGGGGGCAGAGCCCTGGACCCTGGGCTTGCTCTCTAAGCAGCCAGAAAAAGAAGATGGCAATGTCTTCCAAATTCTGTCACCCTCCTTCAGCTTCCTCCAGTTCCCAGCTTCAACCCTGGTGCCTCTCACCACAGCCCTGCCCCTCTCCCTGGAGGACACTGGGCCAGACTCTGCCTCAAGCCTGGGCCATCCAGACTTCCCCATCAGCCACTCTGTAGAAATCAGTCAGGGGCATCCTTGATTCAGCCTGTTCTTGAACCTCCCTGGCCCCCACCCCGCATCCCCTGCTGCCAAATTGCTTTGCCAGCCGACCTCACCTCTCATCAGGATGGAAGTAAAGAGTGTCCTCTGAGCCTGCTCTTGGTCCTTCCTGTGGTCCTCTACCCTGCAGCCAGCAAACCTGACGTGCTTCCCTCGTAACTATGGTAACCATGGCCACCCCTGCTGCCTCCTTGGGCTCCGCTCTCACCACGCTTCCCTTCACTCAGACCTGTTCCACATTATCAGTTTCCCTCCCCGAGGCCTTGGGCCACACTCCTTCTTCCTGGAACCTCACCCCCTACTCCCATTGCCCACCCCTCATCCCCGACCCATGCAGGTTACACTACACAGCCTAAGCCTGCCCTCCTTCAAAAGTCACTTCATCAAGAACGACTTCCCAGGCACAGACAAGGGAAGGCCCCTGTTGAAATCTCTTCTACGACCCACTGCTTTCCTTTATCATGCCTGTGCTGGTTTGTGATTATCCTTTGATTTGCATGGTTTTTCTTTTATCTTAAGGTCTGTCTCTCTCCACCATGGAGGACTCACCAAGGGCCAGGCAGTGAGCAGTTTGCTTGGGGCAAGATGCTCCAAAAATGCCTGCTGAACTGCTGAACGAAGGAAATGTTCTTGCCTTCTGGAGATGGGTGGTGGTGCGGGTGAGCAGTGCTTTGTCACAGAATAGTACTGAGTGTTTTAAATGCTTTTAGTTGCCCAGTTTTGCTGCATTTGCGTGTGTGCATGTGGGTGTGCCCATCCACGTGGGCTTCCCCAGACCCCCGGATAGTGATGAGACAGAAAGAGCAAACATCCGAGACATCCACTATGCATGTGGTGCCCCTTGGAGGAAGCCACGGGCGGGTTCCTGTGTTCCATGCAGAGGGAGGGGCACTCTGCTCACCTGGGGCTAGCCTGGCCCCTGGCCCCTGGCACCCCTCTCCCTGCCAGAACTTGGAAGACATCACCATCTTGTTTTCTGGCTTCTCAGAGAACGGATCCTCACCAGATTCTTTGCCACCACTCTGCCCTTGGGTGGAGAAAGAGACGATCAAATCCTTCCCCTTTTCAACTGAGGCATCCTGAGGGAAGGGGAGCCCTCATCCATGTCCCCCTGCCCCCCTGTTCTCAGACAAGCCTGCAGATCACTGTCAAAGACCTGCAGACACAGAAATGCTACAGAAAGCCCAGCTGCTCTGACCCCATCCAGGCCTGGAAGGCTGGTCCACCACAGTGATCCTGGGGCTGTGGACACCATCTCGATGGTGCTAAGCCCTCAGCCATGTCTCTATTGCAGGTACAGGAAAATGTGGCTGATGTCTTCAAGAAGAGGGGGCACCGCTGACCATCCTTATTGTGGGAGGGATTTTAGATCCTGTGAACTCTTAGCCTAAGGGAAAATGTAAGATGTTAACATTCTACTATTTCTGAAATTCCTCCTCGAACCACGCTCTATCCATCGTAGATTCATTCAACAAATTCTAAAAAAAGGCTGACTTGATGCCCAGCACCGAGCCCTTGACCTCAGAGAGACAAACATGAAACAGACATGAGAATTGCATCTGAGAGGCAGTTACAGGGAGCCCAAGGAAGGGGCTTGGGAAGTGGTGGGGGCAGTGACATTAGGAAAGGCACCCCAATGAGGGTGCAAGAGTTGAGTGACTGGCCAAGAGAGCTTGGGGGGTGAATGGCAGGCGGTGAGGAAGGACCCCCCAAAAGGAAGAACACAGACCAAAGACAGAGCAGGGCTGGTTCTTGCTTTCCAGAGCAGAGGTGGCAGCAGCATTTGGTTTCTCATGGCCTCCAAGCTGCCTCTCCAAGTCCTTGAACTCCCAGGAACCACCAGCAGATGCTGGTTAGTGGGGGTCGGAGCCGTGTGCCAGGGCGGTGGTGCTGCAGGGCGGGCGCTCCTGGTGCCGAGCCAGGTTGGATGGGTTGCAGCGATGAGGGGCATGGGGAAGGCGCCTAATAGGTGGTTCTTAATTATTATTATTACTTTTTATTAGGAGCCCCGGCTGCCCAGACCATAAGGATGCGGGCCCCTGCCTCCGCTGGAGCTTCATCAGGGAGATGCATTTGGGTGAGACTAATGAGGTTGGCTCGGGGAAAGACCGGAAACAAACCTGGGCACCGCTGGTTGGTGCAGTGGGGTTTCAGCCACGCTTGCATTTTTGGCAGCAGGTTGCTGCTCGTTGAGGCTCTTATGCATGTGTCCCGGCCGCCTCTGGGCTCGGGCTCTGCTACATTTATTATGATTATCAGAGCCGTGAGGTGGGCAGGCTGGAATTAACACCTTCACAATGAGGAAAGTGGCCCTGGCCTCTGGGAGCCTCCCTGGATATTCCAGGTGGAATGCGGGTGGGAACCATGGTGGAGCCCAGCCGCATCTTTGAACCTTGCCAGTACTTTCTGTTTTCTCCATGCTGCTGAGCCAAAGTGGCCATCACCTAGCCCAGTCCAGCCCATCCAGAGAGAAGAAACTATCATCCTGAATGTGACTTAAGCAGCTTTGGAAGAAGACCACGACCTTGACTTGAAAACCTGTGCTACCTTTCACCTCCTCCAGGAAGACCTCCCTGATACACACAGACATTAACACCCATCCCCTCTGTTCTGTCTGGGTACCTACTTGTAGGGTGACTCTTGGCATACTCTAGTGTCATTTACTTGTTACATGCCAGTCTCTCTAGCTTGTTGTGAGAACCAGAGAGCAAGGACTGTCTTGTGAGCACCTTCATACCTCCAGCATCCATGACACTTCATGCAAGTACCAAACTTTCAAGATGTTTGTTAGGGAGAGTTGACCTGAGCTGTGAGTGCTCCTGCTCTGGTCTAGCCAGCTGTCCAAGGGCAGGACATAGGGGACAGAGGCAGAAAGTCAGAGCGAAAGAAGAGACTGGAGTCGGGCAGACTCTTAGAGACCCAAGTGAGCACCATGGAGAAAGGTCCTGAACAGGCCAAGAGGTGTCAGAGTCTTCGTCACCAGGAGCCAGCCCACTTATATCCCCCAGATGTGACCTCTGGAATTTCTGTGATTTATCACAGACCAGGAAGGGCAAGGTCCTAAAAAGGCAACTGAAGACAATGATTCTCGGTCTTGGTGCAAGCCTGCTTGCCCCAGGAAGGCAAAGGGTGTTTCTCAAACCTGCTCTCCTGAACTGAGTTGGAACGAGGGAGACCCTTGGAGTGGCCTTGTGCAGAGATATCCCCACAGTCAGGTACACGAAGATGCCACAGAGACACGGGCCACAGTTTCTCAAACATCTGTTCCACACAAGGATGGGGCATTAAACCATCCTTTTGGTACCAAAACAAAGACAGTTTATAAAGGTGCAAATTTTAAAATTTTTATTGGAGTATATTTGCTTGACAATGTCGTGTTAGTTTCTACTGTACAGCAAAGTGAATCAGCCGTATATATCCATATATCTACTCTTCCTTGGATTTCCTTCCCATTTAGGTCACCACAGAGCTCCCTGTGCTATGCAGTCAGTTCTCATTATTTATCTATTTTATACATAGTGTCAATAGTGTAAACATGTCAGTCCCAATCTCCCAGTCCATCCCACCCCCTCTTCTCTTCTTTGATGTGCATATGTTTGTTCTCTACATCTGTATTTCTATTTAAATAAGGTGCAAATTTCAACAATATTGTAGACAAATTGTGAAACACCTGAGCAATGTCACACTTCTGACTCCTTCCCTCAGCCAGCAGGGCACAGGTGTGTGTTTTTCTTTTCTCCTTTGCCCTTCTGGGGCAGAGGTGGTTGGAAAACCACACAGGAAGGAGGGAGAAAATCAGAAACTTGGCTGAAGAGGGAGCTGAAGGCCTGTGTGTGCGGGGATGCTGGCTCAGAAGTGCCCTGTCCAGCCAGTGGGAGCAAGGCCCTGTCCTCCCTGCTGTGCAGGTTTCGCTCTACACACATTGGTGGGAGGGAAGAAAATGTCTTCAAAGTCATTTTGAATAGAGAAGCATAGTCCTCATTTTTTCTCTTCCATGGTGTGACGATGAGGGAGGTGGACAGAGGGCGATTAGTAAGACAGCCACTGCACTGAACGCAAGGAAGATGGGGAAATAGGGGGATAGGGAAACAGGAATATGTGGAGAATGAATAAGGAGGGAAATACAGAGGAGGGTGAGGCAGTTTGAGGTCAGATTCTTGGGGCTTGAAGGTTTGTTGATTATCAGGGTTGAAAAAGAGCAAGATTGGGATGAATCATATAATTGGGCTGCAGGGAGGATGTAGGTACCCTTATGGCATCAGGTGACCCAAAAGGGTGGGGAAGAGGTGGGGGCAAGAAGTCAGGAAGATGTAGGATGTTCTTATCATCCTGAAACCCTGGTCTCTGAACACCCTTCAAATGGTGGGATCTGGGGTGGATTGGTAGCCGTTCGTGGTCTTCAGTCCCCCACCTCCGCCCCACCACAGCTGGCCAGTAGTGAGTCAGTCTTAATGGGAAAAAAGATGGGGGCACTCTCTGGCCTCCAGGAGTGAGCGATGGCAAGGGGAGGGGCAGCAGCTGCTCAGGGAGGGGCGAGGGGCGTGCAAATGCCACACGGGTGCCTGGGGTCTCCCTGCCTTGGGGCCATCGCAGAACCCCCCTCCCCCGCCTCAGACCTTGTCTTCCCAGGGACATCATGCTGTCTTGTCCCCTTATTGTCCCCTTAGCCTGGCCTCCCAGTTTTCCTGATTATTTTTTCTTCCAAATCTAAAATTCACTAGTGCTCATTATAAAAAATTAGAAAAACAGCGTTCACTCCTGAGAAGAAAGAAAATTCCCCCAAAGCCCACCTGCAGGGAGAGTGACTGCTAAGAGCTGCTCTATTCCCTCCAGACTATTTCCTTTCTTTTCTCAGTGTGTTTGGTGCAGACCTCTGAGGCTACCAGTGTGTTGCTGTTCAGTTGCTCACTCGTGTCCAGCTCTTTGGGACCCTACGGACTTTGTTCAAATTCACATCTTTTGAGTCGGTAATGCCATCCAACCATCTCACCCCCCTGAGGTCCCCAGTGTGAGTCTGCAGGAAACAGCCTGTCACACGTCGTGGTGTAAATCAGCTTCGTGGGGGTCTAAGCCTCCCTGCAGTCCTAGCCGGTGCCCTGTCCTGGGTCTCACATGATGCCAAGGCGTGTGGGAGTGGGGAGGGCTGTGGAGGGGCCTTGGGTCACCTGCCACTGAGTCTGTCCACATGAGGAACCCTGGAGAGAGATGGGGGCTCTGGCTGCGTGTTTACTGCACTGGGACTTAGAGATCCTGGGGAGACTGGAAAATGGCTCTCTATGACCACTGACATCTGGGGCCCTCCCTCGGATCCAGGGTCCCCTTGCCTCCCCCTACCCTGCCCAGCCCGGAGAATCTCCCCCTTGTTTAGAGGAAGCTCTTCCCAACCCTCGCATCTCCCTTCCTACCCATCACCTCACCCTTCCCTCATGGACTTGGAAGACCAGGAAATCCAGAGACTAAGTCCCTTGTAAACAGAATTGAAGTCTTCTTTACTGCAGGGGCAGAAACCTTCCTGGGAAGAGAAGGAGACTATTTGGCAAAGAAAGAGAAAAAGAAAACTCCCACCATATACAAGACCCCATCCTAAAGCAAGCTGAGCAGT
This sequence comes from Bison bison bison, assembly GCF_000754665.1. Lineage (NCBI taxonomy): Eukaryota > Metazoa > Chordata > Mammalia > Artiodactyla > Bovidae > Bison > Bison bison. The sequence continues at coordinate 6,944,606 of NW_011495032.1, forward strand.
GGCATCCCTACAAACACAGACACGTGTACTTTCCCTTCAAAACTGATATTGTAATGTACACGCTCCATGCTTTCTCAGTGTTCCCCTCCACCCTCCACTGTGGGCATTTTCTCACATCATTGGAAAATATGGTTTTTGATGGTGGCTTCTAAGGCTAATTTAGTCAATGAGCTGGAACCAGGGAGTCCAGTAGGTTAAGGACTCATCATGGATTTGAGCAGAGACTTATAGCAACAACTCTCCTGCATCTCTCTCTTCCTCAGCCCATCCCAACCTGGACCCCTTCCCGGCAGCCACTCCCTTGCTCAAGAAGGTACCATGACTCCTGACTTCTGTCACATCAAGTGTGAACTCTGGCTTCAAACCTCTGCATACCTGGCAGGTTCCTTCTCTTCTCTGCCAGCTCCTGCTTTGGCCGCCCTCCTCGCTCTGGGACACCAGTCTCCTGAAATCTCTCCCCAAAACCCCACCCTGCTCTTACTTGGCCAACTAGCCCCCACCTCATCCAAGCAGCCTCTGCTGTGCTCTCCAGGCATTCTCATCTCCTTCTCTGCAAATTGCTGCCACTCTTGGGGGAAATGCTGAATTCCCTGGGAGACAGAACCCCTCCTCTCCCTGAGCCTTGAGGCCAGGTCCCTCAGAGCTGAGTGGGTTGGGGTCTCATGAAGGGGTCTGTGAAAAGAGCGTCTCTCAAGGAAGGGCCATGACCACTGCTGGCCTGCAGGTGGCCTGCCTCTGGTCAGGACTGTTTTGCTGTCCAGTGCCAGCCCGGAGCCAGGCTCAAGCCCCACCTGGGAATGGAGGAGACAGGGGGACAGGGGGCCCAGCAGCTCCTGGCAGGAGCACCGCATATCCACCAGTCTGGGGGCCACGGGGCCTCCCCACTTCACTAAGACTGTCATCCCAAAGCCCCCCACCTATTTCCAGCTGTTCTTGCATCCTCTGCACCTCACAGATGAGAGAAAAATGAGGCCGAGCAGGAAAAGTCACTGATCCCAGGTCACAGAGGACCCTAACAGAGTGGACATTGCTGTTGTGTCCCTTGGTCTTCACCTCAGCCTGAGAGGCTCCATCCTCTGATGAGGCCCCTGCTGGAGCCATTCATCTGGGGAGTGTTAAAGGCACCAGTGGCCTGGACACGAAGTTCTGGAATTTGACCAGTGGCCAAGGGCAAAACAGAACCCTAGGGCCAAGTCAGACAGAATGGAGCATTCACAGGGGACTTCCTTGAGGAGGAGGTATATTTACTTAAAAATTGTATAGTTTACTTAATCCATATTTGTTGGGGTTCCCAAGACCATCTCTTGTCAGAATAGGAAATGTCTGGATCTAGCCAAGAGACCACAGGGAACATTCTAGTGGAGGTAGCAAGAAGAGGGGCCGAAAAAGAAATTTCTTTCTTGGGCTTTAGAAAAGACACAGGCTCTGCAAAGAAAGTTCCAGGTCACATTTTACTTAACCCGTATTTGTTGGGGTTCCCAAGACCATGTTCAAGTAGAGAATTCACTAGGAGGATCAGCATAGAGTTTTACCCATGGCTAAGATTTTTGTACTTTTTGTTTTTGTTTGTTTGTTTGTTTTTAAAGAAAAAGGAAACAGACCAAATTGGCATGGAGAAAAGATGTCTGGGTTGAAGTCTGTAGGAAACCAGGTTCAGGCTTCCTGGAGCTTCTGGGTGGAATCACACAGGACACACTGAATCCCCTCTAGAGTGACATCACTTGTGAAATACTGTCCACAGGAAAGTTCCTTAAGGACTCAGTGTGGAGGGGTTTATTGGGGTTGGGTAGGAGAAATCTGTATGCAGGTCAGGAAGCAACAGTTAGAACTGGACACGGAACAATAGACTGGTTCCAAATAGGAAAAGGAGTACATCAAGGCTGTATATTGTCACCCTGCTTATTTAACTTCTATGCAGAGTACATCATGAGAAACGCTGGGCTGGAGGAAGCACAAGCTGGAATGCCGGGAGCTATATCAATAACCTCAGATATGCAGATGACACCACCCTTATGGCAGAAAGTGAAGAAGAACTAAAGAGCCTCTTGATGAAAGTGAAAGTGGAGAGTGAAAAAGTTGGCTTAAAGCTCAACATTCAGAAAACTAAGATCATGGCATCCAGTCCCATCACTTCATGGGAAATAGATGGGGAAACAGTGGAAACAGTGGCTGACTTTATTTTTCTGGGCTCCAAAATCACTGCAGATGGTGATTGTAGCCATGAAATTAAAAGACGCTTACTCCTTGGAAGGAAAGTTATGACCAACCTAGACCCAATGGTACCTCACTCCAGTACTCTTGCCTGGAAAATCCCATGGACAGAGGAGCCTGGTAGGCTGCAGTCCATGGGGTCGCTAAGAGTCGGACACGATTGAGTGACTTCACTTTCACTTTTCACTGTCATGTATTGGAGGAGGAAATGGCAACCCACTCCAGTGTTCTTGCCTGGAGAATCCCAGGGACGGGGGAGCCTGGTGGGCTGCCGTCTCTGGGGTCGCACAGAGTCGGACACGACTGAAGCGACTTA
>NW_011495032.1:6947232-6955885 GCF_000754665.1 Bison bison bison
GGACTATAAAGAAAGCTGAGTGCAGAAGAATTGATGCTTTTGAACTGTGGTGTTGGAGAAGACTCTTAAGAGTCCCTTGGACTGCAAGGAGATCCAACCAGTCCATTCTAAAGGAGATCAATCCTGGGTGTTCATTGGAAGGACTGATGTTGAAGCTGAAACTCCAATACTTCGGCCACCTGATGCAAATAGCTGACTCATTGGAAAAGACCCTGATGCTGGAAAAGATTGGGGGCAGGAGGAGAAGGGGATGACAGAGGATGAGATGGTTGGATGGCATCACCAACTCGATGGACATGGGTTTGGGTGGACTCTGGGAGTTGGTGATGGACAGGGAGGCCTGGGGTGCTACAATTCATGGGGTCGCAAAGAGTCGGACACGACTGAGTGACTGAACTGAACGTAGGAATCTCTGCCAGACACGAATCCAAATGTCAGAGTCCCCGCAAAGGGGGAGCAGAAATTTAGCATAAAACACATTGTTGTGCAGACAGTCTGGCCCAGTGAGCCACTCTCGATTGAGGGGATGGTGGGAATCTGCCAGGTCACAGATTTTCAGCAATTGCTCTTGACTCTTACGCTATTAGATGATTTGCCATTAGACAAAGAGCAAACCTCTACACAAGGCTCACTCGCTTTTCTGCTTCTCCTGGCTCAATGGCGCCTCTGTTTAGGTCTTCTTCACTGGTTCCTTGAACTTTCAGTAATCAGGGCCCCAGCTCAGCCTCCCTATCTCTTCTCCTGTCACTTTCACATCCTTCCTGGGGGCTTTGAATCCCATCTGCCCTGCAGGTGACCCTCTCCATTCAGCCCTCTCTGCCTCCAGGTGTCAGACAGGCATCTGGAACCTCAGGTGGCTGTCACCATGCCCCCTGTGTCTTCCGCCCTCAGACTCCATCTCCATCTATGGGATCGTCACCCACCCAGACATCAAGACATACAAGGAGGTCTCCCTGGCCTGTCCCTCCTTCCCCGAATCAGCACCACTCAAGAGACCTCTCTCTGTTACCTCAAGGTGCATCCTTGTCTGGCACTCATGAGTCCTTCACCCCAGTCCCAGCCACTTCCTTAGCACGGCAGAGGCTATCGTGACCTTTCTGGACCATCCTCTCCCATCCTCTTTGAGACCACTGTCCACACTGTGGAATCAAGGGGAGCTCCTCACTTTAAAAAAATTTTTTTAATTAGTATTATTATTTTTGGCCATGCCTCATGGCTGGTGCTAAGTCCCCTGAACAGAGATTGAACCTGGACCCTCAGCAATGAAAGTGTGGAGTCCTAACCACTGGCCCACCAGGGTATTCCCTAGAGGGATCTCTTTAAAATGTGCATCTTGTATCCTTGCCATGGTCACGGGGCTCAGCAAAATCTGGTACTGCCTGCCTGCCTCTCTTCACTGGTCCCCTCCCTCCGGTTCAGACAGCTGTGCCTTCTTCCACCAGCACCGAGCTTATTCATCCCAGCACCTCCGTATTTGCCACCCCTCCCAGATCTTCACACCAGAGCGTGACAGCGGGTGATCATCCCATGGGAGGCCATGGCTGATGGTTCGGAAACTAGCAGGAGAGGCACAGGGGAGGGAAGATGGTTGTGAATGTGGAGGGGAACAGCAGGAACAGAGTCTGACAGACTGAGCTGGAGCCCAAGAGGAAGGACCGGGCCCCTAGCTCATCTGTCCCCACCTGGACTCCACCTGGAGTCCCCATCATCCACGTTTGATGATGGTGTGACCTGCAGGAGACGCTGGAGCCTTCTTCATGGAGCTAAGCACACAGCCGGCCCAGGAGTCGAGAAGGCTCAAGGAGGGTCTGGCAGGAGCTGGGGGAGCTGTGTTCCCTGCTGCACCCTCGCCGGTATCATCTTTGTCCCCTTCAGACCAGCAGCGCCCCAGGACCACGGTGGACAGCACTCAGGCCTGCACCATCTTCCTAGCATCACAGGGATGTGGCTGCCACCCCCTTCCACTTTCACATTGCCTCTCAGGGCCAAGCTTAACCCAAGCCACCCAGGGCAGGGAGTCCGGGGAACTGCATTTCATCTTAGCTGAGGTGACCGCAGACAGATTCATCACATCAGCCCAGAGCCTGACCCTGACCTGGGTCTACAGCAGGGCTGTGGGCACTGGTCCCACCTCCAGGGAATCCCTCATCCTTGGGAAGAAGGACAAGTCAAACATAATGTATTGCACACCTTGACAAGAGCGGGCAAGACAATGGGGAGCCTGGACTGGTCCCCAGGGAGGGACATCTAGGCTGGATGTAGGACCATTGAAGGGAAGCTGACCCTGCAGGCTGGGGTGCTAGGGGAGGGGCTCACCAGAGTCAGCGCCCAGGACAGTCACTTCTCTATGTTGACTTCAAGAGGGCAGACTTTGGGTGATTTTAGCCAAGGAGGATGCCTGTGGTTGCCTGGCTCCAGGGGTGACCTTGACTCTGCAGAACTTCACATTCCATCTGGAAAATGGGGTTGTTGACAGAATTCAGGACAACACTGGTACAGGTAATGCACTATGCCCTGCTCTCCAACTCAGGGCTGGTGCACTGGGATGACCCAGAGAGATGAGACAGGGAGGAAGGTGGGAGGGGGTTCAGGATGGGGAACACATGTAAACCCATGGCTGATTCATGTCAGTGTATGGCAGAAACCACTACAATACTGTAATTAGCCTCCAATTAAAAAACAAAACAAAACACAAAGTTAGCTCTTCCTAAAACTGATGTTGGATCCTGAAAAGTTTAAGAGAACAAGAAGACTTCCTGTGTTCCCAGTCATCACAGGTTCCCTTGAACATGGGAACTGCCTGAATGCAGAGGGCCTTTCTTCTGGGGTCTCCCAGGAACCCCACTCAGCCCTGCCTGCACTTCCTCATCCCCAGGAGGGCCTGCAGCCGCCCTGCCATCTGCTGTGATTTATAGAAAAGGGGCCGTGATTAATCAGCCAGTCAGCGCCAAGTGCAGCCGTGTTCTTTCATTTCCCTGCCCCCTGACCCTCAGCACAGTCCCAGGCAGTGCCGGGCAAGTGTATTAATCATGTACTTTAAAAATATTTAAAGGAGGCGCTGAGCCCGGAGCAGAGTCTCCTTTAATGGACTCGTTTTCAGTGGAGGGTGAGTATGCTAATTAGGAGATAAAACAAACTGGCTGTTTGAAATGCAAATGAGCCTGTGGAGGCACTCCTGGTGCCTTCCTCCTGAGCCGCCTCTTTGGAAGCTAAATCTTACTTCTCCAGCCACTTTCTGCCATCGATTTTTAACCAAAAAAGATAGTGGCTAATTCTGAAACTGAGAGGCGCTGGGTCACGCTTTCTCCCGCTCTTCTTCTTTTATTAGGAATGAGGACAAAATTCCCCCACACCAATGTGTGCGGACAAACCAAAGGAGCCACAGCGGCTCTGCCCCGCTGCAGATCCCCTACCCCAGCCCCTCAGGCCCCTTCTCCCCTCTCCCTCCGTCTCTACCTGGGTACGGGTTTCCCAACATCTCCCGTCTGCCTTCCTGCCCAGTTAAACCCTCTACATCCTGCAAGCTGTTGGCGGGAGCCTCTATGATGCATGGGAATGCTTCCCAGACTCTAGCCTTTCCAGCAACCTCCAACAGCTCCTCCTGCCCACCACCAAGTCTAAACCTCGCTGGTTTCCCCAAACCCTCTCCACCACAAAGGGCATGACATGCTGTGCCACTGCTGCTTCCTCCAGCTCCTGCTCATCTACAGGATTCAAGGTGAGCATCACCTCCTCTAGGAAGCACTCTCAGATCTCCTTCTGTACCTGTGAGATCCCCTTGGCATAGCAGAAGACCTCTATGTTCCTGTATTTGTCATCCCCCCAGGGCCCAGGGTTCCCTAGTGCAGGAGCTGTTTTCTTCCTCACTGTGCCCCATGCCTGCTGGCCCATAGCTGGCATTTGTGTCTAAGTTGCTCAGTTGTGTCTAACTCTTTGCAACCCCACTAGTCTCCTCTGTCCATAGAATTCTCTAGGCAAGGATACTGGAGTAGATAGCCATTCCCTTCTCCAGGGGATCTTCCCGACCCAGGGATCCATCCCAGGTCTCCCGCACTGCAGGCAGATTCTTTACCATTTAAGCCACCAGAGAAGCCCATTAGTAAATCCTACTGAGTTAGATTGACTTCAGGGGAGGCCCACCAGCTTCCTCTACTCAGTGACAGGCATCCTGCTAGCCCAGGAATGACCACCTGCTGTAACACAGGTCTTGGAGAAGCAGAGAGGTGCATTCATCCAGGAGATGCAAAAATCCACCTCTCTGAAGACACAGTGTCTCACCTGCAGAGATCTGCTCCAAGTTCACCCCTGTCAGTCAGGAAAGTCCCAGGACCTGCTTCTCTTCTAGATGTCAAGATCGAGTCTGCACTCCCAGGCACGGTCCCGACACTGCTGTGCATTTGCCCTGCTCCGCCTCTCGATGGGTACAGGGGCAGAGCCCCCTTTGCCCGACCCTATGTGGGCAGCCCTGCTCATCTCCTTCCCACCCACCCGGTCTCTCCAACACGGCCGAATCCCAGCTGCTCCAAGTTTGGCCTGCACCTTCCCCGGGCACAGCTGAACCGGTACCCAATAAGACTACTAGGGGAAATTCCCTGGCGGTCCAGTGGTTAGGACCCCACAGTCTCACTCATAAGGGAGTGGGTTCAAACCCTGATTGGGGAACTAAGATCCTGCACGCCATGCAATGCAACCAAAAAAAAAAAAAAAAAGGCATGAAATACCATCTTCAGTTCCAGCCCCAGTCTCTCTTCGCCCCGCTCTGTCCAGTCCAGTACATCTCACTCCTCCCAACTCCTGATCAGACTGTGTCTCAAGTTGGATGGTCTGGGAGCAGATGCTGAGCAGAAGTCAAGGTACAAAAGTTTATGAGGGAGTCTCATTAATGGAAGCAGAGGGAAGAAGGGGCTGGGGGGAGAAGCCTTAGACAGTGATACCCACCCCAAAGGACCTATGCCCTGCCTGGCCTGTGGGCACTGCAGCAAAATGTGTCCATCCCAAGAGACCTGCCCTGGGGGACAGTCAGGGCTGAGGCCATCCCAAGTTAGTGTGACTTCCACCTGAAAGCTAACAGCTGTAGGATGCAGGCTAAACACAGCTTCTAGGTGGACAGCTCCAAGGGGCTTTGAGCGGTCTTAGCCTGAGTTCCCCAGAACTTATACAGAGAGGGGGAGGTAGCCGGGGGCGGGGGAGGTATGGGGAAGGAGGGCCACTGCCAAATGCTTCTGAAGTCAGCCACCCTACCGGCACTGGTACTGGAGTCTAGCCTCCCAAAGGGCATCACAGGAGGTATCTCAGCCCCATTGCCTGGGGATGCAGGAGGGAGATTCATCGAGCCACAGTGGTTCTGTGGATATTCACCTCCCTCACACTTCCAGGGGCTCAGGCTTGGTGCTGAATAGTTTCTGCCAACCCCCACCACACACACATACCCTATGTGGACCACCAGCAAAGTACTGTCCAGCTGTACCTGTGTCCACGTGACCTAAGCAGCAAGGCACTGGTCAGGTGGCAGAAGAGATGGGAGACAGCAAGCTGACAAGGAGCGTGGGCAGGTAGAGCTTGTTTGGGGACGCTAGCAAACTTAAGGGGCTTATATACACATCCGGGAGGAGAAGTCACATCAGAACGTCTACTCAAGCATCTGTAGCTCGGGAGATGCCGGGCTGCAGACAAACATAGGAACACGTGAAAAGCCATTGGCTGGGAAGAGCTCACCTACAGAGAGAAAAAAGAAAATGTATTTGAATCGAGCCTTAAAGGTTGGCTCAGACCATAAAGAATCTGCCTGCAATGCTGGAGACCCTGGTTCTATCCTTGGGTCGGGAAGATCCCCTGGAGAAGGGAATGGCTACCCACTCCAGTATTCTTGCCTGGAGAATTCCATGGACAGAGGAGCCTGGCAGGTTACAGTCCATGGGAAGATGAACAGTCAGACATGAGTGAGCTACTAAAACACTTAACATGGTTAAGAGATGAAGAGGAACAAGCCAAGGAAACCAGGAGGCTCGGCAAGAGCAGGACAGCTGGGAGAGCAACAGTCCTGCCTTCAGGGTACAGAGGAAGGCCAGTTTCTGGTGGGGGGCAGACAGGATTCCCTTAGGCTTCAGCCAGAGCACAGGATCTGGCCGGCCAGTGGATGTATTTGGTGGTGGGAGGGCAATTTTCCTCTGATGCTCTTTCCTGGCTCTTTTCTGGGTGTAATAAGAGGCAGAGAGTTGGGAAAAATTCTAAAGAGGCTGCTGGGGGGCTGAAGAAATAGTAAAAATGAGAAAGTCTCCTGGGATATGGTGGGAGGTGGATGCTATGGGTTCTCTTTCACTAGGCTTGCATGAGTATATGTGAGTGTATATGTGTGTGTGCACGTGTATGCACAAGTGTACATATACCCCAGGGTTCCTCACCCAGAGCTTAGAAGACTATTCCCAGGTTGGAGTCAGGAGGCTGGTGGGATGTTACGATGCGGCTCAGGGTGCAGTTTGCTCCATACAGAGAGTCTGGGGTCACCTCTAATCCTGGCTCTGCTTCTAACCTAGAAAGTCACTTTCAGCCTGTGGTGCCTCTGTTTCTTCACCTGTAAAAGGCACGTGCTGGGCTCCTGGAGTCTGGCTCCACCTTGCAGGTCTAGGAGATCACTCTCAAGCTACATGAACAAGGCAGTCCCACACTGTCCTGGCTATGATCATAGACGGTGTTAACTGCACTTGCACAGAAGCTGTTCGCATCCTCGGAGCAGTTTCCAGAAAAGTCAGAACCTGAGAGGTTTGGGGAGGACTGTGGCTGCAAAACTGCAACTAACAGGAACTGAAAGAAAGGCACCACCCAGAGCAGGGGGGAGAGGCTCTTGGGACAGAGGGGCGTGGCTCTCGGGATTCCGGGGGAGGACCTCTTCCGGCTCTGGAAGGCAGTGTAGCCACCAGCTAACATCTCAGTCTCTGGGGATGGGTTTATAGTCGGCCCTGGTGGCTGAGCGGTTTGTTTGATTAAATTCAATATCAGAAAAGAACAGTGTCAGCCTGCACACTGCATCTGCCCCCCTGCTGCTCACAACTCTGGTGGGGCGACTGTCCCGGTGCTGTTATGTCCTCAACAGTACTAGGCACAAAGTGGTCGGGTGCTCATTGGCTGGACAAATGCAGGGTATGTGGAGGGGTGACTGGTGTTATCCTCTGCTTTGTCTCCTTCCCCCTCTGTCTCTCCTTCTCTGGTCTTTTCCAGCACCTCCCGCCCTGTCCCTCTGATAAATGGCCAGACCCCTCGTGCAGAGGAGGGCCATTTGGGGGGCACTGCAGGGAGCTGTGTAGGGCCTTGTTCTGCCTGACATCTTTATTAATCGCTCAGCCCAAAAGATAAACAGCTTGTTAATTAAATTTGCAGATGTTGCTAAATTGGGAGGTGTTTTGATTGTTCAGTCCCAGGAAGATAGAATGGTCCCACATCAGACCTCGGAAGGGTCAGCCTGGGCTGGGCCAGGACACAGGCGATTAGGCCATGTGGTCACAGTAAAAATCATGGCCAGCTTTACTGCCCACTTGCTCTGTGCCAGGCAGGGCAGGAGCCAGGAACAGGGGGCCTGGGTGCCAGCTACTCACACCCTCGGGACCTGGAGCAAGTTTCTTCCCTTCTCCAGGTCGCAATTTGCTCTTCTCTGTAAGATGGGTCCCCTCTTGGCCGTGGCCCTGGCTGAGCAAGGGAGAGGCCCCATTTTTCAGTTCAGAGGTTTGTCAGCACCCAGTCCCTCAGCACAAAGCTTCCCCAGAGAATCTCTGGTGGCTGAAATGTACAGTTAAATATGGTTGAAATTGTATTTTTATATTATGTGACTTTTACCACAATAAAAGAAGACATTTTGAAAAAGATTTTTAAAAAGAAAAAGAAAAAAAAAGAAAGCCTCTGTTGGGAAGTGGGGGCCATTCATGAGACCTGGATCTTGGTGTGAACCCCGGGGATCTGGTAGGTTTGTGGAGGGTTGGAGACTCAGGTCTTAGCTGTTTATAGGGGTGTGGAGGTCTAGAGGTCTGTGAGTCTAGGAGATAAGAGTGTCTGGGAGTCTGATGGTTCTGAGGAATCTGGGGTCTCAGGTGTCTAGAAGGGTCTGCAGATGAGGGAGAGTTTGTAGGGGTCTGTAGAGTCTGATGAGCTGAGGGTCTGAGAAGTTAGTAGGGTCTGAGAAATTAGTAGCGTCTGAGGATTGGGTTTGGGAAAGCTGAAGGTCTGGGGTCCTGGGGAATCTGGGTCTAAGGATCTGGGGAGGAGCTGGAAGATATGGAGGCTTGGGCTGTTTGAGGGTCAGAGTCTTCGGGTCTGGGATTCTGGGATTGTTTGAGATTTGAGAAACTAGCATCTGGGGAGTTGCTGAATCTGGGGGTTCCAGAATTTAGGGATGGGGAGTTTTGGGAAACATGGATCCTGGGATCTGGGATCTGGGGTCTATGGTCTCAGATAATCTTGGGGGTCTGAGAAACCTGAGGTTCTAGGAGGATTTGAAAGGGTGGGTTCTGAAAAGGAGGGAGTTGAAAGCAGAATGTAGCACAATACCGCCACCTAGTGAGCACCCCTTCACATTACAGTCATCGAGGACAGAGTGTGACGCGGGATCAGAGCTTGTCCCTCGCTCCTGGCCATCTCCGGGCCTGGAACTCCCCTCACCACCCAG
>NW_011495032.1:6955992-6958229 GCF_000754665.1 Bison bison bison
TGCATGGAGGGAGGGAATGAACGTGTGTCCCTCTGGTTCACCGCTGCACCTCCAGCGCCTGGAACATCATTTGGCATGCAGCGGGCATGCAATGCATGTTTATTGAACCATAAAACTGGCATTTTCAAAGCAGTTCATCTAACAAGGGCTCACTACCCCTGCATGTGCCCATGCAAACATCCCTTGCTTTGAAGTCAGGCCATGAGGCTGCTTGAATTGGACAGGATCTTGGAGACGTTATGCTAAGATTCCACCCTGAGTAAGGTCTGCCCACTCCCACACCCCCAGGGTTTCACCTGCACCTGAGCTCAGAGTCTGAGCTCACATGACAAAGTCTTAGTTTCAGCGCTGCTTCCCAAGCTCCTGGGCTGTTCAGATCCTGGGTCTATGTTCTGTCTCGGCCATGAGAGGAGAGGGGACAAGGTAGCAGGAACTGAACTGCAGTGTGGAGCGGGGGATGACAAGGTCACACTTAAGGGGCGCAAGTGGATCAGAAGGGAGAGGGTGGGGCTTGGGCAAGTCTAGGGAGAGGAGAGAATGTGCGATTCAGAGAAGCTGGATTGATGGAACAGCAGGAGCAAAGACTTGCCTGGAGTTACCACCAAGCAGCAAGGTGGTGGGGGTGGTTGGAAAGGCTGGTGTGAGCTGGGAAGAGGATAGAGGTTCAGATAAGGCTGAAGGGAAGGGGGATGGGGGTGGGGGGTGGTTAGGGGGAAGGTGAGGAAGAGGATGGCTGGGAGGCAGTGGGATGGGACATGGTGGGAGATTTCCTTTAATAATCATAGTAATAATATATTTCTAACTTATTTTACTGAAGTATAGTTGATTTACCATGTTGTGTTGATTTCTGCTATAAACAGTGATTCAGATATGTGTGTGTGTGTGCTGTGTGTTTAGTCACTCAGTCGTGACCAACTTTGCAACCCCATGGACTGCAGCCCACCAGGCTGTTCTGTCCATGGGATTTCTCCTCCAGGGGATTGAACCCATGTCTCCTGCATCTCCTATTCTGTTTCATATTTTTTTTCATTATGGTTTATCTCAGGATATTGAATATAGTTTCCTGTGCTAAACAGAATGATAGTAATAATATTGATAATTATGCTAACAAGTATTGAGTGCTTACTGGGTTCATTAACTCATTTAATGCTTTCAACATCCTCCCATTGTTAAGCCAGCAGCACAGAGAGGTTAAGCCACTTACCCAAAGTCACCCAGCCATGGAGCATCTCGCTTCAGAGCTCTTAATCCGTCTGGGCTACTGAGGTGAAGAGGAAGGGACATTTGGGGATGGTTGCGATGGCCCTATGCCCTCCAGCACAGCATTCTAGCCATCTTTTCCCTTTGTCACGCTTGCCATCTGTAAGTTTCCATCTGCAGGGTGAGGATCGACTCCTCAGGCTTGTATACAAGCTTGTCTACAAGACATGCTCTCTGCCCACCCTGCAATTCTGCCTTCCCGGTCCCCTGGATTTAGAGAGAAGGCCATATTTTACAGAATAGTGAAGACAGTAGCCATCTCTCTGTCATGCAAGACAGACTGGGGATGACAGAGGATTAAATTCCTATAGGTATGAAGTGTAAAACATAAGTTCATTTCCTGCAGGATGGAAATCCTTGACACTTCAGCCAGATGATGAGTAGGGCTTCAGATCCCAGGGAGGAGGGAGTGTTAGCTATGGGGGCAGCCACAGAGGTGGGGAGCTGGCAGCTTCAACACTTGGTCCTGACCCAAAACAGACTTGTCAAAGGGTGGCCCATGTGGGCAGATCAGTGGAGGGGAGATGCTGCTAGGAAACCCCAGGCCCCCTCCCTCTTTTGACAGCTTCATGGGCATGGCCTCCGTGAGAGGCGGAGATTTATCCAAGGGGCTGTATTAGCTCTCAAGGGTGGACAGGAAGTTGCCAAGGTGTCCAGGATGTTGGGAGTATGAGGGTGTAACAGTACCGATTTCACATGAAAACATTTTGGGAAGAAAAAAAATCAATTTTAAGAATTTGACATACATGTATTACAGATATTTTTAAATGGTTTTCAGAGGAAAACCACATTATTTTCTTCACATAGATATAATATACAGTATTTTTTGGTCCAGGAAAAAATTATGGCTTTTCGATACACACACAATTGATCAGAAGTTCCCCAAGGATGTGGAACGCTGACCTTGGCTGGGATGGTCTGTGTGGCTCAGCTCTGCCACTAGAGGGAAGCAATATCCTTGGTTTTAACTCTAAGGT
>NW_011495032.1:6958329-6986305 GCF_000754665.1 Bison bison bison
CTAAGGTCTGGGCCTTCTGTCCTGGGATGGGGATATGGGATACTTGGGGGACTTCTGAAGGGAGGGCCAGAGGGTAATGCATCTTGATCACCAATCAAGATTGTAGAAGTTGTATTTCTGGCCACCAGAAACTTTGATATCTCATATAAGCATCATCAGAAGTCTATGAGGAAGGTATTTTGAGGATCAGAGAAGTTAAGGGGTTTGTCTGAGGTCACTCAGCTAGTAAATGACAGAGCTGGGATTTGAACCCAGGTTTGCCTGACCCAAGGTTGGAGCTCTTCATCATCAAGGGCCCGCTACTTCCAGGGTCAAGATCAACACAAAGGTTCCTGGACCCCCAGTTCTTTCTGCAGTGCTGTTTTCTTCCATAATCTGAGGCAAATGTGAGTCTCAGCGTTCTGCTCACCCCTACCCCCACTCCCAGGCCCAGCCGGGCAGCATCAGCAGGATCCCTAAGTAAAGCAAAAGCCAAAGCAAAGTGCAGAAGCGGACACAGCCCCTGCATCCTCTGTTCTGGCAAACCTGGCAGGACCACTGGGCTGAGAGCAGGGGATCCCAGCTGCTGTGCTGGCCCACCTAAGTGGACCCCGCCCTGCCTGTGAGCACATCAGGGGCCAAGCTGCACCTCATGCTTGGGGCGGGGGCGAGAGCAGGCAATAATTTCCGCATGAAATAAAGAAGTGATGTTGGGGGGGAGGAAATTCCTTTTCAAGCCTCTGCCGGAAATTCCTTGGTGGGTCCCCAGCTTCTGTTAAAAGCAACCTCAACACAAGAAAAGATGCGCAGCATTACTAATTATTAGAGAAACGTAAGACACAATGACAGTGACTGGCACCTCACAGCAGTCAGAATGGCCATCACTAAAAAGTCTACAAATAACAAGTGCTGGAGAGGGTGTGGAGGAAAGGGAACCTTCTTATACTGTTAAGCCACTATGGAGAACAGTATGGAGACTGCTTAAATAGCTAAAAAATAGAACTACCATATGATCCAACAATTCCTCTCCTGGGTGTTTATCTGGAAAAAATGAAAACACTAGCTTAAAGAGACATACGCACCCTACTGTTTACTGCAGCACTGTTTATAAGAGCCAAGACACTGAAACAACCTAAATGTCCATCAGCAGATGAAAGGATGAAGAAGAAGCGGTGCATATGCACAACGGAATATTACTCGGCCATAGAAAAGAATGAAATAATGCCATTTGTAGCAACACAGATAGACCCAGAGATTATCGTACTAAGCGAAGTAAGCCAGATAAAGACAAACACCATATGATATCATTTATATGTGGCATCTAAAATATGGTACTTATCTGCAAAACAGAAACAGACTCACAAAGAGAACAGACTTGTGATCGCCTAGGGCGGTGGGGGAGGGATGGCTTGGGAGTTGGGTTTAGCAGATTATACACAGGAAGGATAAACAGTAAGGTCCTACTCTATAGCACAGGGAACTACATTCAACGTCCTGTGATAAACCATAATGGAAAAGAATATGAAAAAAAAGTGTCCTCAACCCTCAACCAGGCTGCCCAGGGTGAGAAGCCAGGGAGCGGGGGAGGGAGAAAGCAGGGCTGGCGCCGGAGGGTGGGATGCCATGGTCCAAGCCAGAGCCATTCTGCTCCACATGTTCAGAACAAGGGATGGATGGAAGGGAGGAGAGGAGCCAGAGGAAGGAGAGGGCCGCAAAGGAGCGAGTGTTTTCTACCCACAGTGTGATACCAGCCCGCACTTAGGGACGCCCCTCTGCCGGCACCTTGCTGGGCTCTAGACCTGAAAGATCGCCTCTCCCCCAAACTTGGGACGTCCTATCCCCATTTTACAGCTAAGAAGACTGAGACACAGGCAGACGTGCTGACCTTCTCAGGGTCAAACCCTCCCCAGGCCTCCTGGGCCACGTGCAGGCCCACGTCCCAGCTCCTCTCCTACCCGTTGTCCTCAGTAAGTGAGGGTGCACAACTCCCTCCCTGCAAGGGTCACATCTTCCCTCTAGAAACTCCTCAGTCCTTCATGCAAATCAATCCGTGGTGGGGACAACCCATCCATATTCTCAACACCCCAGAGCATCCTTGAATCCTGATACACACTCACCACCATCCCCTCCCTCCCGGCAGCCAGCCAGGCCTCCTCGGAACTGCTTCCTGCCAGGGTGTGAGCAGCCTGACCTTGAAGCCCAGGCAACCAGGGTCGAACTAGCTCTGACCTGAGGCGAGGGCAGGGGTTTGAGAGAGGGGTCGTCCATGGGGATGAGGGTCTCTGCCAATCTCAGGCATCAAGACCAGGGCCTCCTTATGACCAGGGAGGTCCTAGGGCCCCCATCAAGACCAGGGCGCCCTCTGTCATGGGCCCCAAGCATTTGAAATAGCCAACATTACCTTTTAAGACTGCACAGGTATAAAAGCAAATATAATTCAGACTGGACTCATTAGTATATAGTCATTTTGATTATATTCTTTTTTACTACTGATGTAAAAATACATTAAAATGAAAACATTTTCAGGGGCCCTAGAAGTGCCTGGTCTTAGGCCTGTGAGCCAGTTGAGGCCTGGCAGCAGGAGCAGGGTGGGGAGGGTAGGATTACAGGCCGTGTGAAGAGGATGCGATGGTGCCCTGGAGACCAGGTTGGGCAGCAGCCCCCCGGACGCTTCTTGAGCTGTGCGGCAGGCACAGCCTGGGTACCTTTCTTGCCCTCTCTGAGCCTCTGATTGTATGAAATGATCCATTTTGCTGGCCAGGTATATTAGGGCAGAGGTGAGAGGAGAGGCTGGGGACAGGGGCACATTATCTGGGTACAGTGGTGAGCCCAGCACAGTCCTCCCCTTCTCACCCCCCAGCAGAGGAGGAAAGCTGGCTGATTGTGAGAATACTCTTTGCCCTGTGGGGCCTGGCAGGCTCTGATGAGAAAGGTGGACGGGCATACGCCGGAGACCTGTTAGATCTCTGCCCCCAGGAACGGCTTCTCTAAGCTGAAATTGGCAGTGGCCATGCTCCCCCACAGATGTCTGGGCAGGGTGGGTTGCTTGAACACAACCTCCAAAAGACAGTCTTTGGACCACATAGACCAGGCTCTGGGACCCAGGACACCTGGTCCTTCCTGCACAAGCCAGAAGCTCTCTGTCCCTCAACAGAAGCCCGGAGCCCGGGCAGAGCGATGCTAACAGTCTAATAAGAAGGCAGGTGGGGTCAGAGACCAGGAAAGACCTGCCAGATGGCAGCGTGAGGCTTCAGCAAGGAGGAGGCAGCTACTGGGAGCAGCAGGAACTGTCCCCGCAGGCTCCACTCTGGCTGCGGCAGGGGGACTGTGCCAGCCACTCAGCCAGAACCCCGGGAGGGCCTCTGCAGCCAGGCATGGAGATGGGCAACTGGGTGGAGGAAGCAGGCTTGCCGCCCTGGGCAGGCTCACATCCAGGCAACAGCTAAGAACAGAATAAACTGGTTGGTTAAAAGTCAGGGTTCAAAGGGAGGGTCCAGACAGTCAACGAGCTGATAATAATAATAGTAGCCATTACTTATTCATCATGTGCTGGTGCCAGGCAATAGGTCAACTTGTGAATGGCTGAGCCAGGGTCCCAGCCCAGGCTGCTTGCACACTGTCCATCCCACCTTTGCCCCTCACTCTGAATCAACATATCTTCCAGTGTCGCATCTTTTTGCCTTTTCACACTGTTCAGATCAGATGGTTGGAAGGCATCATGGACTCAGTGGGCACAAGTTTGAACAAACTCCGGGAGATAGTGAAGGACAGGGAAGCCTGGTGTGCTGCAGTCCATGGGGTTGCAGAGTCAGACACGACTTAGCAACTGAACAACTGAATCAACAGACAGAGACAGGTAGGAGAAGGGAAGGACCAGGAGGGGCTAGCAGTGGCCCAGGAGGAGGCTGGGAGGAGGAGGGGGAGCCCACTGCCAGAGGAGAAACTCCAAGTGCCAGCTGTCTGTGAGGGTATTTACATCCCCCTGACAGGCCTCCAACTTGAGGTTGATGAATCCAGGTGGAAGGGGGTGGGGGTGATGTTCACACCAACATCCTGCTCAGCACAGGTGAGAGCGCAGGTGAGAGACAGGTAGAACACACCTCGGCTGTGAACCCTCCCAGCCAACTCTCTGCACCCCCCACAAGATCACAAATACTGGCATGGGTATGCACGGTGATGACACCGACCCTCGCTAACACCGCAGAACAGCAATGCGCTCAACATGGATCAAAGACCTGCACGGAAGAACTGAAACCAGAAAACTCTGTAAAGAAAATGTTGGGCAAAGCCTCTTGACATTGGATCTGATGATGACTTCTTGGATATGACACTGAAAGCACAGGCAACGAGAGAAAATATAGACACACTGAACTTCATGAAAAATTTTAAATGTGTATCAGAAGACAATATCAACAGAATAAAAAGGCAACCCACGGAATGGGAAAGTCTGCAAATCATAGACCTGACAAGAGATTAACATCCTGAATATAAAGAGAAGTCCTCAAACTCAACACAACAAAACAAACAACCCAGATAAAGGGGCCAAAGACCTGACAGATATTTCTCCAGAGATGATATACGAATGGCCAGTGACCACATGAGGCTTCCCCAATGGCTCAGTGGGTAAACAATCCTCCTTTCATACAGGAGATGCAGGGTCAATCCCTGGGTCGAGAAGATCCTCCAGAGAAGGAAATGGCAACCCACTCCAGTAGTCTTATCTGAAAAATCCCATGGACAGAGGAGCCTGGTGGGCTACAGTCCAAAGGGTTGCAAAGAGTCAGACACGACTGAGCGACTAAGCACACAAGCAATGAGCACGTGAATAGATGCTCAGCATCACTAATTATTAGGGAAATGCAAATCAAAACTAGAATGGGATAGTACCTCACACCACTAGAATGACTACTATAAAATATGATAATAAATGTCAGTGAGGATGAGGAGGAAAGTGGAACCTCGGTGCACTGTTGATGGGAATGAAAAATAGTACAGTCACTTTGGAAGAGTATCGAGTTTCCTCACAGAACTAAGAATAGAATTAACATATGACCCAGCAAATTTCACTTCTGGGCGTATATCCAAAAGAACTGAAGGCAAGGACGGGATAGGTATTTGTACACCCGTGTTCATAGCAGCATTATTCACAGAGGCAAAACGTGGAAGCAACCCAAGTGTATTTAACCCAACTGAACTATACATTTAAAAATGGTTAAGATGGTCAATGCGGTGCTGTGCGCATTTTACCACAATAGGAAAAATGGAGGAAAAAAATAGTCACAGTATCTAATAATTCTGACAGGTCAAAAACTTCCCACTCGAAAATGAGCAGTAACCAGAAAAAGGCAGATAATTGTGGATCAGAAGAGGCATTCCATCCAGAGGCCCGAGGGGGATGGGGGGAAGGGAAATCAGATAAATAATCCTTCATATTTAAAAAAAAAGTTAAAAATAACATGGCTTCTTCAGGGAAAAGAAACTTAGAGTAGATATGAAAAGGACTGGAGCATAGATATAAAAATTACATCAGAAGGAGAGGGGGAGAGAACTAGAGGAGCTCAGGAAAGAAACAGAAAAGGAAAAGAAAATTTTTCAAGAGAGAAAAGCCACGTTGGAAGCCAAATACAGGAGACAGGATAATGCAAGATAAAGTGGGAAGGGACAGTGAAATGAAGTGATTATAGGGCAGATAAGAGATATAAAGGGATGAGTCTTCTGAAAAAGAAAACAGCGTAAATGATTTTTAAAAACCAATAAAGTTTTAACAGAAGAAAACCTTCCTGAAATGTGGAAAGGTTGAAATGGACATACCAAAAAGCGTTACATTATGACCCAGTGAAAATGACAACAGTCAGCACTCAGACGTGCCCTAATAAGTTTGCTGAGCGTCAAGAAATGGTCCTGAGAGTTACCTCTAATTAGGAGGTGAAGCCAGGATGGTGGAGTAGGCAGAACCTGGGCTCACCCCCTCCCTTGAGCACACAAAAATCATAGCTGCTCACAAAGCAGCTATGGACGAGAACCACCTGCAGATGAGCAGAAGGAGTTTCCACAGCTAAAGACATAATGAAGGAACTATGACGAGAAGGGTGGAGGGGGCAGAGACGTGCTATAGTCAAGACCAAAACCCAGGGAATTCTCTGATGGTTCAGTGGTTAGGACTCTGTGCTTTCACTGCCAGGGCCCAGGATTGATCCCTGGTCAGGGAACTAAGATCCCACTAGCCACAAGATGTGGTTAAAAAATAAAAAAAGACCAACACCCCTGGGTGGGCAATCCATAAATGGGAGGGTTATCACAATGGCAGAGGCTCTCCCCCAGGACCGAGGGGTCTGAGCCCACATCAGGTTCCCCAGCTCTGGGGCCTGTACCAGGAAGACAAGTCCCCAGAACATCTGGGTAGAAGATCAGCAGGGCCTGCGTGCAGGAGAGCCGCAGGGCTGCGGAAATAGGATCCTTACTCTGGAAGGACTTACGAAATATCTCACATGTTCCAAGACCCAGTGCAGGGGCAGAAATGTGAAAGCAGCCTGAGTCAGACCTTCCTGCTGATCCTGCAGCGTCCCAGTCCCTCGGGACTCCCCTGAGACGTGGGTGTTGGTGGCCGCCTATGGGGAGCTCTGTCTACCACAAGGACACTGGGGCTGACAAGTGCCTCCCCCTAGCTGGGGCTCACCTGCCTTCCAGTCAGCTGGTGCGAAGCAGCCAGGCACCCTGGTACCCGGCCCTGCCCTACAGTGACTGGTGGCTCCCCGACAAGGCCATCTGATGTGAAGAGCCCACTCATTGGAAAAGACCCTGATGCTGGGAAAGATTGAGGGCAGGAGCAGAAGGGGACGACAGAGGATGAGATGGTTGGATGGCATCACTGACTCAGTGGACATAAATTTGAGCAAACTCTGGGAGATGGTAAAGCACAGGGAAGCCTGGCATGCTGCAGTTCACTAGGTCACAAAGAGGCAGACACGACTGAGTGACTGAACAACAACAACAACACAAGGCAGAGAGAGCCTCCGGGAGCTGCCCTGGCGGCCACAGGCTGTGTATCATCACATGTCAGTCATGCCAGGAAAGCAAGACATCCTACATCCTGACTCCACGGGGAGAGAACAGGAGCCCACGTGGGCTGCTACCCTCCCTTCCCCGAGCACTGGAGGAGAAGCGGGGAGGAAAGGGGAGGAGAAGTGGGGGGAAGGGAGGAGAAAAGGGGAGAAGAGGAGCGGGGAGAAGATGGGAGCAAAAGGAGGGGGAAGCGGGGGAGGAGGAGACAGATTTCACCCCTTCCCATTTCACAACCAAATCCATCTCAAAAATATAGCTATTCATTTTTTTTTTAAAGGCAAAAGTGGCTCAATTATCAAATTAAGATCCCCAGAACATTTAAAGACAGAAACTGGTCCTTACGTGCACCTCGGGTCTGAGCTCACACTCCCTGAAGCACATACGGGCTGAGAACGATCTCAGCGCCTCCCTCCAGGGCTCCTGGTAGAATCCAGCCCAGAACTCCCCCAGGATACACCCTCAACCCAGGCCTCTGGGGACCCCACAGACAGAGACCAGCTCACTGTGAACTCACCAGGAAAATGGAGCTAAAGTAGCAGAAACACTGCATCCCGAGCAAGTGTCCACAGCATCAGCAAACGTTAGCATGAGACCACCGGCTACATAAGGGACATGATCAGCAACAAAGTGAAAATCGAATGTTTTCCATCTTTACAGAAATGAAAGGGGGAACTGAAAACGTGAGCAGGGAACACAAAACAATCAATTTGGAGATGTCACAGCCAAATCCATCTTAAAAATGTAACTGTTCATTTTTTTAAAAAAGGCAAAAGTGGCTCAGTTATCAAATTAAGCACATATGTAAAAGAATGAATGAATTGGAGGGGGAGAAAAAGGTTGAAGGAATGACCCGTAAAGAGATGGAAAATAATTTGGAATTCCCCTCAGGCCCACTTGGAGAAGAACCCTTGATAACCAACCTGGGTCCTAGGGCCCTGTCATCAGTGAAAATTTCAACAACTAGTTAGGCTAGATGAGTTCTGATCCTTCAGAGTGGATAAGTCCAGACAGGCAGTAAGCTGGAAGAGGTGGGCAGAGCCACTTCTGCTCCACCAAGACTCCCGGGGGCTATTCTTCCCATCATCTTTGAGAGGAGACAGGGGATAATTTTCGGGGTGAGATTGGGCTCTGTGATTTGAACCTCAAACTCAGCATATCCAGGAATGTACCTAAACCTAAACCTTTGGGGAAGACATTCTGTTTCTGGTCTATTCCGTATGGGCGAGCCACTGAACAGATAACTGTATACAATGAACAGGTCTCTAAGGGCCCTGCAGAGTCTAATGCTCTGTTACTTTATGACAACCTGTGATGATGGATTACAGATGTGCCCTATTAGCTGGACTGCTGTCCTCAGGGTGAATCAGTGACCTAGGGGATGCTTGGCAAGGGCTCTGCTGAAGTCCGCCTATTCACAGAGTCTGAAATTCCACCATTAGAGAGTCATTTTTTTGGAAGTAAACATTGCTCCACTTAGAGTCTAATAAAAAAAAATTTTTTCCCAATCACTCGGGAAAGGGATAGATAATAATTAAAGCCACCATTAATCATAGTGCCTCAATATATTTTAACAGATTCTTTTCAATAAAACCATACCCTCTGAGATGGATTAGATGGTGGGAGGGTGAAAGAGAAACGTGGTGGATCAAGCCTACCTAGGAGAGGATGAGAGGCCTGGTGGGGTCCTTGGATGTGGGAGAAGCAAAGATGAAGGTGCGTGTCCAGAGTGTCCCGCCTGCCCGTTGGACTTTACGACCCCTCACATCCCGCCCTGGACTCCCTACCCCATTTGGCCAGCAGGTGGCAGCGCAGGGTTGAAAATGAGCATCTCCGGAGGCGTTCAGACTGTTCACCCAGCTTCTTTCTAAGGCGGCCTCAGTGTTCATTCAGGAGGATGGGACCAGGGGCACCAAGGCAGCCCGACGATGTGGATACACTGCTGAAGCCTCGGTGACTCTGGACCTTCAGCTCTTGGCAGGTGGGCGTGGTGTCTGCGGGAGGGGCACAGGGGTCGTGTCCTGTCTGATTTGAGGAGGGCCGTTTGGAGGATGAAAGGTGATCTTAAAGGTGGAAACGGTTTACAGGGTTCTTGGGGCTGCCTTGGTGAGGGTTGGGGTGGAGGGCATTAGAGGGGGCCGGCAGCTTCACACTTGGGAGGCCTGGGCTGGGCTGGTGGGGGAACTATGAGGAGCGGGGTGCACGGTGAGGTCAGTGCCACACCCGACCTCATTCTAACAGGCAGAGGGAAGGAACAGGGGCAGCCTGGACTGGAACTGGCCTGAGGCTGCTCACTGTCTAGCCTCTCTTCTGAGATGTGTTGGTGGCTGTGAACTCCGTGAGGATGGTCCTTCCTGCCCCATCCTTTTTTGGAGGCTTGATAAAGCCTGTGGGCAGCCTCTGCATCCCACACGCCTGGCTCTGGAGCTACACTCAGCAACCTGCCTCGCCCTCACCTGCCCGCAGGCAGCCCTCTGGATGGAGGGAGGAAATGACCAGCTCTAAATGGAGGCCTCTGTCCAGAGACAACTTACTTCTTCCCTGGGAAGCCCCAAGTGCAAGCGAGAGCTCAACACCCAGGCCGGCCACCTGCATAGGCCTCACAGAGCAGGTAGGAGGAATAGTGTCCTCTGTTGGCATCTTAAGGACGCCCTGCCCCACCACCCTGTGATCTAACGCAGTATCAGCACACACTTCCTCGGGAGGGGGCTCTGGGCACTTGTTAGACGTTCATATATATACTGGGGCCATCCCTGGACTGGCTGAAGCTCACATCCCAGCTGAGGGGGGATATCCGCATGTCCAGCAGGCCTTGGGTGATTCTTGCACTTTGGTACCTGGGGATGGTCTGCATCTATACCAGAGATGCAGGGAGAGACAGAGGCTGGAGCCTGGGGAAGGCTCTCTGGGCCACCTAACTTGAAAGGAGGCAGAACAGAGTCTAGGAGAGAACCCAAGAAGGAGGGAGGGGGCGTTGGCAACCAACTAGCCAGTCTCGGTGCCATGGCGCATCCACCTCCCAACAACCCCTCTCTTCACCTGGAATGCCCCTCCACACCTTCCCTGCTGCAAGGGAGACCAGAACTCACCTGTCTCCACGAACTCTGCTAACCCTTGTGGCCAGGTAGCTCCCCAGGACCTTTTATTGACCCAGATTGTGGTGGGCAGAATCATGGCCCCCAAAGATGTCCATGTCCCAACCCCCAGAATCTGGAATTTGTTACCTTGCATATATTTCGAGAACCCCTGGGTGGGGGGTGGAACGTAGCCCTGCAGACACCTTGGTTTAGCCAATGAGACTCCTGATCTACTGTAAGATAATAAATTGTGTTTGTTTGAGCCAGTAGCTTCGTGGTCATTTGTTGCAGCCACCATAGGAAACTGCTATAATGATCTGATTGGGAAAGTTGTTCCCATCATGGGCCCTGCCCAGCATGGGAGGCTGGGGGTGCGGGGGTGGGAGAGCAGCAGCTTAGATGCCGCAGGCCCTCCTGCTGTATGAGAGTTCTTATCCTCCCTGAGTCTCCATCTCCCCATCTGTCAATAAGGGTGGTGATGACACCAACTCCTGCAGGCAGGAGTCGGCTGGTCGGCTTCAAACCTCCTCCTGCCTCCAGCCACTTCTGTCCACCTGACACCCAAGTGCCCTGGGCTCCTGGGAGACACTGGAGGAAGGCAGGCTCCTCAGGGTTCTGAACCATCCTCAGTGCAGACGCACACACCGTACTTTGGGGAGTGGTCCTCCTTTGGTTTCCTGTCCTGGCAGCTCATCTGGGGAATCCTCGCATCTGTCTGTCACTCCTGGGGCCCCAGGCCCCCTCCTGAGGAACTGTCAGCAGCAGCATCCCAACTGTGGTTTCCAAGGTAACTCTGACGGTGCGTCTGTTGCACCCAATATTCAGAGACCTGTGTGGATTCTGCCCTTGTCCAGGGCCAGTGTCACTTCCCAGAAGCCCTGGATGGAGGGAAGGGTGTGTGTTTTCAAAGAGGCTCTCCCGGATTGGGAACAGGTTGTCAGCCAGCTTTGACCCTTTTGTTATGGGGTGGTCTCTGGAGGGAAGGGCATGTGTAGAAGGTCGGGCTCGAAAGGTCTGTACCCTGGGTGGCTGGGGAGCCTGGGGGCATGGCTAGGGTGGAGATGTCCCATGCTGCCCCTCAGACCCCTTTTCTCATGTCTAAGACACACTATTCATAATCACTTATAACAGCATCTTTGGCAGGAGGCCAGCGTTGCAGTCAGGCTGATGAGGGTTCAAACTCAGCCCATGTCATTTACCAGCCAAGGGGCTTACACCTGAGAGCCTGTTCTCTCGGTGAAAGTTAAAGTATTGGTTGCTCAGTCATTTCCAACTCTTTCCGACCCCATGGACTGTAGCCTTCCAGGTTCCTCTGTCCGTGGGATTCTCTAGGCAAGAATACTGGAGTAGGTCTCTGTAGTTTCCTATAAAAGCATGCAAGCCCCTCCATTTCCCTTTCTCAGAGGAAATGGAAGTTTAGCCCTGCCTGCCCACTCTGAAAGGGCATCTGATCTCAGGAGGAGGTGTGTGCAGATGAGCCGGCCCACGCTCTGAGTTCACCGCCTCCCCAGGCCAATCATCCTTCAGACCTGCCTGCAGGTAAGACGGATGGGGCTCAGGGAGGATGACGGTGAGCTGCGCCCTCTGCTGGCCATATCAGGAAAGGCGCTGGTGGGGACTTCGGATGGAGGGAGAGTCCCAGGCTCACTAGGCGCCTCGCCCAGCTCTCCTCATCCCAGCTCTCCTCATCCCGGGTAGAAGTCTGAGATGCCAGCCGGGGTGAGAAATAGGGACCTAGATTCCGCCGGTGCCCACAGCATCCATCCCCTCCCCCAGAGCAGGGATCTTGCCCTCTCTTCTCATGGCGCCTCAGTCTTCCTAGACCTCTCCACGTCTTCTCCTGCAGAGAAAATGTCTTAACCTTTTCCAGGAAAAATGCAAGTCCTGGGAAATGGGAATGTGGCATGGGATGGGGAGGAGAGAGTCAGGGTGGGTGTGTGCCCCTTCCCTCCTAATCTCAGTGTCCGCCTGGCCCTTGGGGGCCCAATGTAACCAGATGCTGGCTGGGGCTCTGTTCAGGCAGAAGCGATTTGAAAATCAGATCGGTGGGGCAGAACAGTCCATTCTTTAGCTGAGCAGTTTCTAACCAAGGCATGCAAATGTGCCGCCTGGGCATAATGGCCCCTGGAGGGATGGTTGGGGGGCACTACCAGGCAAGATGGAAAGGCTCTGGGCAGGAATGCTGACCTGACGGTGCCCAGATGTCATGGGATGGAAGGATGGCCAGGCTCTGCTCCCCTCTGCCTCTCCATCCTCCTGCCGTTTCTAACCTCTAACTTCTAACACTCTCAGAGCTCTCTCTCTCAGTCCTAATCTTATTTGCTCTCACACCTGTCCAGGCCCCCAGACCTCATACGGCGACACCTCCCTGATAGGCAGGTATGGTTGCCATCCTTTCTAATTTCTCCTAGTATGCAAATTCTGCCACACCTTTCTTGCTAACTGCTCTTCCTCTTGAGCCCCCTGCTCCTGTCTGTGAGAGGCTGCATTGACACTGACCTTGAGATGGTCCCCAGGATGGATGGACAGGAAGCACCTGGCTCCAGATGACATGCCAGGTGCTCAGCACTGTGTCCTTGCTTGAGGAGGTCATGGCAATGGCTGGGGGAGGGGAAGCGGGCAGCTGGCTGTAATGGGAAACTCCTGTCACCATATCCATTCTGGAGCTGGCACGTTCACATGTGCCCTGAGCAACGGTGGTGTGTCCAGAGTCAGGTACCAAGTCAGGGCTGCTCCAGGGCCCTGACACGGAGAAGCCCTGGGATCGGGTTGGTAGGCGTTTCTCTAGCTGCCCTACAGTACTTGGGGTTCGTGGGAGGTGAGACCCTATCAAATCTGTGCTTGGAGACTCACAGGGCAAAGTGGAAAGAAGCTGGAATTCTTCTAATACATGTACAGCCCTGGCTTCCTCTTTCTCTTGAGCAGCACCTCACCCAGCACAGACCCAGACTCCCCACCCCCGGGGCCTTGCCAGCCAGGATTATGACCTCTAGGCAAAGCTGTTCACCACTGCTTCATCTTCCAAGAAGGCAGATGGGAAAAGGGGGACCACCTGACCCAAGGTCAGCAGGTGCATGAGGGCCCAGCTCTCTGGGCATCCCAGGGTGACGGGGTGGAGTGCTTGGACCAAGGTGCAGATGGATACAGTGTGGGGTTGCTGTCAGAGAACATCAGCTTGGGTTTGTCGCTTGCTGCCCTCTTACAAAGCGGAACAGGAACAACTCAAGGGTGCGCTAAGCACCTGTAGCATGGACACCCTGCTCACCTGGGCTCTAGGTCTACATGTCTAGCTGAATCCCTTCAGTGTTCCTGGCAAGGCAGAGCCCAGGTGCCGGGACGGCTTGCAGCTCTGGGTCACTGGACGCAGCGTGGACTGTGGTGATAAAGAAGCAATGCCACAGGAGGCAGCAGAGAAGGTCTGGGCGAGGACGGGAGGCTGGCCTCACCCTGGATCACCACTGTGGCTGCCGTGGCCAGTCTTTTACTTCCTCTACCTCGCTATCCCAGGGAGTCAAGTTTGACAGCATGGGTTTTAAGGGTTATGCCAGCTGTGATTTGGGGAGAAGTGGAGAGATTTGAGACATGGAGAGAATAAAAGAGCGATAAACATTAGCCAGGAGCTCCAAGCACCAGAACAGGGATCCAAAGTCTGGTGTTTTCCATGGCAACATCCTTGCTGTGTGCTCTACAAAGAGCAAAACCATAATGCCCTCTGCTAGAGGATTCTTTTCTTGTGCCTTATCTTGGAAGCAGGGAATGTACTGTACCCAGAAACAAATGAATTGTTTGTGGGCAGACAGGGCTTGCTGGGAAGTGCTGGTGGGGGAGGAACAGGGCTGGTCGGGAGAGGGGAGTGGTGCAGGGCAAGGTCTCTAGGCTCAGAGAATTGCCAGGGGCTCGCAGACCAAGACCTCTGATCATCCCAGAGACCTCTGTTTTCAAAACAACAAAAAAACATGCAGGGCAACTAGCTTCAGCTAAGATACAATTTGAAGGCCTGGGCCATCTTCCAAGCCCTTGATTTGTTCAAGGTTGTTTCATTCCTGTTGCGTCAGGGATACTTCATGAGACTGTGTTGACAACCTTCCTCTGACTGTTTCTTCTATCAACTCTGACCTCAAGTAGCCTGCCGGCGGCAAAACACCCACACCCACACACACACACCCCAAACAGATGAAGGCCTGGGTTATCCCTCTTGGATGTTTTAAATAGCTATCATCTTTTTTCTACCTAAATTCCCTAAATGATTAAATTATCTACAAGAAATTTATTAATTCATTTGCTAAGTGAAAGACTCAGCAAATTATCCTTGGGGGCTAAATTCACTTGCCAAAGGGTGTCCCAAAACTATGGTTTGACAGTAATTAGGTATAAGCATGGAGAAGGCAATGGCACCGCACTCCAGTACTCTTGCCTGGAACATCCCATGGAGAGAAGAGCCTGGTAGGCTGCAGTCCGTGGGGTCGCTAAGAGTCGGACACGACTGAGTGACTTCACTTTCACTTTTCACTTTCATGCATTGGAGAAGGAAATGGCAACCCACTCCAGTGTTCTTGCCTGGAGAATCCCAGGGACGGGGGAGCCTGGTGGGCTGCCGTCTCTGGGGTCGCACAGAGTCCGACACGACTGAAGCGACTTAGCAGCAGCAGCAGCAGCAGCAGGTATAAGCAACAATGGAAAATTTTGGTTTCCTTCACCTTTCGTTATGATCTTCTTTTTACAAAAAATAATTGTAAGCATAGCTCAGAGCACGGTTTTGAAGGTATCTTCACCATCGTCTGATGTGTGCACATGTGTGTATGCTCGTGTGTGTGCACATAGGGGTGTGAGTGGGTGGGGGTAGGTGTTTAAACTTCATCCTGATTCTAAGTCATGGACCATTAATAATGTCTGACTGCAAAACTCAGGAGCCACTAAATATTACACTATTTATAAGTAATCTCTTGCCCAAGGCGTTGAACTACTTAATGAAGCCTTGAATTAATGTGTAACTTACAAAATAGATCATTCTACAAATATAGGCTACCAGAAGCATAATTGAAGCTGTTCTCTTTATTTCACTACTTGGATGGATGCTAGAGAAGGAACAATAAATACAAATAATAATATTTTAAATGTAATGAGCCAGGCATTGTGCATGTAACTTTGTATCCATTATTCCATTTGGTTATCATAGTAAACTTTATAAGAGACACACCCACTTCCCTTTACTGATATGAAAACTGAAGCTTGGAAAAGTTTCTGTAACTAGTCCAAAGGCATGCAGTGGAATTCAAATTCAAGTGCATCTGACTCTTAACACTGGATGCTGCAACTCTGGGGCAGGAAGAGTAAGCAAAGCGTGGGCTTAGGTGCTAAGGTGTCTACTAATATGCCTAAATGCAAATATGGAGTTTGTTTGCTTCAGGGGCTGATTTTGATTGCTCGGAGAATGCAATGCAAAACTTAGGGGAGCTGTGCAGGCTTTATGGCAAAGAGCTCAGGAGAGACAGATGGATCCCTGAGTGCCCTGCAAGCCACAGCTGATGACCAAGCTTTCTAAACCCTGAAGCCTGGCAGCTGGGATGCCAGGGGTGTTCATGACCATCACTGTTCACTACCCAGGGGTGATGAGAGGAGAGCCCAGTCCAGGGCATTCTAGGGAAGCGTGTGCTTCTATAGGATGTCAAAGGACCTTCTGCCCTGACTCAGTTGGACTGACCCTCCCAGGGTCTCAAGATGAGGCTGAAACCTTGTGTTGAACTCTGCTCAGGGAGGGCTGAGTGTCACCCGTGGCCACTCCATCACCTGAGAGAACACAGAGAGAGGCTCTGTTCTGTGGCCCTGAGATGCTTCCTGGTCACCCACGATCATGTGCATTGCCTGGGAATGGGTTATGCCAGCATCTCCCTGGTGCCCACTTGAGGCCTTGATAGTGGTCTTGTACAGAGAAGATGCCCTGGAAGACAGACCAGGGGTGCGGATAGTGATGAGTGTCAGGGCCACATGGGGTGGGGGGTGGATGAGAGGCTGCTCCATTATCCTGTCCATTCTGGCCTCTGTGCCTCCTTCTGCAGATCGAGGGCTCATCTGGCAGGGATGTCATGGGCCTTCAAGATGCCAGTCCCTCGAGGAGCTGGGCCCATGGTCATTGCCCTGGCTCCTGCCCCATCTGTGACAGAGCAGATATAGCCCAACTCTCTCCACTCGTGCCACGTGACCCGTCTTCTCCATTCGATGCAGTGAGGCGAACACTTGGCACACAGTTGTTATTATCCCTTTACTTCACGAGACTGACAGCTGACGTCCAGCGTCCCCAAGACAAAGGGATCCATCCAAGGAGGGCTCAGAGGAGACCCTGTTTGTTTAGGACCAGGGCTTCAGACTAACTTTTGGATCGTGGGGCACCTGGAGCCTCAGGTGCTTGGGGGGTTCAGTATCTCAAGTCTAGAAGGAGGGAGGAAACTCAGGTGGAAGGGGCTGCTCCCCAAATAGAGGTGCTCTACCATGTCCCTTTCTTGGGGAAGAGGCGCCCTGCCCACCCTTAGCTGCCAGCAGCCTTCCCAGGCCCTGCTTGCCAGCGCCCTGGGAACTGTCCAGCTCATAGTCTGCTGAACTGCAGGGGCAGCCGCCCCACCTGACAGCCTGTGGTCAGTGAGCTGGAGATGCATGAGAGGGAGAATGAGGTAGTGGGTGGAGGCCAGGCTGGGGAACTCAGAGGGGAGCCGCTGCCATTGCCATGTTTGACCTGTAAGCATTCCTGATAGTTAATTAAAAATAAGCCCAAGGGCCGAAGGAGGGCCACAGTGGGGTGGGAACTTCTTGCTACAGAGAGATGCCAGGTTTCAGACTAAAGAACTATAAAAGGGACAGGTTATTCAAGCATCTTTTGCTATAGACATAAACTTGGAGGCCCTGAAGGCCGCATGACAAAGTCATGGTCACACAGCGGGTTGAAAGTGTGGCCAGGAGCCAAACCTGGCCCTGACCATAGCCCACTCTCTACAGACAGTAGTCAGTATGTCTTCGCTCAGACACAGTTACCACCAGCTGCTGGTGTGTAGTCTTTCGGTCTCATCTCATTTTGGTAACGTTATTAAGTATTTCACATGTGCCAGCGCCTGTTCTCGTGGCTTCACATTTATCATCGAACCCCTCAAATCCTCTCAAAAATCCTGCGAAGCAGAAATGATCATCCCCACTTCCCAGATGAGGAAATAGAGGTACAGAGAGGTTAGGAGAGAACTGGGATGCAGCGCAGGCAGACCCTATTCCAGAGGCACCATCCTGACCACTATGTTATGTGACTTCTTCAAAAATCTTCACTTGAAGGGCAAGGGTGTGTCCCTGGGCTTTTATATTTGCAAAGAGTAAAAAAGACAGGAAAGAATTCAGGGAAGGGAAGCTGGTTGAAGGTCTCAAGTGTTCACCTGGAAAGTTTAGGTTTTATCCTAATAGTAAGAGGGTCTTTGATGTGGGGCAGGTGAGGTGTATTGGGAGTTTGGGGTTAGCAAATGCAAACTATTATGTGTAGACAGATAAATAAGGTCCTACTCTATAGCACAGGAAACTATATTCAATATCCTGTGATAAATCACAATTGAAAAGAATATTAAAAAAGAATGTATATATATTCATAACTAAGTCACTTTGCTGTGCAGCAGAAATTAACCCAACATTGTAAATCAACTGTATTTCCACTTTAAAAATTTTGATTTAAAAGGAGAGAGACTTCTTGAAAGATACAAAACCCATCCCAAATGGTGAACACAACAGCTCAGCAGACTCTGGGATCTTTGGGGCCAGTTTCTCTCAGCTGCCAGGTCTGTCGCTCTTCCCCATAACCCCCTCGCCACTGGAGTGGTGGGCTCTCAGTGTGGCTCCACCAGCTGTCCTCCAGGACAGTGCTCTCTTGTTAGTAGAGGTTTCAGGAAAGCAAAAGAGGCTCCTCTTTGCCTTCAGGTGGAATGGAAACTGGCCACAGATTAGCAAGATTCATGACTCTTCCCTCCATTTTTCTGTATGTTTGAAAATTTCCATAACAAAAAAGTTTTCTTAAAGTGTAATAAAAGGTGTCTTGTCCTCAGGAAAGTGCTGAGGACTGAACTCTAGTTTGGGTGTAGGAATGACTGTGTGATGGGCAACTGGGGATCAGACCCAGGAAGGGTCACTGAGGACACTTCCTGGTGCAAGGCCATTCAGTGCAGCCAGAAAATAAGTAAACAAATTGAAAAGATAGTCACTGATCTACACTTCAAAAGATAGTTGGCCCAGGCAGTCTTGCAGAAAAGATCTGCCAAACTTTCTTTTTCTTTGACTTGTAGGATCTTAGTTACCTGGGCAAGGATTGAAACCATGCCCCTGCATTGGAAGCACAGAGTCTTAACCATTGGACGGGGAGGGTTGTTTTTTTTTTTTTTCCCAAACTCTCAAGGAAAATGCAATCTTTTTATGAGAGAAACTATTTCAAAACTTAACAAAAATAAAGATCTGTCTTTCTTTTTTATAATCTTCACACGCATGTGTCTTTTAAAAATTTATTTTATTGAAGTATAGTCAATTTACAATGTGTTAATTTCTGCTGTACAGAAAAGTGATTAAATCCATTACGGTTTGTTGTAGTATATTGAATATAGTTATAGTATATTGAATACAGTATATTGAATATAGTTAGGACCTTGTTGTCCATCCATTATATACATAGCAGTTTGCCCCTACTAATCCCAAACTCCCAGTCCATCCCTTCCCACACCCTGCTTCTCCTTGGCAACAAGTCTGTTCTCTATGTCTGTGAGTCTGTTTCTGTTCCATAGATACATTCATTCGTGTCACGTTTTAGATTCCGCATATAAGTGATACCATATGGTATTTGTCTTTTTCTCTCTGACTTACTTCACGTAGCATGATCATCTCCAGATCCGTCCATGTTGCCGCAAAAGGCATTATTTCATTCTTTTTATGGCTGAGTAGTATTCCATCGTGTATATGTACCACATCTTTATCCATTCACTTTTCAGTGGGTACTTAGGCAGTTTCCACTGACATGCACATGTCTTAAATATTAGCACAGTGAATTTACTACTGAATTAAAAGAAAAAAATGCATTTTGATCTATAGCACTTTTCTCAAAAATGCAAGAAATGGGCAAGATTGATATAAAGAAAACTCTAAAACTTAAAAGACTTGAGTAAATGGAGACATTTTAATGCTCTGGGGCAGGGAGATGTCCTTCAGCAAAGATATTGTTTCTTCCCAAGTCGATCTCTAAGTCTGTATATGGAATTCCAATCAAAGCACCAACAGGATTTTCAGGGACATTTGACTAGGTGGCTCCATTAAAGTTCATCTGAATTAGAAATGTATGAAGATAACAAAGTAAATTTGAGAAAGGGTAATAATCCATAGGGATAGGAATTATTGTTTATCAAGACATACTTTAAGGGTTTCTCCAGTGCCTCAGCAGTAAAGAATCAGCCTGCAATGCAAGAGATGCAGGAGAAGTGGGTTTGATCCCTGTGCCAGGAAGATCCCCTGGAAGACGGCATGGCAACCCACTCCAGTGTTTTTGCCTGGAGAATCCCATGGACAGAGGAGCCTCGCAGCCTATGGTCCATGGGATGTCAGAGTCAGACACGACTGAACAACTCAGCACAAGCACGAAGACATGCTTTAAAATTAAATAACTAGAAGACTGAAGTATTGGTACAAGAACAGTCAATGCATTTAATGCAACAGAATAAAGTACAGAAATAAGCCTGATTATTAAAATATTCATCCATCTAATAAATATTTCCTGACTATGTCTATGTATCAGCACTGTTCTGTGTGCAGGTGATATAAGAAAAAGAATAAATTGGTAATACCCCTGCTTGCTTGAAAGCTATATTCTAGTGAAGGAGACAATGAACAAGAGAGTCCTTTTGTATCAATAATACGTCACAGGGCTACAGATGCCTCTCAGACCAGGATGGCAGCGGTGGAGGTGGTGAGCGGTCAGATTCTGGACATACTTTAGGGTATATATTAGGACTTGCTCTTTGATGCTGATGTGGGACATGCAGAGAGGAATCGAGAATGAGGCCAAGGTCATGGCCTGAGATGGGGCAGATCTGGAGGGAGCAGAAGGAAGGGACTACGTGAGTTGCCTCTGGTCCCTCAGGTGGAAACGCTCACCAGACATCCAATGGGCAGCTGGGTGTATGGGGGTAGAATCTGGTCAGAGTATTGGAGGGAGATATTTAATTTGGATGTCAATTGGCAAATAAATGGACTGAAGCCTGGAAACTGGATAAGATCACCCAGAGGGTGCAAACAGATCTGAGAAGGACAGAGCCCAGGCCTCCAGCAGAATCAGTCGAGAGGATGAGGGGTAATGGGTGAGGACCTTGGGAAGGAGCAGCGGGTGAAGTGGGAGCCTGGGGCCTGGGGGAGGAGGTGTCCTGGGAGAGGGGGAAGGATCCCAGGAGGTGGGCGTGGCCCATTCTGCAGGCATGGAGAGTCTAGACCACAGGATTCAGGGCACTGTTTGTGGTCTGAACTCAAGCACGCTCAGGGCAGCCCACAGCAACTGCAGGAGAGTGGGGGAGACGAAAACCACAGCAGGGGATTAGCTCACGCATCTTGCTTCATTTATTTTATTGACTAAAAAAGAGCTGAGAGCAAATACGGTTAAAATTGCATTTACTTATTCCCATTAAGTCCTGTACATATGAAACTTAAAGTTGTGAACTTTCAAAAGATGCAAATGTGCATTCCAGCAATGTGAGGCATGAGTGACATCGTAGCTTGCCCTCCATCTCCTGTTTGCTGACCGTGCTTCAGCTCTACCATCTCCCACTTCCTCTCGCTCCTCCAGTTAGTAACTCTTCTTGCCTGTTTACTCAATGCCAGCCCCTGTATGCCAGCTGTTGTACTGAGCTACTGTACTGTAAGATTTAAAAATGTTTTCTTTATTTTGTGTTTGTTTTGTATGTATTGTTTGTGTGAAAAGTATTATAACCCTGTTACAATATAGTGCTATATAGCCGATTGTGTTAGTTGGGTACCTAGGCTCACTTTGTTGGACTTAGGAACAAATTGGACTTTTGAACAAGCTCTCAGCAAGGAACTCATTTGTATGTAGGGGACTTACGGTATTTAATCTTGGGTATTAGTCATGAGGGTTTACTATTTCCTTTATTTTCCTATATGTAAAACAACATATAAAAAAAGAAGAAAAACCATTTGTAAGTAAATACTTGAAACATACCTGTTTGCTGGACACCTGAAAGTAATACAGCATTGCGAATCAACTATAGTCCAAAATAAAATTAAAAAAATTTTTTAAGTGTTCTTAAAGGGGTAGAAAAGAATCATGAATTTTCTCTCCATGCTATTTATGGATATAATAGAATATTTTCCAAAAACTTCTACACAAAATATTTTTGGTATGATGCTCAGGAAACTGGTAAGTGGCTGTCACTGGTAGGCAGGCCTGCCTTATGAATTCTGCTTCCTTTAAAAATTATTTCAAATTATGCTTTATAATTAATTGCCTTGGTAAAATGACAAAAATGATCCAGGCTGGACTCATTATTATATGTTTATTTTTTTCTTCTGATTATAAAAGAAATTATAATTAAAATATTTCTGCATTTTGAGTCCCAAAAAGCCTGGTCCTGCCCAGCTGAGCCCATGGGGACCTCAGCCATGAATGGTAGGCAGGAGTCTGAGCATCAGGGTGGGAAGGAGACTTCCTTTTCCTGTGATATCTTTGTTTTATTGAATTTTTAAAATCATGTACATTTATGTTTTTTTGAAAAGGAGGCAAAACCTACACAGGAATAAGTAAAAGACAAGTAAACTACTAGGAGATTGCAGGAGGATGGGCCACTGTGAACGGCCAGCAACCAGGAAAGGAGGCTCAGCCACACAGTCATCAGGGAGATGCAACTCACACAAGAAAACGGTAAAAATGAAGAGTCCTGTGCTATGGAGTGTTGCCAAAGGCGTGAGGCAATGGACTCTCTCACAATGAGATAGGGGTGGTGATTGGCTTAGTCTTTCAGGAGAACAATTTCTCGGTGTTTATCCACACATAACATGTAAATACCTTTGACTGGCATGTTTATTCCAAGATATGGAGCATATAGAAATACGCTCAGGTACCAAAAAAGAAGGCATGACATGCATGTTCTTTCTCTCAAATAATGGAAAATTGGAAATAACCTTAATAGGGTCCTTTAATAGGGGAATTGATAAACTACATACTGTGAAAAAGTTTTAACAGTCATTAAAATGATAAGACAAATTGACATGCAGCAACACAGAATGTCTATTATATCATTGTACGAGAAAAGCTCTTTACAGAATGAGCCTATCTGCAGGGCGCGCGTGTGTGTAAGCAGAAGCCATCTGGAGGATCCGCGCTCAGCTTTGGACGTACTTGTCTCTGGAGCTGATGAAGGATGGGGTGAAGAAAGGGGGTTTTTAGTCTATACTCTGTGTGCTTTCATAGTGATCAATTTGATTACAAAAAGAACATGTTTACATAATACATAATTTTTAAACACATAAAATGTCGTAGCTCATTCAAATTTTACAGTTAAATTAGTTAAAACATGAAGTCGACACCAAGTGGGGCCGGAGACAGCTCTTGCTGATCTGGCTAAAGGGGCTGGGGGACTGGGAGAGGCCGGATTTAAGGGGGCCGGGGATAGCTTCAGTTTGAGATGATGGACCTTCAGGGTTTCAGAGCTAGGAAGGCCCCAGGGTGCTGGGCCTGCACACGCAGGCCACCTCCCCGGCTGGGAGTAAAAAGACTACCTACCACCCCTCCCAGGAGGGCAGCCTGCAGAAGGGGAGGGGAGCAGCAGAGTGCAGGGCCAGGCCGACTGGGGCGCTTGCATCCGGTGTCCAGGGAAAGGTCTGGCTTTCCCAGGATCACGTGTGTTCTTGAGGCCTGATGGTGATTTGAGCAGTATCTGTGTCAGGATACATGTGTGGGGTGAGTGGGTGAGGGCAGGGCACCCAGCAACGCAAACCCAAATGGGCCAGAGGACAGAGGCGGAAGGTGGGAGGGGGAAGGTGGAAGTGAGCCCCGGGATAGGCGGTCCTGTAAGCCCCACCACTTCCCCAGTCCTGAAAGCAGCGATGTCCTGTCCTGATGCCCCAAGGGCACGATCTGTGTCTAGAGTCCCCCTTCACAGGACTCTGCCCCATGGAGGCAGCTGACACTTGCTTTCACACCACCAACCCCGGGAGCCCTTAGCCAAGGTGGCACCTGATCCTGGGGCCCCTCTTCAGCTGCCACTGGTCAGGAGTCGAGGCCAGGCAGCCAGGACACTCAGGCCTGAATCCCCTCCACTTACCAGCTGAGTCTCAGTTTCCTCATCTGTAACCTGGAGCTCCTAGAAGCTACCAGGAAGGCTGGAAGGACTGGGAAGGTCCATTTAAGCAGAAAGACCTGGCTCCTAACACAGACGCAGGGG
The DNA here is from genome assembly GCF_000754665.1 of Bison bison bison. Lineage (NCBI taxonomy): Eukaryota > Metazoa > Chordata > Mammalia > Artiodactyla > Bovidae > Bison > Bison bison. The sequence goes on from NW_011495032.1 coordinate 6,981,893, forward strand.
TTCTGCACAGGTGACCCTCTGACAGCATCCTTGTCCCTGCATCAGGTGACTGGTGGAGAGGAGCCCAAGCAGGTGTGGGTATGAACAGAGAACAGAGACCTCTGAGCATGACTCTGGTGTGTCCTCCTTGACAGAGCAGGCTTAGACTGGGGAGCAAGGACCTTAGGACCCTCCTCTGAGGCTCCTGATGTTGCCCATGTGGGAATGGGGCCAAGGTTACCCAGGAAGGTGAAATCACAAACCCGCAGGTCTTTCCGGCCCAGACTCCAGCTTCTGGCAACCTCAGCGGTCAATTTTCTGGCTTCTGTTAAACTCTAACCTTGTACTGACTTAATAGTCGAATTGAGGCCCTGGGGCAGAGTCTAGGGTCCCACTGCCCCCTTCAAAGAGAAATTGAAAGAAGTTGCTGGAAAATGACTGTAGGACAAATGAGGACAAATACTTTTAACTAACTGGAAAGACTCTCACATAAACAGATAGCCCCAAACTGTGGATGGTGTTCTGGATGTTTCCATGTCTGGATGAATGGCTGTGTGCTTTCCAGACACCTCCCCCAGGGCTCCCTTACATCTGAGGGGGCGGCAATCACAGGGTGATTGCCCCACTTGCATAGCTACGCCTGGCTTGGCAGGTGCCCGGTGCCCCCACCCCCGTCATAGATCTGACTCAATGTTCCTGCTCTTGGCTCCCCACTCCCTTCTTTCCTTCCTCACCTGAGGATCACAGCCTCATCCCAGGAAGCTGTCCTCATTGTGCTGCCAGCCTGGGGGCCTGAAACTCAAAGTCAACTGCTTAGGGTCCATCTCCCTCTCCCTGGCCACCAGCATTCCGGAGGGCCCGGTGCTGGGCTGCACACACTGCTTTGGGACCATCTCTGCATCTCCTCAGGGCTCCACTACCCCCTTTACCTAAGGGACAAAAGAGGCTCAAGGGGTAGAGTCAGTTGAATAATCCTCCCCAAATATGTCCAGGTCCTATTCCTCAGTACCTGGGAGTGTGACCTTCTTTGAAAATCAGCCTTTTCAGTTTTAATAACATAAAGACATGCATATGAATGAGGAGGGCATGGCAACCCACTCCAGTATTCTTGCCTGGAGAATCCCCATGGACAGAGAAGTCTGGAGGGCTAGAGTCCATGGGATCAAAAGAGTCAGACACAACTGAGCGATAAGCACACAGCACATGCATATGTATGGCTGAGTCCCTTTGCTGTTCACTTGAAATCACCACAACACTGTTAATTGGCTATATCCTGATACAAAATGCTTTGATATTTAAAAAAAAATTAAAATTAAAAAACAAAAAGATCTCAAGATGAAATGATCCTGAATTTAGGGCAGGTCCTATGTTTAGGAGAGAGGAGAGGAGATTTGAGATGCAGACACAGAGAAGACACAGGCAGATGGAGGCCATATGATGACAGAGTTATACAGACCAGAGTTGAGGGTCAGGGGGTTGCCAGCAGCCCCTGTAACCTAGGAGAAAGGGACAGATTTTCCCTCTAAGCCTCTGGAAATAAGCACCTCTGCCAGAACCTTGACTTTGGACTCCGGCTTCCAGACCTGTGAGGATCAGAGTCTGTCATTTGAGGCCAGCTGGTTCTTGGTCCTTTGTAGAGGGCCTTAGGAAGCTCATGCAGAAAATTAGTGACCTGGTGGCCCAGGGTCACTCAGCTCAGAGGGTCAGGACATGGATAGAGGTCTCCTTGTGAGAGAGACCTGCCCTGGACACCTAGGCTTCATTTGAGGGCATTTATTCCAGATGGCTTCCCTAGTGGCTCAGACTGTAAAGGATCTGCCTGCAATGCAGAAAACCCAGGTTCAATCTCTCGGTTGGGAAGATCCCCTGGAGGAGGAACAGGCAACCCACTCCAATATTCTTGCCTGGAAAATCCCATGGACAGAGGAGCCTGGAGGGCTACAGTCCATGGGGTTGCAAAGAATCGGACACAGCTGAGTGACTAACACTTCACACACATTCCAGAAGGATGTTTTGAGTGTGTGTGTGTGTGTGTGTGTGTGTGTAGGAAGAAGCCTGGTCTTTTCTACTCAGGGCTACAACAGCTACGAAGGGATGGGGCACTGCTAGGTGGGCTGGACTATCTTAAGGTCCTCCTCCCTCTGGGGGTCTGCTGGGTCTCATCACAGTCCAGAAGCCGCCCCTCCTCAGCCTTGACCACAGCGTGGAGTTCCACAGAGGAGGCCCCTGGTTGGGGGCAGGGGGGTGGTAGCCCTCTCTAAGCTAGTGGGTGCCTCTGGAGGGCCTTGGCAGTGTGCCAGGTCTCTCCCCAAAAGCCGCTTCCATCAGTCTCATCAGAGCTGTCCCAGTCTGGATGGGGTGGTCAAGTCCGAGGCTGGGTACAAACCCCTGTCTGGGGGCCATGAGATCAGGTTGGCCAGGTAGGCAGCCTGCCCAGAGGTGTGAAGACCCAAAAGCTGTTTAAGCCTCTGGGGAATCCCTCCCTCCTGTGGTGACCTCTGGAGTCTTCTAGTAGCTTCCAGAGGGCGGGGCTGGGAGGCACTCTCTCCATTCACGTCCCTGGTGCCCTGTGCAGTGTCCCCTCATGGATAGATGAGAGCCAGGATGGAAGCTTGCCTGAGGCCCAGACAGAACGCATGTCAGAGACGCCAGACCAGCCTGGAAATTCAGGCTATGGTGGAGAGGATGCCGTGCTGACCTCCAACCACCCCTAGAATGTGAAACTAACAACTGCCCTTTTTTTCCACTAGGACACAGAGAAACACACCCCTCAGCCTCTGCACTGCCTGCCCCCAGCCTATGTCACTGACCCCAGGGCCATGTGCCCAAGCAGCATGGCCTTTGCACAGCCGGGGGTGAGCCCCCCCCCACCCCCCGCCACTCTGCCTGGCCAGGCTAAAGCCACACATCAGTTCTGAGCTCAGGTCAGCACCACCGCCCCCAACCTCCAACCACACATCTCTGTCACCTGTGTGTATGTCTCCTCATGGTCACCCCTCCAGGCTGGGGACTTGCAGGGCACGAGGGCTGTGGGTTTGCATCTCTCCCTCTCCCTGCAGGCAAATGTGGTATCCAGGACACAGTGAATGCTTCACACACTGTCCAGGGACCCCAGGGCATTGGCAGTGGAGGGCCCAGCCCTGGACCACCTCCTGTAAGATGAAATGAGTCATTTCTCAGCTCTGCATGATGGAGGCTGTGGTGGTGAGGATGGTCCAAGGGCATGCAGGAACACAAAATTACATATGCTGTGGAGCATTGGATGAGAAAGATCTGCAGACTAGCAGGAAAGGTCTTCTACAACTCAAGATATAAAGGAGGAACCACAGTGATGTGGGTAAGAGGGCAGAGAGGCAGGACAGTCACCCCCAGGTGGGTGACCCACAGATGGGAGCATAATTACAAAGGCAGAGCAAGGAGTCTGAGTCCCACAACTGGCTCCCCATCCCAGGGGCCCTGTGTCAGGAAGAAAAACCCCAAACATTTGGCTCTGAAAGCCAGTGGGGCTTCCTTTCAGAAGGCAGGGGAGAGCAGAGAGTCCACTCCTTTTTTTTTAAATTTAATTGAAGTATAGTTGATTTGGGGGCTTTCCTGGTGCCTCAGACGGTAAAGAATCTGCCTGCAATGTAGGTTCGATCCCTGGTTGGGAAGATCCCCATGAGAAAGGAATAGCTACCCATTCCAGTATTCTTGCCTAGACAATTCCATGGACAGAGGAGCCTGGCGGACACAACTAAGCGACCAACACTTTCACTTCTCATAGTTGATTTACAATGTTGTGCCAATCTCCGCTACACAACAGAGTGACTCAGTTATATACATACATTCTTTTTGTATGCAGTAGGACCTTGCTGTTTATCTGTTCGAAATGGGATAGTTTGCATCTAATAACCCCAAACTCCCAGTCCGTCCCTCTGTCTCCCCATTCCCCCTTGGCAACTGCAAGTCTGCTCTCTATGTCTGTGGAGATGCCACTCTTACAGGGCACAGACAGAATCTCACACACTCCGGGACCCAGGGCAGAAGCAGTCATTTGAAAGAAGCCTGGGTCCCACCCACCTGCTGATGGAGAGCCTCCCAGAGAGGCAGGAGGTGACTGTCTCTCTCTGGGACATAGATGCTGGTGGAGCCATTCTGGGGAGCTCGTTCTACCACGAGGATGCTGGTGCTGGCAAATGCTTTGTGGAATCCTCCCTTTAGCCAATTAATGCTGGAATTCAGACCCACCCAACAGCAAGCTGGAACCAGCACTGGGGTATCTCAGACCAAGAAGCTAGCCAGTCAAGGATCCCGTGCCACCCACTAGGAGGCCTGCTGACTTGAGACCCCTGAGCTCACTGCCCTGGGACCCAGCCCTCCACACCACCATGCTGGCACTACCCTGGAACCCCCAGGGCCCTGCAGCCAGCCTTCAGGACCCCGCCCCATCCACCA
>NW_011495032.1:6986405-6991352 GCF_000754665.1 Bison bison bison
ACCAGTAAGTCTACATCACTCTGGGATCCCCAGGGTCCCAGTCATAGACCCCAGGACCTAGCTTCCTCCACCAGTAAACCAAAAGCAGCTCTGAGACCCCAGATCTTGTAGCCAGAGACCCCAGGACCTGCCTCTGCCAGCCAGCACACAACTTCCTGGACTGGTTTTCTCTTTTTGCCCCCAGGCAGGCCCCCTCCCCACCTGAGGCAGGAGATAGATGGGCCCCAGGGTGAGCAGCTGGAGTCTGGTGTGGACAGATCCTCCTAGATGAAGATAAGCGCAGGAGCAAGAGAGGAGCTGAGCCCTGCCCAGATAAAAGATGAAAGACCACGTATTCACCATTCTCTAGGTCGATTCCTTCCAGACTATACACGCTCAGAAAGTTTTCTTAAAGGTCCAAAAGGGAGGGCTCGCCACCCATTAGTAAGTGATGTTAACCAACCCATAGGCCTCTTCGCTAGAATCCATCTTGGCTAAGAGATGCACACACAGGGGAGAACCCTGAGATAAACCAAATATGGGCTCAGAACCAGGCAAAGCAAAACGACTGGCCAGAGGAAACCTGGAAGAAGTGCCCCATGAGTGATTCAAACCACCACAAGGGCGCAATTTTCTGAGTCCGCCCACGTGTGTCTATCCACATGTACTGTTATCCTCCTATTAAACACTTTACTTGTGTCACTGCTTTCATTTCTATAGAGGTGATGGGCCAGGGCCTTGTCACTGGCCACTGTCCTTGGTGGTCTAGTGGCTAGGATTCAGGGCTCTAACCTGCCGTGACCTGACTTTAATCTCTGGACAGGAAGCAAACCTGGCTTCAAGCCGCTGCAGGCCGAGGCCACCTGAGATCATACCTTCTCCCTGGCCCTTTGCTCTGGGCAGCAGAGCAGGCTGACCGTCAGGGGCCTCCAGTCACTCTTCCCGTGCCCTTGACTTCCAGGCAGATTTGCCTATGGAGGTGCCCATGGGACTATGTGGGGCAATGATAGAGAGAGATGGATGTCGACTCCCCTGGCTCCTCCCTGCCAGCCCAGGTCTGGACAGAGGCTGGGGTCTTATGTGGCCATGGCTCCTGTTGGTGGTCCTGGCACCTCTGGCCCTTGTTGGCATCTTAGCCCTGCCCTCAGTCCCATCAGAGCCTCTCTGCAAGTTAATCCTTGGAAGGTCCTGTGTTTCAGCCAGCCCCTAGCTGACCCACCTCCACACTTCTGGATAATATCTGTCCAGACTTGGTCTGATTTCATGCCTCTTCTTGACCCCAGCATGGCTGAATCTCCTAGGACCAAACCTGTTACCATTTCTGCTGGAGACACCAAAGGGTAGCTGTTTAAGAGGTTAATCCTACCTGTACCAGTTGCTGCAGCAGAAAAAATCAACAGATCTGAATTTGAATACTGTGTGACTTTGGGCAAACCACTTAACCTCTCTGTAAAATGAGGATTCTAGCACAACCTTCTTGGATTGTTGTGAGGATTAAATGGATGAGCAGCATGCCTGGCACATGGCAGATTATGGTGGCAGAACTCTGGGGAGTTTGGAATCCCACTGACCCTCACGACCTCATCCCATTCCCCTCTTCCCCATGGGGAAAGGCAGACACTGTGGTCCTCATCTCACAGAGAAATGAGTCCAGAGCATGTTCATACAACAGTGAAGACCTGAATCAAGGGTTAGAACTCAGGTCTCTCAACACTCAGGCCAGGGACTCTTTAGATATAGCACAAGGCTACTTCCAGAGCCTTTAAAATGTTTTGGATATTTATGTGTAAAAAGACAGGCTATCTTGAGTTGACTTTAAAATAGTCCAACAGAAACCAAAAGAACGGGAGAAACAGAATAGATAAAACAGACTGTTGGTGAATGTCGTAGCTGATGGCAGATACTAGGCTCCTCGTGTGATTTTTTTCCAAATTTAGGTACATTTGAAGTTTTCTGTAATAAAACATGGACATGATTTTGAGCCTTCTTTTTTTTTTTTTTTTTGGCCATGCCACACAGCATGTGGGACCTTAGTTCCCTGACCAGGGATCAAACCTGAGTCCCTTGCATTGGAAGCATGGAGTCTTAACCACTAAACCACCAGGGAAGTTCCAATGAATTATCTTTAATGACTGATGAAAACATTCATGATAAAATAATCAGTGAGACAGCAACATGTAAAACTGTGTAAGCATTGCAATCCCAACTGTGTGTGTGTGTCTGTGTGTATCTACCCACACATGTGTGAAAGTGTCAAGAATGAACACACCGTTAATTTAACATGTTTGTCTCTGCATGATAGACTCATTATTTTTCTTATCCATGTTTTCCACGGTTTCTAAAATGAGCATGTATTATTGTATAATCAGAAAAACAGTCGATATGAAAATGCTTAAAATATAATTTTGCTAAACCAAGTGGCTGGGACAGGAGATACTGGGGGCATTGAGCCAGTTGAAGGCAGAGAGGCTGGGGGGTCCCTATGGCTGCTTGGCCCCAGCCCTGGGAGAGGAGGGGCAGCTGGACAGACACCTCCAGGTCTTTGTTACCTTGCCAGTGAGTGGGTGCCAGTCCCAGAAGGCCCAGCCCTGCTTCATGCTGCTTGCCCTGGTCCTAACCGGCTGTGTTGGCCCTGCCTCAAGGGCCAGGTGCTGGGGAGGTGAGCCAGATGTCAGAGCCACAGCCACATCTGGGGAGGGTGGCTGAGAGGCACGTCGCCCAACTCTCTGGGTCGGGATCTGGTTTCATCACCTGACCCCAGCGCAGAGGGCTCCAGGGCCAGAGGTGTGGCACCACACCCTTGTCCTCGCTGCACAAGGCAGACGCAGTGACCACATCCTCACTGAGGACCTACCAAGTGCCACGTCCGGCACACAACCTGCGGAGGCAGCAATTGCAGGCCCACTCTGCAGATGAGGGAGCCGAGGCCCAGAGCTGCACTCACCCTGTAAGAATCCTCCAGTGCTTCCCCCTTGCCCTCAGGCTGAAACAGAGCCCCTGCCTCTGGGTCCTGCCACTACGGGCCCCACACTGTTTGTCACTGCAGTATTCACAGCCTCTCCACGCACTGGGCACACACACGTCCCAGGCCTATGCTTGGGATTTCCCCTCATTGTGTTAGCTGTCCTCTTATTCCCACATCATCTTGTCTCTGTGGCAACTCCCAGCAAATCAGTATTCCTCTTTGCACAGCCCTAGTTGTGCTGTATTGCCAAGCATATTTTCACATCCCTTGCCCCTACTGCCCCTGACCATGGACTCCCTGAGGTCAGGGAAGGGGTCAGGGCCATCACACAGAATCCTTCCTCCAGGAGGAAGCAGCCCCATGCGACCACGGGGTGAAGCTTGGGGTCCTGGGTCAGAATGCAACCTGCGCAATTGTACCGCATCCCCGGCCTGGTCTTACTCGGCTGTAAGTGGGCCTGGCACAGAGGCTTGTGTGAAGGAACAAGCGAACGAGTGTGAGTGTGAGTGAGAGAGTTGTCCAGGGTCTTCCAGTGGTAACGGCACAGCCAGGGCTCCATCCATGGCTCAAGGGACTCCAGATCTCATGTTTGCCATGCACTCTGGAGATGCAAGGAGCTTGTGGCACCTCCAGATACTGAGCCAAGGCTGGTCTAGAGGCCTGAGCCCTGCCGGGACCTGACCAGGGTGGTCTCTGGGCCTCCCAGAGGATGAGGTGCTGCTGAATGAGGGGTCACACAAGCTGGCCAAGGCTGATGACCTCGTGGCAGTGAGGGTTGGGCCCAGTCAGGCTTGTGAAGCCCAGGCCTGGTCCCCGAGGGCACGTGCCAGTTGAGAATGTGAGACCACCCTATTCTTCGGAGGAGTCTTGGACCTCAGCAAGGGGGCCCCCCTCTCCCAGAAAGGTTGCCCCATGGAGGACACAAAACAGAGAAAAAGCCCAACACAAATCTACTGGTGACCATTCAGGGTGCGAATCGATTGGATGCCAGGGTGTAACACAGTAAGAACATTGCTTGCCCTTGGGCTGTGCACAGGCTTCGAGGATGTGCAGGGAGTGTCTTCCCCTTCCCAGCGGTGGGGGGTGACTCTAGACTCAGACAGTAAGGTGTCCATTCTCCCCACAGAACGTGCAGAGACTCTGAAGGGGCAGAGCAGGAAGTAGGGGTGCAGGGGATGGACCCAGAGTGGTGGCCAGCACTTACTCTGCAGAAATCAGGCTCACTCGAGGGCCGTGCTTAGAGGCAGGGATGTAATAGAAAGAAAGAGACGGCTTTGGGGGCCAGACAGAGCCAGGATCAAATCCTGCTAGACCACTTCAGGGCTGGGTGACATTTACAGTTCACCCAGCTTGTGTGGGTTTGTGAAAAGAGAGTGATGGTTAGATCCACTGGGAGAAATTACTGCAGGCATGCATCTCAGACACACCCCACGAAGAAGATAGGCCACAAAGAGCACAGACTAACTGATGATTCCATTCATACTCAGTTCTAGAAAGCACAAACCAAGCTACAGGGAGAGAAAGCTGATCTCTAGGGGATGGGGCCTCAGAAGGAAGAGATTATAAACAGCAAAAGGTCACAAGCAAACGATGGCAGATGACGGACATGTTCCTAACCCTGAATGTGATAATAGCCCCATGAATGTGTTCATAAGTTACAATCTAAATTGTACAATTTATATCTGTGCAGTCTGTTGTATGTCAATCACACCTCAATAAAGCTGTTTAAAAAAAGAATCCAACCCAACCTCAAAATTTTTTAAAAATCTCAGCGGCTTCCTCCTGGGAGCAAGTCACAGGGTTGAAGTGACTTTTGAAGATGACTCATTTCTGTCTGGGTTAGTTCCCTGCCATTTTTACATTATCAGGACAATTCTTCCCCGACTCATTTGTTGAATACACATCTATAGAATTCTAACACAGCTCCTGGTCATTAGGCCAGGTTGGATCTCTGAAGGTGACCACGCAAGTGGTGTTCTGCTTTTCTGGAAAGGAGCCCAGGG
>NW_011495032.1:6991452-6993128 GCF_000754665.1 Bison bison bison
TGTGCTGTGCTGTGCTTAGTCTTGTTGGACTCTTTGTGACCCTATGGACTGTAGCCCACCAGGCTCCGCTATCCATGGGGATTCTCCAGGCAGGAATACTGGAACAGGTGGCCATTCCCTCCTCCAGGGGATCTTCCCAACCCAGGGATCAAACCCAGGTCTCCCACATTGCAGGCAGATTCTTTACCATCTGAGCCACCAGGGAAGCCCCTGGTGGGCTTGGCCTGGGGGCCCGGAAACCAAAGTGAGGTTGCCCACTTCGTTCTGTTTGGAGTCCTCATCTGGTGGTCCTTGCTGGTCAGCAGGAGGAAGGGCATGTTTCCGAGCCCCCTCCCCAAGCTCCCTGCTGATGAGATTGGGCCTTTTAACATCTCATGCACCTGTGAGCAAGCATACTTCTCAGATTTAATTTTTTAATATAATCTATTTTATTGAAGTATGGTGTTAGTTTCAGGTGTCCAGCAAAGTGATTCAGTTATTCTTTTTCAGATACTTTTCCCTTTTAGGTTATTACAATATACCGAATGCAGTTCCCTGTGCTATACAGTAGGTCTTTGTTGGCTGTCTATCCCTTATCAGATTAAAATGACTGTTTTTCTTCTTAGCTGTAATTCATTCTTGTCAGTTACTCCTGTTCTGACTTGTTATTGCAAGAAGTTTGAAACCAAAATGTCCAGTAATCTGGATTTTGCTGAAAGAATTAGACTGAGTTTATATCAGCATGTAGGATATTGTGTGTGTGTGTGTGTGTGTGTGCGTGTGTGCACATGCATGCATATTGGTGTGCACACTCACAGGCCACAAGCTGTGAACAATCATTCCTCAGCTGTAGCTGTCCTTCATGACTTTCTTGCTAGTTGGTATTTTCCATTCTTAGAAATGACTCTGAACCACTACAGTATAAAGAGAAAAATCAAGAATGAAACCAGTACTGAAAGAAGCATATAGAACCATATCTGTCCACCCCTCCTCTCTTACCTGACCTGAGACCGTCGCCTGCACCCACATGGTCTCCAGGCTGGCTCCTTCCCCTCTTTTCTGATCTTGAGTGACCTTAGCAAATTTCAAATCTGAGTATGGCTTTCTTCTGCTTGCACACTCTCCACTGGCTCCTCTGACGGCAGAACAAAGTCTATGTGCCTCCTTATCAAATATTAAATAAGGTTTCTGTGTCCAACATATATAAAGAATGCTTATAATTTAGTAGTAAAAAGACAACCCAAACAAAAATAGGCAAAACATTTGAGTGGATATTTCTCTAAAGAATATATAAAAATGGCCAGTAAGAACATGACAGATTGCTCCATGGCATTCGCCATCAGGGAAATGCAAATCAAAATGATAGCGAGATAACACTTCACATATACTTCAGTTCAGTTCAGTCACTCAGTCGTGTCCGACTCTTTGCGACCCCATGAATCGCAGCACGCCAGGCCTCCCTGTCCATCACCAACTCCTGGAGTTCACTCAGACTCACATCCATCAAGTCAGTGATGCCATCCAGCCATCTCATCCTCTGTCGTCCCCTTCTCCTCCTGCCCCCAATCCCTCTCAGCATCAAAGTCTTTTCCAATGAGTCAACTCTTCACATGAGGTGGCCAAAGTATTGGAGTTTCAGCTTTAGCATCATTCCTTCCAAAGAAACCCCAGGGCTGGTCTCCTTCAGAATGGACTGG
>NW_011495032.1:6993462-7020269 GCF_000754665.1 Bison bison bison
CAGCTCTCAAGAGTCTTCTCCAACACCACAGTTCAAAAGCATCAATTCTTCAGCGCTCAGCCTTCTTCACAGTCCAACTCTCACATCCATACATGACCACAGGAAAAACCATAGCCTTGACTAGATGGACCTTTGTTGGCAAAGTAATATCTCTGCTTTTGAATACGCTATCTAGGTTGGTCATAACTTTCCTTCCAAGGAGTAAGCGTCTTTTAATTTCATGGCTGCAATCACCATCTGCAGTGATTTTAGAGCCCAAAAAAATAAAGTCAGCCACTGTTTCCACTGTTTCCCCATCTATTTCCCATGAAGTCATGGGATCGGATGCCATGATCTTCGTTTTCTGAATGTTGAGCTTTAAGCCAACTTTTTCACTCTCCACTTTCACTTTCATCACGAGGCTTTTTAGTTCCTCTTCACTTTCTGCCATAAGGGTGGTGTCATCTGCGTATCTGAGGTTATTGATATAGCTCCCAGCAATCTTGATTCCAGCTTGTGCTTCTTCCAGCCCAGCGTTTCTCATGATGTACTCTGCATATAAGCTAAATCAGCAGGGTGACAATATACAGCCTTAACGTACTCCTTTTCCTATTTGGAACCAGTCTGTTGTTCCATGTCCAGTTCTAACTGTTTCTTCCTGACCTGCATACAGATTTCTCAATAGGCAGGTCAGACTACCTCCCAATATTTATACTAAATTATATTTATTATACAACCTTCCCAATTTAAAAATATGATGGAAAAATTAATAAATTAAAAAACCCAAAGAATACCATCAAGTATAGAAAGTCAGGGCCTGAGGATTAGTAGAAAGGACACAGAAGTCAGTGGAACTCAACACAGGGCAGGGAATAAGTCCATACCCCTCCATGAGCAAGGCCATACCCACATGGGTCCTCAGCACCCAGTGGACTGGTGAGTGATGGTGCTGGGTCAGTCAGCTACTCATATTAAAAAATAACTACATTCCAACCTCCCACCATTCACAAAATTCAATCAGATGTACAAATGAAATAAATAAGGAAAATGAAGTTTCTAAACCCATAGAGGAAAACACTGGAGCATGTGTTTGTGTTCTTGTAGGAGGGAAGGCTTTGGTCAAGAAAGTAGAGCAAGCAAAACTCACAAAGAAAAGATGGACACATTGCACTGAATCAGAATGGAAATCTCTGCACGAAAGGGATCAGGAGGTACAAATCTCCTAAAATAAGACTAATACATGGATACACTCTACAAACCACATGGTGACTATAGTTAAAACACTGTGTCCAATATTTGAAAGTATTGGGGAGAATGGATCTTAAAAATTCTTATCACAAGAAAAAACTGTAACTCTGTGTGGTGATACATGTTAACTGGACTTAGTTTTTTTCATTGAATTATAGTTGATTTACATTGTTGTGTTAATTTCATGTGTTCAGCAAAGTGAATCTGATATATATACTTTTCCAGATTCTTTTCCCCTATGGGTTGTCACAAAAGATTGAGTTAACTGGACTTATTGTGGCTATCATTTTGCAGTATTTACAAATATTGATCCATCATGTTATAAACCTGAAGTTAATATAATGTTGTCTCAATTATACCTCAAGAAAATATTGAAATTTTTATGTGCCAAAAAATCACCTTAACCAAAGTTTAATAACTATGTGAAAAAATAAAAAAGACTAGGAGGAAATAGTTTATATATAAAAATATCTACATATATTGTATATTTACAATAATATATTTATATAAATAATTATCTATTTATATATAAATGAATGTGTTATATAATATATATTTAAATACATATCCAGAACATGTGAAGAACTCCTACAAATCAACAACAGTAATAGAAGACCAAGAACCCAATAGAAATGGAAAAAGAATGTGAATATCAGTTAGCAAAATATGAAATCCACATGGTCAATAAACATTTGACAAAAAAACTGGCCTCACTAACAATCAGGGAAATGTAAGTGAATACCACAAGGCAATACAGTTTCTCTTGCGTGAGCTGCGCAGAAATTAGAAAGTTTGAACACCTCAGAATGGAGAGGATATGAAAGTAGATATTCTCATGCCTGCTGTGGGTTGTATAAACAGATGTAACCATGTCAAAAGGCAATTTGACAGCAGGAATTTCAAATTTTAAATCTTGTATACTGTGACCTGATTATTCCATTTCTTGGTGTGTACCCATAAGAAAACTTGTACACACATGCAAAGAGGCATATACAAACTTGGTTACTACAGCCTTCTTTAAAAGAGCAAAAACAAGAGACACAACCTAAATGCCACAGATGGGGACAGGCCTAGTAAACTGTGATATCACCATGCAATGAAATCACACGCCGCATTACAAATAATGAGGTTGTTCCTCTGACTTGACCAGAACAGGGCTCCAAAACAAACTATTGTCAGATAAAAAAGCAAGTCTCAGAGTCATGCCTTCATTATCACACCATGTGTGAAAACACACCATGACCACAACTATCCTGCAACATGCTTTCGCAGAGCCTTGTATGTGTCAGTGCAGGGGTTGCCCCCAAGGAGGAGAGTGGAATTAGGCCTGGCCGTCAGCGAGGACAGAGGTGATTTTCTTCATACTGATTCTATTTTTTCAAGTAGAATATATTTGTGCAATTTTAAAATATGACAACATTGCAAGTCAATTACATTTCAATTAAAAAATAGATTAAAAAAAAGAAAGATATGTAAAGATTTAGCCCAGAAAAGTTAAGATCAAATTATATTACGGAAGAAGTTCAGGAATCTCAAGTTATTATAGATTTTTTTTTAATGCTACACATTTATTAAAAATGTCAAAAGTTTAAAAAGACTAAACATATTGTCAAGGAGATGGAAGAACTGGAAGCCTCAAACTCTTCTGGTAGAAACACAAAAGGAAACAACCATTTTAGATCACAGTGTGTTCTGATATGCTCAGTCGCTCAGTCGTGTCTGACTCTTGTGACCCCGTGGACTGTAGCCTGCCAGGCTCCTCTGTCCATGGAATTTTCCAGGCAAGGATACTGGAGTGGATTACCATTTCCTTCTCCATATTTTTTTTTTTTTAATAGACATCTGGGTCAGTATAGTGACTTGAAACTAGGAAAAAATTTTAAAAATATGAATTAGACACAGGGGACTATATTCTGTCAAGGCAGTCTGAGTACAGGTTGGAAAAGAATTTTCAGACAGAGTATTTTAGAGGAGAGAATTTATTGAGAACAAAGGGCTGAAGTAGTGAGGGGCCCTGCCAAGACATGGGGCTGTCTTCACAGATCAGGGAGAGCTGATGCCTTTCCAGAGTTAGTAGCCAATTTTTATATTCTCAAGACAAAAAAAAAAAAAAATCCCTGCTTCAAGGGCAGCATTAGATGATTGGTTAGGGCAATATAGGGTGAGTACAAGGGTAGGCATTTTTACCTAATATGGGATCAGGAAACTGACCAGTAAGGATCAGGGGGGCTTTTGGCAATGGTTATGATGGGGCTCAGTCAGTTCCAGAGGCAACCTTGGTGCTGGGCTCCATTGTCTGTGGCCTTGGTATGAGACTGTGGCCTTGGTATGAGACTCCACGTATTCAATATTCTGTGATAAACCAATATAGGAGAAATAGATATATACATGTGTATATATATATATAAAACTGCATGACTTTGCTGTATAGCAGAAATTAATACATTGTTGGAAGAAGCACAGGCTGGAATCAAGATTGCCTGGAGAAATATCAATAACCTCAGATATGCAGATGATACCACCCTTATGGCAGAAAGTGAAGAGGAACTAAAAAGCCTCGTGATGAAAGTGAAAGAGGAGAGTGAAAAAGTTGGCTTAAAGCTCAACATTCAGAAAATGAAGATCATGGCATCTGGTCCCATCACTTCATGGGAAATAGATGGGGAAACAGTGGAAACAGTGGCTGACTTTATTTTTTGGGGCTCCAAAATCACTGCAGATGGTGATTGCATCCATGAAATTAAAAGATGCTTACTCCTTGGAAGGAAAGATATGATCAACCTAGATAGCATATTAAAAAGCAGAGATATTACTTTGCCAACAAAGGTCTGTTTAGTCAAGGCTATGGTTTTTCCAGTGGTCATGTATGGATGTGAGAGCTGGACTGTGAAGAAAGCTGAGTGCCAAAGAATTGATGCTTTTGAACTGTGGTGTTGGAGAAGACTCTTGAGAGTCCCTTGGACTTCAAGGAGATCCAACCAGTCCATCCTAAAGGAGACCAATCCTGGGTGTTCATTGGAAGGACTGATGCTGAAGCTGAAACTCCAATACTTTGGCCACCTCATGCGAAGAGTTGACTCATTTGTAAAGACCCTGATGCTGGGAGGGATTGGGGGCAGGAGGAGAAGGGGACGACAGAGGATAAGATGGCTGGACGGCATCACCGACTCAATGGACATGGGTTTGAGTGAACTCCAGGAGTTGGTGATGGACAGGGAGGCCTGGCGTTCTGCAGTTCATGGGGTCACAAAGAGTCAGACACAACTGAGCAACTGAACCGAACTGAACTGAACTGAAACCAACTATACTTCAATAAAATTAATTAAAACATTTTTAAGTTAGAAAAAATAAATCAAAACCAGGAAAATATAAATAATGATATGAAGTCAGAGCTGTGGGAGAAAAAATGGAAACATCAAAATCCAGATGCCAATGATATATGACTCTGAGAGACTATGAAGAAGAACGAAGCCTGGTGTGCCGTAGCCCATCAGGTCACAAAGAGTTGGACATTACTGAGTGACTGAACAGCAAATGATCTATGAAATTGCCATAGTTGAAGTTCATATTTACTTCTGAGCTTCCTGGCAACCCAGGGGAAAGTGCAGATACGACATAACCAACCTCTGATTGTCAGAAAGCAGAAACCTGGTTAGAAATTTTCTCATGTGGTAGATTTTAGCTTTCTAACCACTATGGAGAGCCACAAGTTCAACCTCTTGGTAACTTCAGGGCCATGCAGGGGATTCAGCACCCACTGGCATGCCCTGAATGTCTGTTAAGGGTTGTGACTACCCTGGTAAGTGTGGGATGCTTACCAGAGTGGAGCAAAGCTATGATTGGTCCTGCAGGATGAAGCAGAACTCCAAAATTCCATGACCTGCTATTGGTTAAAGCTTGGTTTACATCACTAGGATCCTGACCCCAGAGACATAACTGTGACCTGTGGTCCAAACAGAATGCCAAGGTCAAGGCTGGGTAAGCCATTCTGTAGTTTGTATCTCCTTCCAGTTGTCCCTTACCATCAGGGGTAACTTACAGAAATCCTACGGAAGCTGTTTATACAGGGTTTGGGATCATGTTTGCGTCCTCAATTCAGTGGTACAAAGCTCAGAGTAGTGAAGCAATTTCCCGCCATGTCACAGGTGGCTGGCCCCAGAATGAAGAGTATAAGCCCAGTATCCTGGCTCTTTCTACTGCCCAATCCACCCTGCATGCCAGATTCAACTGTAAACTGAGAATGTGATATGTCAGAAAAATCAGAATAAATCCTATGACCAAGAGTGTGCTTTCTGTTTTTTTTTTTCTCCCTTGGCCATGCTGCACGGCATGCAGGATCTTAGTCCCCCAACTAGGGATCAAACCTGTGCCCCTGAGTGTAGAAGCTGAGTGGAGAAGCACTCAGTCTTAACCATTGGACTGCCAGGAAAGTCCTGAGAGTGTGTTTTCCTTCACGCTCAACACTTAGCAGGCAAAACACTTGTTCCAGGTTGAGAAATTCAGATTGAGTGGAATTGACTTTTGGAAATGACCAATAGTATCCAAAGCCTGGTCTGGGAGATAACATGGATAATCAATCATAGCTTGCTATTTATTTTTACCCTGCTCTTTTTGAAATGGATTTCAGTTGATATTTTAAAAGTGTGAAACAAGAAAATAAAAATAAATGACAAAAGGAGAAAACGAAAATTTAAACTGAAACAAAGTCAGTTTGCTTACACCATAGTGCTAGAAGAGGGGCATAAACGTGATCCTGAGCTTCCTTGTGGCCAAAGCAAAGAGTGAAAATGGTCAGCTTCAAGGTGCTCGTGTTATATAAGTTATAAACAAGTTGACTGTCAGATGCACAGGCTTTCCTGAGTATAGAGATCTGAAACCAATGTCTTTTGTGGTTCCCAATAAACTTGATCTCTTGGGACGAGGGAACAGTGTCCTGACCACATCCCTGAGGGGACAGTGTCTTGACCACATCCCTACAACAGTGAGTTTCTGTGCACGCATGCTAAGATGCTTCAGTCATATCTGACTCTTTGCGACCCTATGGACTATAGCTAGCCAGGCTCCTCTGTCCACGGGATTCTCCAGGTGTGAACACTAGAGTGGTTTGAAATGCCCTCCTCCGGGGCATTTTCTCAACCCAGGGATTGAACCTGAGTCTCTTACATCCCCTGCATTGGCAGGAGGGTCCTTTACCATTAGCACCTCCTGTAGTTCCTTTTTAAAACAGCATCTTCAGAACTTCCCTGGTGGCCCAGTGGCTATGACTCTGCGCTTCCAGTGCAAGGGGCTTGGGTTCACTCGCTAGTTGGGTAAGTAAGATCCCAAATGCTACAATTAAGAGTTCTAAGGCCACAACTGAAAGATCCTGCTTGCCTCAACTGAGACCCGGGGCAGTCAAATAAATAAATATCAAAAAATAAAATAAAGCAACATCTTCAAAGCACTCAGTTGGCATGGCACCAAAAAGTAATTTAGTAAACTCACCAGTCCAGGGTGGGGTCAGTCTGGACAATACTAGTTTGTCACAAATAAGTTGTGATGATATAGATGGATGCAGAAATTAATTCCCAGAGAAGACCCGGGCAGAAGCTGACCGTAAATGTGACAGAGGCCACAGGAGGCGGCAGTGTTTTCCTGCTCCCGGAGGAGAAAAAGGCGGGGCAGTGTACATTTGGAGAAGAAGGTGCTATTGTGTCTCTTTTAAAAAGAAAACAAGTTTCTTAGTTGATGAGGCTGTGTCTTGTGTCTAGACAAGTGTTCGTCACAGCACTATCCTTGATGAACTCCAGGCCGTGTTGACCAGACAGCTGACATGCTGAAAACCTCCTGTGAGTGAGTCATGAACCCCAGCATGGCAACTCTGTGGTTTGGGCAAGTTACATCGTCACTTTGTACCTGAGTCTCCTCCTCTGCCATGCAGGTCGGCCGAGAAACCTGGAAATAGAGCAGGGGACATGCTGGTCCCATGTGGGCTCTGGAAAGATGCTAAGTCTTTCTGTCATGAAAGAAGGCTAGACAGCAATGTGGCTCTGCTGGAGGACTTTGACCCAAGTCCCTGGCATGGATGCAGGATACTCTCCCGGAACCAAGATCTTCAACTCCAGCCCTAGGGCTTATTGAGTTCTCCTGGGCTCCATGTGGGAATCAGCTCTTTCAGACCTGCAAGCTTTGAGCAGGTCAGGGGCCTGCCTGCCCAGAATGACCAGTCTTGGACAGAATTTTAATGGAAGTTCATTAACATTTTCCTTTCACTTCTGGAGGATTTGCTTTGAGAGTTGGGTGGAATATTATCTCCAATGAGATGAAAGTAGAGTCCTCGGATGAACGGAGCCCCCCCTTGTTCCAAGGAGTCCCTGTCTGATGCTAAGTTTGTACACACGTACCTAGCCAGCCCCTGCACCCTACTTTTAGGTCCAAGACACTGGGAACATTGATTTAAAGTTTCCCAAGAGCTGTCCCCTTGGTGCCTTGGTGAACTGGAGAGGTTGAAAACCCCAGCACCTGGGTTTGTCTGCAGGCAGGCAACCACACATTGGTTCAGCCTTGATAGACCTGCTCTCAGGTGCTGGCCTATGTGCTCACAATGGCTACTTTGGGGGATCCTTTTGGGTGCACTTAAGTGGCCAGGAGTGGGTCACAGCCACTGAGCAAGGAGCTCTCCCGTCCCAGAGCTCAGGCCTCTCCCAGCTGGACCATCCAGTGTGGAAGCTGAGACCTTCTGTGGATATTTATGTTTAAACTTAATTCAATCAAATAAAAATTCAGTTCCTTAGTGGCATCAGCTCCATTTCTGGGTGCTTGGAAGCTGCACCTGGCTACCTATAGGATACAGCAGGTGGAGAAGGTTTCCATCATTGTAGGAAGTTCTGTTGGACAGCCTGGCCCAGGTGTCAGGACTTTCCACTTGCTGAGGAAGGCTGGTTGGGTTCCGTGACCAAGATTTTAGAAGTGGTGGGTGACATTCACCTCCAGATGAATCCATGGGTCAGAGCCCTGGGTGCATCCAAGCCACCCCAGGGTGGCTCTGTCTCCCTGCCCTGAGCCAGACTCACCCCCTAAGCTGTGTACTTGTCCCCCTGCTCCCAGAGAGGTCAGAACAGAGAATCTGGTCCCAGCAACTCAAGGTCAGCAGTTTCCAGCCAAGCAGGTCTGGGCTGGGCCTGGTGTTTGCTGAGCTCAGCAGCCCCTGAGGCCCCATGGCCAGCTGGGCCTCCACCCTCTAGAGGCAGCTGGACACCCCAGTCCACCTCTTTGACTCCATCTGCCCTTCTGGCACCTTCCTCCTGCTTCCCAGCTAAAGATGAGCTGAAAACAAGGACAGCGGCCTTCCCCAGTCTACCCCAATAGCATCAGCATCTGTCTGTGGGAGCCTGGCAGAGCCCCCTGCTCCTGTGAAAGCCTTTGTCTCTCCATGTGTACGTGCATATGAGTATCTATGTGCATGTCTGTGTATGTGTGTGTGCATGCTCGCGCACCTGTGTTATCCTGGGCTGAGGCTTTGGATCTAAGGACAACTTCCCTTCCCTCCCCATCGTATATTGATGGGAGGGGGAAATATTTGCATTTCAGTCCTGCCCAGCAAGCTGTTGCTGTGCTTAGTCACTCAGTCGTGTCTGACTCTTTGCGACTGTGCGGACTATAGCCCACCCACCAGGCTCCTCTGCCCATGGTGATTCTTCAGGCAAGAAAACTGGAATGGGTTGCCATGCCCTCCTCCAGGGGATCTTCCCAACCCAGGGATCGAAACCAGGTCTCCCGCACTGCAAGCAGATTCTTTACCGTCTAAGCCACCAGGGAAGTCTCGCCCAGCAAGCTAGGGCTGGTG
Source organism: Bison bison bison (assembly GCF_000754665.1). NCBI lineage: Eukaryota > Metazoa > Chordata > Mammalia > Artiodactyla > Bovidae > Bison > Bison bison. Next base: position 7,002,515 of record NW_011495032.1, read on the forward strand.
TTAAAGAGTTCATGGAATAACCTCCAGCATGTGAAAGAAGCTAATCCTAGACTTGAGTCCAGCTTAGCTCAGTTTTCTCTTCTATAAAATGCAGACAGTAAAGGCAGCTCCCATGGAGCAACAGGGTAGAGATGAGTGTAAAAGTTCTTGGCCACAGTTCCTGGCATGTGGTACATGCTCAGTAACTCTTAGCTGCTGCTGCCTTTTAATAAATGCAGAGGAACACCTTCCTTTATTAAATCCCTACTACAAATTGGAGCTCTTCTGAGCACTTTATTTATTTTTTATTGAAGTATAGTTGATTCATAGTATCATGTTAGTTTCAGGTGTACACTTCAGTGATTCATTTGTACATATATGTATACACACACACACATATGGCTTCCCTCATAGTTTAGTTGGTAAAGAATCCGCCTGCAATGCAGGAGACTCGGTTCGATTCCTGGGTCAGGAAGATCCCCTGGAGAAGGGAAAGGCTACCCACTCCAGTATTCTGGCCTAAAGAATTCCGTGGACTGTATAGCCCATGAGGTCGCACAGAGTTGGACATGTTTGAGTGACTTTCACTTTCACACACTCATATATATAGGCAATGGCACCCCACTCCAGTACTTTTGCCTAGAAAATCCCATGGACGGAGGAGCCTGGTAGGCTGCAGTCCATGGGGTCGCTAGAGTTGGGCACGACTGAGGGACTTCAGTTTGACTTTTCCCTTTCATGCATTGGAGAAGGAAATGACAACCCACTCCAGTGTTCTTGCCTGGAGAATCCCAGGGACGGGAAGCCTGGTTGGCTGTAGTCTATGGGGTTGCACAGAGTCGGACACGACTGAAGCAATGCAGCAGCAGCAGCAGCAGCAGCACTGAGTATAGTTTCCTGTGCTATATATTATGTGCTTGTTGGTTATCTGTTTTATGAATAATAGTGTATATCTGTTAATTCCAACCTCCTAATTTAGCCTTTCCCCACCCCCTGATCCTCTTTGGTAACTATAAATTGTTGTTCCTGTGGGTCTTTTTCTATAAACAATGGAATATTACTCACCCATAAAAAGAATGAAATAATGCCATTTAGAGCAACATGGAGGGACCTAGAAATGATCATACTAAGTGAAGTAAACCAGACCGAGAACAGTATCACATCGCTTATATGTGGAACCTTCAAAAAAAAAATGTCACTTCCTTGAATGCTCCCTGCACCCGTAAGCAGTGCTGATGGGGAGTAGAAGCTCAGGGAAGTTACCTGAGTGGCCAATGGCCACAGGGCTGTGGGGTGTCCCACACTCAGCACAGACTCTCCCAGCGGTCCCAGGAGCATCACAGCCCACGTGGGAAGGAAGAGGCCTGAGAGCAAAGAAACAGGCTACTGATTGCCACAGATGAAGACTGCAGGAGAGGGTGCTCAGGTCTCCTCTCCTCCGTTCTCAGTTCTGTGACCCCTCCCAGAGGGCCTGCTGGGTACTGGGTTCCCTGGGCCCTCTGCAATGGTAGACGAAAGAAAGAGTAAGAGTCCTGGAGATTCCAGAAGGTCACTGCTGAGTAGAGAGGGCAGTAGGAGCTGACCAGGCTAGCCCTGCAAACGAAGGGATCTCTCCGCAGCCATGGAGGGTGAATCAGGATGCTGCCTGGCCTGGTCCTCCTTCTCCTCCCCAGAGAACTTACATGAAACTGTTAAGAGGTAAATGGGTGGCGTCTATGCAGCCCGTGGACTGTGTGAGGCCAGTAGTGGCCCCTGACACACTGGGCCCAGGTCTCCCCAGAGTCCGGTTGCTTGGGAATGCAGCCCAAAGTGGGTGGTAAACTCCATCTAAGGCTAAATATAATATGAGGCTTCCTCTATTAAAAAAAATTCCTTACACCAGCTACCCAAATTCTACTGCTTAAGAAACATCCACACCTTAAGATTGGGAAATTCTGTCTCTCTCAAAGGCAAAATGTTTCACAGGTTGGGAATCACCCACGAGCAGCAATGCCTTCAGGAGAGTTGGCCCATTCTCTCAGCCCAGAAACTGACCCTGAGTGAGACCCTGGTGGACAAGTTTTGCTGAGATACGGGAGAGAGAATCATGGAAGTGCGAGTCAGGTGGGGGCGCTGATCCAATGAGCTGGGGCAGGAGGCCCACTAGACACACTCAGGACTCCAGCAGGCGATGCTGGCAGGCGGACAGCTGAGCACAATGACTTCATTTTCAGCTTATTATTATTTAAACATGGAAAAAAATTGAGGAGAGACAAAAGAAGTTTGTTTTGGCAACTTGACTTTCAGCTTCAGGAAAGTCATGGCCTAGGGTTTTCCCCCAGCATTTGTTCCCCTGGGACTTGGGTGCAAGGGGTGGGGACAGGCCAGGTGGGTGCAAAGGGGAGGGTGACATCCCAGGGCCACTTGTTTTGCCTACAAGACCATAGGACTAGGGTGGCTGGTTCTTTATTTTTTTAACTGCAGTCCTGGGTGGACTAAAATACTGCTTTGGGTTTTTTCTTTGTTTTGGTTTTGCTTTGTTTGTTGTGATTGCTGAGGACAGAGCACTGCTTCTAGCCCAGGCTCTGCAGTGTGGCCTCAAGCAATGAGCTGCCCCACCCTGGGCCTCATCTCAAAGAACACACACCTCAGGTTTGTCACTTCAGGATCTGGGATGGTGTGTGGTGCCTGCTGGGGCACTGACCACCTCCACTCTTCCATTCAGAGGAAACCATTTGCAAGGATTCTTCCCAGTCTTCCCTCTTCAGAGAGCCGGTCTGGGCCCTCTGGCCATCCGCCATGCCTGTAATGCTGGTGCTTGATCCCACATTTTGCCAACAGCAGAGGAGAGGGTTTGGACCCTGGCTCTTACCTGCTGTAGGCTCCTGGGCAAGTCACTTGCCCTCTCTGGGCACCTGTCTCTTAATCTCAGGAATGGGGAGTTGTCATCACCATGAAATGGTGAGAGGAACCCTCACCGGTCTGGTCCAGCCCTGGCACTCAATCAATGTGTCAGTTTCAGGGCCGTGAGCATTGCCCCCCATCTGCCTCTTCTGGCCTGGATGGGCCTGCTGTTTGACACCCAAGTGGAAATTTTTAGGGTGCAACCATGTCTCCTCATGGCCCTGGATCGGCGAGAATCGTTGATGAGGTCCAGCGCCATCTCCCAAGCCTGCAGGAGCATCTGGGCCCTGGGGTGGCAAGCTGGGGACCCGGGCACAACATCTAGGGAGGCGCCAACTCCGAGGTGGCAAGTGCAGAGTGGGCCTCCCTTGTCTCATTGGAGTTCCGGACCTGCACTGGGGACCAGAACAAGAAGATGTAGTCACCAGCATGTGGACAGGCTTCCCCAGGGCATGGGGGTGCTGGAGCCCCTTTCTCCCTCTGCGTATTTACCCATCACCTGGACTGGTGGGTCTTTATGAGCAGATGCTGGTAGTCTTGCTCTGCCCTGCACAGGTGGCCCCTGGAGCAGAGCGCACCTTCAGCAGACAGAGGCTGAACAAGTGAATTGCAGAACATACACTCAACTGTTCTTTTTACCCATCCATCCATCCACCCACCCAGAGCACACAGCCTAAACACCAAGCTGTGTGCTGAGCACCATGCTGGGAGCTAGAACCCACAGCATGGCTCACAGTGAATATGAATGAATGTGTGTTTGTGTGTCTGTGTATCTTGCCTCCCTTTCCTTGCCCTGCAGAAAGGTGACCTGACAGCCAGGGGCCCTGCTACTGGTGTAGCCAGCAGACGCCTTCCGGGAATGAGGCAAGGTCACGCCTCAGTCAGTGGAATTTCTCCATAAATCAAGAGTACCCCTAGCAGTGGGGTCTGGACAGAGCTAGTTCTTTATCTGTCCCTAGCATCTGTGAGGAAGGACTTTATGTGATTGGACAGTCTTCAGCCTCCCAGAACTACACGTCTGTCTGGGGAGTCAGCGCTGGTTTCCATGAGGCAGAGACAGCTGTGGTGGGCCTGATCTTGACCCGGCCCCCAGCCAGCCTTCACCATCTTGAGCTCATCTCACCAATGCCACGCAGAGGCTGACCGTGGAGTGGAGGCCTGCCTCAGCCTAAATTAGGTGCACACCTACCCTTGAATCCCCTGCAGTGATGAAGCAGGTGATTGGCATGGCTGACATGGAGCTCTGTAATAATAATTACAAATTGTAGCATCGGCTCCATGAGTTGAGAGCTTACTGTGTGTCAGACACTGAGCTGAGTTCTGCCCATATCTCATTTAATCCGATAATAACCATCTAAAGCAGCCAGTATTCCCATCTCCATTTTAGAGATGAAGAAAGTGAGGTTCAGAGTAGTCCTCACCCTTTCCAAGTCTCAGTTTCTACACCTGGGTAGAGGATACAATACCTCCTTAAAGAAGCTAATACAGCAGCTAGGAGCTTTGCAGGGCACTTTAAAATGCACTCAGGGGACTTCCTTGGTGATCCAGTGGTTAAAAATACATCTGCCAATGCAGGGGACCCAGGTTTGATCCCTAGTTGGGCAACTAAGATCCCACAGACAGCGGGGCACCTGAACCCGTGTGCCGCAATCAGAAAGTCTTCATGTTGTGATGGAGATTCTGTGTGCTGCAACTAAGACCCATAGCAGACAAATAAATAAATAAGTAACTTTAAAAATAAAATATACTTAGACCAACAGCACTGCCACAGAGCCAGAGGAAGTCAGGGTCACCATGTAGTGAGTGCCCCTCTCACCATGACCCTGCGAGGTAGGTCTTGCTGTGGCCACCAGTTCCAGAGGAGGGAACTGAGTCTCAGACGCACCGAATAATTTTGCACAACTAGCAAGTAAATAGCCAGGATTCAGACCCACACTCAGTTCTGTGACCCTGAATACTAGTCATGGTTAGTGTGACAGTGTGGGGTGGAGTGTGCAGCATTTGGAATCAGACTCCAACTCTGTTGCTACCTGAAGGATTCCAGGGGGCCAGGGCAGGAACCTCCCCAAGCCTCAGTTTCCTCATATGTCAAATGGGCCTCAGATGCAACCCTTGAAGCAGGGCTGTGAGGACAGAGGAAAATAACGAGGCAGGCGCCCAACCCGGGATCTGTAACATGTGGATGGCACATAGAGGCTGTTAGTGCTCAGTCCCTCTCGGGGGAGGAGGCACCCACCTGGGGGCTTAACTGGGTGGGGTTTACTGTTTCTCATGGATCAAGAAGTGCAGTTCACTTCAGTTCAGTTGCTCAGTCGTGTCCTACTCCTTGCTACCCCACTGGCTGCAGCATGCCATGCTTCCCTGTCCTTCACCATCTCCCAGAGCTTGCTCAAACTCATGTCCATTGAGTCAGTGATGCCATCCAACCATCTCATCCTTTGTCTTCCCCTTTTCCTCCTGACTTCAATCTTTCCCAGCATCAGGGTATTTTTCAATGATTCAGTTCTTCCCATCAGGTGGCCAAAGTATTGGAGCTCCAGCTTCAGCATCAGCCCTTCCAATGAATATTCAAGACTGATTTCCTTTAGGATTGACTGGTTTGATCTCCTTTTAGTCCAAGGGACTCTCAAGAGTCTTCTCCAACACCACAGTTCAAAAGCATCAGTTCGTCGGGGCTCAGCTTTCTTTGTGGTCTAACTCTCACATCCATACATGACTACTGGAAAAACCAGAGCTTTGACTAGATGGACATTTGTCAGCAAAATAATGTTTCTGCTTTTTAATATGCTGTCTATGTTGGTCATAGCTTTTCTTCCAAGAAGCAAGCATCTTTTAGTTTCATGGCTACAGACACCATCTGTAGTGATTTTGGAGCCCCCAAAAATAGTCTGTCACTATTTCCATTGTTTCCCCATCTATTTGCCATGAAGTGATGAGACCGGATGCCATAATCTTAGTTTTTTGAATGTTGAGCTTTAAGCCAACTTTTTCACTCTCCTCTTTCACTTTCATCAAGAGGCTCTTTTGTTCCTCTTCACTTTCTGCCATAAAGGTGGTGTCATCTGAGTATCTGAAGTTATTGATATTACTCCCGGCAATCTTGATTCCAGCTTGTGTTCCAGCAAGAGTACTGGAGTGGGTTGCCATTTCCTTCTCCAGGGGATCTTCCTGACCCAGGGATTGAACCCAGGTCTACCACATTGCAGGCAGACACTTTACCATCTGAGCCACCAGGGAAGCCCTCAATGAAGGAGAAGTAGATGTTTTTCTGGAACTCTTTTGCTTTTCCTATGATCCAACGGATGTTGGCGATTTGATCTCTGGTTCCTCTGCCTTTTCTAAATCCAGCTTGAACGTCAAGAAGTCCAGAGGTGGACAGTTGGGGCCAGAACAGTGGCCCCATGCACCACAGGGGTGTGCACTTGTGCATTTTTTCTATAGCGTCCTTAGCAAGTGGCTTTCTCCCTCCTGGTCCCAAGATGGCTGTTCCACCCCCAGGCATAACCTTGGTTCCACCCAGGGTAAGCACGTATCACTGGCCAGATCTAGGTCACGTGGCCACTCCTCAATGCAAGGGAGTCTGGGAAGGGGAGACTGCCCTGAGCTAAACCTGGTTCTGATGGGCATGGGGGCCACCAGCAGTTCTGGCCACCTGATATCCCGGCGGTGTGGTCTTCTCCCTTCCCCATCCCCATCGGCTCCTTTTTCTCTTGCTTTTACCTCCTCCCCACACCTGCTGACCAGTGTCTCCTCCAGTGGGACCCTGGTTAGTACCAACAGCTAGACTTGGCCATCTCAGTTGGTCTTAATTTTCATATAGGAAATGCCTCTCTTCCCAGAACCCAAACACATGAGATGCCCAAATGGCCAGGACATGTTTCCTATCTCAAAGATATTCCAACAATCACGTAATTGTACTTGACTTTCCAGAACCATCTAGGATGTGCCCCCAGGGGCAGGAAAGCCAAATGGTCCTCTTCTCCCGAAATTAGGTCCACAGTGAAGCCTTTTGGACCCAAGGACTTGCAAAAACTCGAGAAGCCTTCTGAAGAACCCAGAAAGCCTTGATCATCATAATGCCAGAAGGATCCTCTGACAGGGCTATTTGGCTCTGCATGAAGCCTTTTCCTGGTTCCTGTCTGGAGTCCTGGGAATCTGAGTGGTGTAGGGACAGAGAGCGGGTTTCAGATACACCAGGCTGCACTTGAGCATTTCACCCCTTCCAAAGAGGGTTGTTTTGAAGAAATTGAGAGAGTCAGAGGGGCAGACACACTTTTTCACAACTATTTTGTAGTGGAGCTACGGTTCATAGCCAGGTCTGGCAACACAATACCCCTCTCCCCATGGCCCAGAAAAGCCCATGAGTGTCTGAATCAACCCTCCCATTGGATGGATGGGGAAACAGAGACCCAAGTCAGGGAACTGAGGGCTGGGGAGGGGAGGGATTTGGTCAGACACAATGCCTACTTGACAGACATCTTTAGGCACAAGAGTATGACAGAGATGTTTTGACTCTAATAATCTCAGTTGATTATTTAAAGCAAAGGAGAGGAAGAAGGAAGAAGTGAGAAGGTAAGGTCTGGATTCTGCATAATATCACCACATGGAAAGAACCTGCTTCTCTTCTACCTGGATTGTCCTTCTCTCAAACTTCCACACACTCATTTCTTCACACCTTCTGTTGATATTCAAATGCAACTTTCTATATAGCATGTGCCTCCTGAAATGGTTTCTTTTCCTCAGAAAAGAAGTCTAGGGATGGGCAGTCCAGGGTTAATAGGATGGTTCATGATCCCATCAGGGACCCAGGCACCTCTATTCCTGTCCTCAGCACTTAGCTTTATATTTTTAAGATCAGTTGGTGGTCCTAAAAGGCTGCTGGAGATATAGCCAACAAGCCTGACTTCCAGACAGAAGGAGGAATAGAAAAAAAAGATGTACCTTATTCTTGTTAAGGAAGACTCTACAGAAGTCTCATGTGACACTTGGGCTTACCTGTCATTGGCTGAAACATACTCCATGTCTATATCTATCTGCTAGAGAGATGGGGAAATGTGGTCTTTTAACTGGGCTTCAGTGTCTTCATCGATAAAATGGGCATAAGAATACCCACCTTGAGGCCTGTTGGGGCAATAAAGATCAAGAACACACTATCTTAGTAATGATGGTGGCTTAGCAATGGGAAAGCTCAGCCTTTGTCTTACACTGTAACACTTAATTCCTTTGACAACCCCATTTTAATTCCTTTTTTTCTATAAGAAACCTGAAAAATTAAAGAGTTACTAAATAATCAAGGTAAGATTTGAAGCCAGCTGGTTTGATTCCATACACATTTCCATACTGCCTGCAAAAAAACTAGGAATTTGTAATTGACAGGTTAAAAAAAAAACTTCATGGTATATACCTATTAGAATGGCTAAAGTTAAAGTTGGATGACATATCTATTTATATGACATTCTGGAGAAAGCAAAATTAGGGTCAGAAATCAGATGGGTTGTTAGGGGCTGGGGTGGGGGAAGGGTTTGACTACAGAGGGTCAGAAGGGAACTTTTGGGTGATGAAAATATTCTATATCTTGACTGAGGTGAGAGATGGTTACATGAAAGTTATAAAACTGCACACAAGAGCAAAGTTTACTGCATGTAAATTATGTCTCAGTTTCCAAAATTACAACTTATTGTCTCATTCAAATATCCCAGGGGGATTTTCCTGGGGGTACAGTGGTTAAGGTTTCAAGTTTCCACTACAGGGGGGCGTGGATTCAGTCCCTGGTCGGGAACTAAGGTCTGCTGAGCCCTGTGGTGTGGCCAATAAATAAATAAATAAATACCCCAGGGACCACGTGATTCAGATACCACATTGTTTCAATTCAATAGCAAGGAAACAAAAGTTCAGAGGCAAGAGGATCGCTTGCTGGCCACGAGGCCTGTCTCTGTCCCTCATGGGTCTGGGTAAGTGGCATCAACCATTGCCAAGGCCAGCAGATGATGCTCAGGTCTTCAGAGGAGGCCCCAGCCTCGGGGAGAGCTCCTGCCAGACACTGTCATTACCCAGGTTGTGTCTGACCTGCCCATTCAGACCTGGTCCAGGAGATGGGCCCACAACTCCACTGGAGCCCCAGTGCGGGGACCTGGGACCCTCTGGCCACACAGCTGTCCTCTGTGGTTGGAGGCAGGGGACTCTCCATCCATGTGTCTGTCCTTGGCTGTGTGGATACTAGGACAGGCTTGTTTTGTTTCCTGAGAGCAGCATTCCTAAGTCTGGGGAGGAGCAGCTCCATTAAATACTTTATTTAGTGGCAACAGGGGACCAGCAGAGGCAAAGCAAATCCTGCAGTCCTCCACCCCCAGTGGAGGGCCCCTGATGTCAGACCCCGGAGGCAGAATGAAAGAACGGAAACAGAGGGCACCACAAACACAGCAGTCATCTGAAATGTCACCAAAGCTGGAGTTGCTACATATGTTAGGAGATGCTTTAAACAGCGAGTGACAGCAGAGCAAGCCCTGGGTGTGCTGGGGGGCAGTGGCGGCATAGGTTTGGGGACCGCAGGCCTGGGGGCTTCCCAGAACATCCCTCCCGGCCAGTGCACATGCACGGCTCAGACTGGGCGACAGGCACACTCGAAGAGCTTGGCCAAGATTTATCTATTAACATGTGTTTATTGAGAGCCTACTGTGTGCCAGGTACTCATCTAAGGATATGGATACATTAGTGAGCAAAACACAGGGGTTACGTTGTAATGAGGAGAGTGAGTCCCTGAAAAAAAAAAAAAAGCAACCAAATAAACGTCAGATGGAGACAGATGCTCAGAGGGCAAGGGGAGGGGTGACCAGGCAGGTGGTGTCTTAAACAGGTGGTCAGGGAAAGCCTACCTGAGAGGATGACAGCGGGGCTGTGAGTACAGCAGTAATGCCCTTCACGTGACCCTCTGGGCAAGCACCAAGTTTGGGGTGTGCTTTGTATGTTATGAGGATCAGTAGATGGGATGGTAAAGCTGGAGCAGATAGATGGGAGAAGTAAAGTCAGAGGTGGTAATGAACCGTAGAGGTCACTTCAAGATCGTGGATTTGATGCCAAGAGAGCTAGGATGACACTGAAGGGTTTTTAGCAGAGGAGCGACCCTCTGGCAGCTGCCTGGACCCTAGACAGTAACCAGGATGTCTCAACCTCTGCAGTGTGACATCTTGGGCTTGATGAGTTTTGCATGGGGATTTTAAATTATGGGGGATACAGAGCAGTGCATTGTGCAATATTTAGAAGCATCCCAGGCATCACCCACTAGATGCCAGTAGCACCTCTACCACCTGGTTGTGATGACCAAAACACGTCTGCAGGCCCAACTGAGAAGTACTGATGCAGAGGGACAGCAGGAGAGTAGGATGATCTGATGGTCTGGGCAGGAGATGGCCAGGCTTGCACTAGGGTGGGAGCAGGGGAGGTTCTGAGAAGTGGTAGATGTCGAAGGATTTGATGCCCGAGAGGAGGACACAATTCATTTCTTTACCTGTTCTCAGTTGTATGTAAACACAACTGAAGGGCCAGAATTAGAGATATTCTGCAATTTTGCAAAAAAGGAGTTGTGGGCTAATATGTGTATTAAAAAGTATTAAAGGAAACACAAGAGAAGGAAGACCAGAGACCTGAGAAGAGAGGCATAGACTATGACCTTCAATTCTTTCTTAATTTTTTTACTCTATGTATATATAGAGTAAAAAATTTTTTAATTAATATTATTATATATTAATATATAATAATCATCAATAATAATATTGATATATTGTATAATAGTATAATATTATTTTTATATATTAATTAAAAATTTTTACTCTCTCTATAAAAAATCAAAAGATATATACTGTATAACTCTATGTAAGATTTTCAAAATGGCAGGACTTCCCTGGTGGTCCAGTGGCTAAGATTCTATGCTCCCAGTGAAGGGGGCCCAGGTTCAATCCCTGGTTAGGGAACTAGACCCTACACTTCACACCTTAAGAGTTCCTATGCCACAGCTATAGGATCCTGCCTGCTGCAGCTAAAACCTGGCACAGCCAGATAAATAAATAAACATTTAAAAAAGAAAGATTTTCAAAATGCCAAGATTACAGTGATGGAGAGCAGACTAATGGTGGCCAGGGATGCAGAAGGCAAGGAGGGGATGCAGCTGATATGTGACTATGTAATATGATGACATGTAAAATTTTTTACTCTCTCTAAAAAAACTAAAAAGGTATATACTGTATAACTCTGTATAACTGTATATACTTTATAACTCCACGTGATATGTAAAAATGATGCAACCTGAATAACTGGCAGAAGTTGTACCAATGTTGATTTCCTGGTTTTGATAACATGTTATATAAGACGATGCCATTAGGGGAAACTGGCTGAAGAGTACACAGATGTCTCCATGCTATTTTTGTAACTTCCTTTGAGTCTTTGATTATTTCAAAATAAAAAATAGTTTTAAAGGGCAAAGGGAAGGGTCTGTTAAGACAGAAGTCTTGTCTCGTTGACCTGAGCATGAGCTCCGGAGGACAGAACTTCATGGTAAAGCTCAACTCCCCATGCCTCGCCCAGCGCCAGCCACCCCATGGAAGACCCTTAGTGCTTGAGAAAAGGGTAGCTGAGGCAGGGGTGGGTAACATGCAGATGTCCTCAGCAAACAGCTGAATGGGAGACAATGGCAGGGAGTGAGTAGGTAGGTGAGGTGAAAAATATGGGTCCAAATAGCTCTGAAACATGCATAGAACCCTGCCTGCATTTCTACTGCAACAACTGAGGGCACTTTTGGTGATAGGTACTCAGTTTCGGCTAGAAAAGCCCTGGGGAATGAGCGAGATTAGAATAGGAAGTGATGGTAAAGGAAGACAACGACCAGCACAGTCCCACAGGGGCCAAAGCTTGTGCAGCTGTGAAGGTCAAAGGAGCAGCTGGAACGCCCAGATTGAGCCAGAGGGGCTAGTGGAGGGTGGGGCCCCATAAGTGTGGTCATTCATTGCTGGGCTCAGGACCCACCCTCCACTTTTCCCCAGGCTCAGGAAGGAAGGTGCGATAACCTCGTGGTGAGTCACAGAAGGGAGGGGGCCAGGAGTTGGGATGACCTTGGCTGACCCCTCAGGGCTGGGCTAAGTGAACCCTCTCCCAAGGTGGAGGAAAGCAGGAAAGGAGGTGTACTGCACCAAGGAAGGGAGGACAGTGGAACTGAGAACCCCACCATACTTTAGGATGCAGAGAGCGCCCCCGCACCCCAGCTCCTTGGAAAGGGAAAGAGCAGAAGTCATGGTCAGTCATGCATCAGGGAAGAGATTGCATGGACAGTCAGCCACCTCAGACCATGGCCAAGACCTAAGATGCCTCCTGACCCCAAAAGGAGGCTGGATTTTCAGTAAGGTCAAGGCAAGGAAGGAAGTGTGCCAGACCATGGGGAGAGGGCTGTGGAAACCCCTGCCCCAGACAGCCTCACCCAAGACACCCTCACTCCTGAGCCCATTGCCCCAGAGACCAGCTCCATCTGAGCTTGGCCATTCTCCCTGTGTGAACCCCAGGGTTTGCATGCAAGGTGGGCACCGGGGAGTTAGGGGTGATTCAGAAACAGAGAAGGCACAGCACTGCTGTGAGCCCCAATCTCCTCCCTGGCCTGTGGAAATATCACTAGGACCCACAGCGTATACTGCATACAGACCCTGTGCCAGGCTGCATCTGAGTCAGCACCAGGCTGTTACAGATCTTCACGCCAGTTTTGTGAAGCAGGTAGCTATGGTACCCACGAGGATGCTATATCATCTTCATGCAGCCCTAAGACATGGCTGGGATTCCAGAACAGGCCTGTCTGATTCCAGCCACCAGGCTTTAACTAGCTCTGTACTCCTGCCCCTCAGATTGCTCTGAAGAGGACTGTGATAATACCAGAGTTCAAGAGTCAGAAGCTCATGCCTGTACCTCCAGACCATGTTCACACGGTGCCTGTGCTGAGGATGGTTCCTGGGCTTTCATACTCATACAGAAGGAAGCCCTTCACATTCTCACGGGTCAGGCTCAATCCCACCTCCTCCAGGAAGCCTTCCCTGACTCTTGTAGCTCAAGTGATCTTGCCTGTCTCTCAATGCCTTCAGAATGTCTGCTCATCTGACCCTTTCACCTAATGCTTTATCCCCTCAACTGCATCAACACCCGCCATCACCAAGGCAGGACAGGATAACAGCTGAGATGGCCAAGCACAATACCTGGCAGAGGGAGGGTTCAATAAACACCAGGTAGTAGGGGTACATGGATAAGATAGATAGAGATTTATAATATACTGTATATTAACAAGAAAGCTGGCCTTATCTTAGAAAATAACCTTAAGTGAGACTGTGTGTAATGTCTTCACACTTCTCTGTATTTTCTAAATTATGAGACCAAAAATATTACTTTGATGCTGTGGAGGTGGGGGTGGGGAATGAAGAAGCATTAAAAAAAAAAAAAAAGGCAATGTAATCTTTGAAGCAAACAAGTGCTTCCATAGGAAATGCAGGTGATTTCACCGAGCACCTACTGTGTGACCCTGGGAGGTGCTGGGGAGGCAGCACCCAGGACTAGGACTCGGCCTTTCCCTGGGAGCCTGGATGGGGGCAGCGCCTTGCCTGACCGGTCCTGGAGTAACTATTCCCAGAGGCACCTGCGAGGTGCTCTCCCAGCCCCAGGGGTGCAAATGTTTATACAACACAGCCCTTGCCCTGAACAAACTCGCAATTGAATCACATCTTAAACCGTTTATGCCAGCCCTCGGAACAGCCCATAACCCTCACCGGATAACAGACACCTGCCTTCAGCTGCCTGGGCTCACAGCAGCCCTGGGCTCTCAGGACTTAAACCTTTATTAGTCACCTAGTGTTAGGCAAAGCTGTACTAAGTCGTTGATGCATTCCCTCCCCACCACTTCTGAAACAGCACTTTCTCCTTTTACAGGAGACACAGGCTCACAAAGGTAGAGAGGGCAGAGCTGGGACTGCTCTGCATGGGGCTCTCAGCTGGACAGGCCAGTAGCCCCTTCAGCCAAAAAGATGGAAGCTGAGCCCTCTGACCAGCTGACCCCACCTGGGCCCTCCGGCTCCCCTAATAAAAGCCAAGCAGAACAGACAGGCAGCCCCATCTTTTGCCCTCTCTTCTCATAAACATGTTTTCTTTTCCTCTAGGAATGGAGTCCAGCTACCCCCTTGCTCTGCTGGTTCATAATCTTTTTTTTTTTTTTTTTTAACAAGGATTCTCAAGTTAATTAACAGCCCTGAGTTGACTATGCCAGGAAAGCAACAGAAGGATTATTATTTTTTAAAAAAAAACCAAAGAGACAAGGAACAAAGTGTAAGTGGTTTTAGAATCCAAAGCAAGGTTCTAGAAAGCTCCTTTTTTTTTTTTTAAATTTTATTTTATTTTTAAACTTTACATAATTGTATTAGTTTTGCCAAATATCAAAATGAATCTATCACAGGTATACATGTGCTCCCCATCCTGAACCCTCCTCCCTCCTCCCTCCCCATACCATCCCTCTGGGCCGTCCCAGTGCACTAGCCCCAAGCATCCAGTATCGTGCATTGAACCTGGACTGGCATCTCGTTTCATACATGATATTTTACATGTTTCAATGCCATTCTCCCAAATCTTTCCACCCTCTCCCTCTCCCACAGAGTCCATAAGACTGTTCCATACATCAGTGTCTCTTTTGCTGTCTCGTACACAGGTTTATTGTTACCATCTTTCTAAATTCCATATATATGCGTTAGTATACTGTATTGGTGTTTTTCCTTCTGGCTTACTTCACTCTGTATAATAGGCTCCAGTTTCATCCACCTCATTAGAACTGATTCAAATGAATTCTTTTTAATGGCTGAGTAATACTCCATTGTGTATATGTACCACAGCTTAGAAAGCTCCTTTGGATCAAGGAAACCTGAACCACTTTTGTTCTCTTGGTCCACGAAAATAGGAAGGGGAAGGAGGGACCCAGGAGAAAAGGCTGACCTTGCCACATTGTCTCCTATGGCTCCCTGTTACCTGGTTATGAAAGATAAGTCAGTCTGGCATTGCTTTTTCTACCCACTGTCCTCAGTTCTTCTGTCCACCTCCCTGGGAGTGTCCCTTGGCAGCTATAGAGGCACACCAGACAGCCTGTCTGTTGTCACCACGCTACAGAAACCCCAACAAGGTCAGGGTAAAGTGTCTTCCTGGTTGGACAGACAAACCCTGGTTGGGGAACTAAGATCCTGCATGCTGCAGATGTGGTCAAAAAAGAGAAAAGAAATGAGTGGATTGTAGGAAACTCTATAGTACAAACTCTTTTGTTTCTTCAACAAAATATTATAAGAAAGTAAAAGATGAAGGAAAACACTTGCAAATCAAGAGACAATCCCTCCATCATGGGGTTGGGCAGGCTATCTTTTGGGGAGACACACCCTATGAATCTTCATTACAGCCACATCCATAGAGCTTTTTTTTCCCTTTAAGCATCATTTTGATTAATTCCTCTAGAATTCACAGAATGGACTCTCAGGTAGGAAAATCTCAGGCAGAAGTCAATTATATGATGAAATTTAAGTTTGAAAAAGAAAGCCCTTCTTCCCAGTGTCCCCAGCCACAGGGCAGACCACTCTACAGAGTCTCAAAAGCAGATTCTAGGGTCCCCGCTCTCAGATGGGGAAGGTGGGGTTCAGAGAGGGGCAGGGGCTTGTGGGGGTGACACTGCAGGGAAAAAGGTTTCCTGGAGCCTCAAGCATGGCCTCTAGTCCACTTCTCCCAGATGTCAGATGTTTGAGATCCATCACTCTTGACTGATTGAGTGACCATAGGCAGGGTCCCCTTCCCCCAAAGTCACCCTCTCATAGCAAATGGCAAGGTGCCACTGGCTTTTTCCCCAAGCCCTTTAAGTCCTAAAGAAAATCAGTCGGCCCATGACAGACATGCGGGCACAGAGGATGCATCTGTGCAGGGGTCAGATGTGTGCTGCACAATCACGTAGGGCTGAGTGACCTCTCTGAACCTCTGTTTCTACTGCTAAAAGTGGCAATGAGATGAATTTTGAAGACTGTGGTGGTGATTGAACACAATATTATATGTGAAACAGCTAGCATGGTGCTGATAGACAATAAATTGAGACCTTAAGACTAACCATTATTCTTATTTAGGTATTTGTTGTTATTATTGCAGGAGGTGGGTGGGCAAAGTCAAAGGCAGAAACTTAAAAGTCTTAAGAACATCTCCCCAGTTCTAGCACTAACTGGCCCCCAGAGACCTTCCTCAACTGACTGGGTCCCCCAATCATTTTTTTCCAGAGATAGTGTTTGAGGGCTGATTGACAATTTCACTTGTGAATAAAGTAGCCTGTTTTCTCAAAGAAATATTGCCCTTTGTTGTTCAAATAAAGCTATTTGTGGTGAGACAGAATGGAGGGGTATGTGACAGAGGGAAAAAAAAGTGTGAAACAGAAGAAGTGATGGAGGAAAGACTGCAGAGAGACAGAAAAAGTCAAGGAGGGGAAAGAGCAGAGAGAAAGATGCAGAGTGGACAGTAGAGAGGCAGTTAGGATGGCAAAGAACAGAAAAGAGAAAAAAGACAGGAAGGCAGAGAGATGGCTGGACAGACCTGGAGTAACCAGAAGAAAAGGCGGGTCCCGGACTCACTGGGGCCAGTTTAGTCCAGCCAGGCCCTATGGTTCCATTCCCCTATCGCAGCTGTCAATCTATGGCCCAGTGAGCGGAGGGCAAATGAACCTTGAACATGCTATTCTGGGCAGGAACAAACACTCTTCCCAGGCAGCCTGTTCTCCAAGGGTGCCTTGGGGAGGGGTGGGGCTCCCTGGGGGCTCTCCTGACTCTGAATGGTCCCTGTGAAGAGGGCTGGGTCCCCAGCTAAGTCTAGGACCCATGGGAGACACTGTCACCAAAGCTGTGGAGAGTCAGGCCCAGGGTGGGGCCAGAAATGTGGCCTGATCAATGCTTCAGGACTAGGCAGAGAGTGGGGTCACAATGCCACATCCCAGTACCTGGCAGGGGGCCTCAGGGCCTTTAGCCCATCACCTCGACCCCAGAACAATACATCTCAAATTGCTGTACCTGTACAGAATCACACGCACACCCCAAAGAAACCACATTTCATCCAAAAAGAAATGTGGACACCTCTCTCTTGAACAGCAACTGGTGACACTTGGACCAACAACTTTGAAACCTCCATTCACTGCTCTCTGACTTTCAAGGTCTTCCCCAAGTTTTCTGCAAATTTCTTGAAGGCTTCCTCTCTCAAGTCACTGCCGTCTCTGAAGACCGGCTCCCACAGTTGTATGTTGTGATCAGTTCCCATCTCATCACCTGTGAGCTGCATGGAGACCCTGAGTTCAGGCTCAGCCCACCCTAACCCAGATGGGAGAGAGCCCACTCTCTCTCGGATGCTCACTCTCTCTCCTCCTTCTAAAGACTGTGTAGGGGGTGGTGGCGGTGGGGATGGGGAGGATAGCACAGAGCATCAGGCTTTGTAGTCCTGTTCTTAAGAGCCTCCTGGCCCCTCTCCACCTGTCACTTTACCCCAGGCTACCCCGCTCCCTTCCTCCCAGGCTAGTCCATCTCCCATAAATCCTAGTTTTCTTCATTTCTTAGGAGGTGGTGTCAGCTCCCCAGAGTTTCTCTCTCAACCCCCACCCCAGCTCCTGGTCTTGTCTCAGCCCAGCAAGAACTTTCCTTTTCATTTAACCTCACCCACCACTCTTGGAAAAACTGGACTAAAACTCAACATTCAATAAACACAGATCATGACATCCAGTCCCAACAATTCATGGCAAATAGAAGGGGGAAAAGTGGAAGCAGTGACAGCAGTGACAGCCTCCCTGCCCTGGGTCCCTCACCTGCTCTCCTGCCTGGTCCGCCGCACC
>NW_011495032.1:7020369-7033357 GCF_000754665.1 Bison bison bison
CCCCCCCCCCAGAATCTCCATCCTGAATGGCTCAGATGGCAAAGTGCAGTGACCCGAGCCAGGACCCGAAAGTTCTAGAGGAGTTCATGGAAACTTACAAGGTCACCATTTCATTTCTAAAAATCAAGAAGTTGGAACTCTACTCATATTCTGTAATAACCTATGTGGGAAAAGAATCTGAAAAAGAATGGGTATAACTGAACACCTGTATAGCTGTACACCCGAAACTAAGACAACATTGTAAATCAACTATAGTATAAAATAAAAACTTACTTTTATGTTTTATACATAATTTATACATGCTTTATACATAATTCTTTTCTCCAGAATCTTTATTTTCTCTTTATTTTCCTTTATATTTTGGGAGTCTGCCTGGCGTCAGAAATACAGATCTGCTGGTAACAATTTCTTATAGATTCTGTATGTCTGAACAAATCCTTTATTTCACCTTAATTTTTAAATACTCTTTGCTGGGTTAGAATTCTAAACTGTTGTTGCTGTTTCTTTACACAATTTTAAATATTTTGACATTTAAATAAAATGTCATTCTTTGCATTTTTTTCTGAAGAGAAATTTATTGCAATTCTGATTCTTTTTCATATGTGGCATTGCTTCTTTCCCTGGCCACTTTTTAAATTTTCTCTATATTATTGGTTTTGATCAATGCAATTATAATCTACCTTGATGTAGTTTTATTCAAGTTTCTTTTATTCAAGTTTTATTCAAGTTTCATTGATATTCTTGGTTTGGTGAGTTTATAGTCATAATTCAATATGAAAAATCTCTAGCCATTGTTTCTTCTTATATATCTTTCATTCTCTTTCTCTCCTTTGAAAATTTCAATTACACTAACATTAGAGTCCAGATGGTCCCCAATGACCACGGTTCAACTGATGATTTTTTGACTTGAGGATGGTGCAGAAGTGATATGCATTCAGTGGAAACCATACTTGGAATTTTGCATTTTCCCAGGTAGGCAGTATGCAGGGTTGTACTCTCTCATGTATGTGTATGTGCATTCGTAGTTGCTTCGGTAGGGTCCGACTCTGTGACCCCATGGACTGTAGCCCTCCAGGCTCCTCTGTCCATGGGATTCTCCAGGCAAGCATACTAGAGTGGATTGCCTTGCCCTCCTCCAGGGAATCTTCCGGACCCAGGGATCAAACTCCCATGTCTTACATCTCCTGCTTTAGCAGACAAGTTCTTTACCACTGGTGCCACCTGGGAAGCACATGGTACTCTCTCATAATGCTGGGCAAAGGCAGCTAACTGTCCAATGGGAGCCCCTCCAAGAGCAGCAGGTGGGTCTGACCCAGTCTCCTTTCAAATGACTGCTCCTGCCCTGGGTCCTAGAGCATATGATTTCTTATAGCCCTCTGAGTGCTGGCTTTCAAAGCCAAATATTCTTGGGTCTGTTTTTCCCAGTGCAGGATCCCAAAGCTGGGGAACCCAGTGTGGGGCTCAGACCCCTTGCTCTGTAATCGTAATTATTCTCCCACGTGTGGGTCACCCACCCACAGGGAGTGAGGGTCCTGACTAGGCTGAGTTTCTGCCCCTCTTACTCATCTCATTGTTCTTCTTCATACGTTTTAGCTTTGTAAAAAGGTCTAGTCTTCAGGTCTACTCATCTTTAGGTCTTCTAGTCTCATCTTTCTACTAGTCTCTAGGTCTTTCTCATCAATAGCTGCTCTGTAAATACTTGCAGTTTTGATGTCCATGGTGGGAGGTGAACTCGGAGCCTTCCTACTCTGCATCTCGGCCATACTCCTCCTGTTGACGTTCTGAATGGGAGTTCCCCCCATGTAGCAAGATTGGAATCTCTGAGGCTCCGGACCTGAGCAGGATTGTGCCCTGGGGTTTGCAGCCCAGTGTTCCTTAGTCATGTCTGCAATAAGGGTTCTGGGATAGAGGTGGGGATCAGTTGCTCCCAACCTCATCCTCCACAGTGGGGGCAGAAGTGAGAGGTGGGTGAGAGGGAGGGAGAGCTGCCATCCCTCCCCTGAGGGACAGGAAGACTCTGTCCCCTGATGCCTGGCTCCCCTTGGTCCAGGAGGTATGGATTGAACCCAGGCCCTGGAAACCATTAATAGATTGAAAATTCATAGATTGAAAGCCATTCATTCGGCCCTTCCCAGACCTGGAGCCTCTGGGGGCAACAGGACACACAGCAAGGAAGCAGAGTCTGGTGGTGGGAGCAGGGGTTTGGAGCCTGACACCATCCTCACTGTGCTGGGATGGATGAATCCTTTCACCTCTCTGAAGCCCAGATTCCTTATCTGTAAACTGAGGATAATAACATACTGACTTTAGAACAGTATAGAGGTTCCATAAAAAATTAAAAATACAAATACCGTCTGACTCTGCAATCCCATTCCTGGGCATGTAACCAGAGAAAACTATAGTTCAAAAAGGTATATGTACCCCAATATTCACAGCATTATTTACAATAACCAAAACATGAAAACAACCTAAATGTCCATCAACAGAGGAATAGATAAATAAAATGCAGTACATATACACAATAAAATATTACTCAGCCATGAAAATGAATGAAATAATGCCATTTGCTGCAACATGGATGGACCTACAGATGATCATACTAAGTGAAGTAAATCAGACAGAAAGATAAATTTCATATGATACTGCTTATATGTCTGCATTGACTGTCTGGTGATGTCCATGTGTAGAGTCTTTCTTCTCTTCTGTTGTTGGAAGAGGGTGTTTTCTATGACCAGTGCGTTCTCTTGGAAAAACTCTGTTAGCCTTTCAGTTCAGTTCAGTTCAGTCGATCAGTCGTGTCTGACTCTTTGCGACCCCATGGACTATAGCACTTCCCTGTCCATCACCAACTCCTGAAGCTTACTCAAACTCATGTCCATAGAGTCAGTGATGCCATCCAACCATCTCATCCTCTGTCGCCCCCTTCTCCTCCTGCCATCAGTCTTCCCCAGCATGGAGGTTTTTCTAGTGAGTTAGCACTTCACATTAGGTGGCCAAAGTATTGGAGTTTCAGCTTCAGCATCAGTCGTTCCAATGAGTATTCAGGACTGATCTTTAAGATTGACTGGTTGGATCTCCTTGCAGTCCAAGGGACTCTCAAGAGTCCTCTCCAACACCACAGTTAAAAAGCATCAATTCCTTGGCACTCAGCTTTCTTTATAGTCCAGCTCTCATAGCCATACATGACTACCAGAAAAAAAAAAAGCTTTGACTAGACGGACCTTTGTAGGCAAAGTAATCTCTCTGCGTTTTAATATGCTGTCTAGGTTAAGCATAGCTTTTCTTCCAAAGAGCAAGTGTCTTTTAATTTCATGGCTGCAGTCACCATCTGCAGTGATTTTGGAGCCCAAGGAAATAAAGTCTGTCACTGTTTCCATTGTTCTCCCATCTATTTGCCATGAAGTGATGGGAACAGATGCCATGATCTTGTTTTCTGATTGTTGGGTTTTCGCCAACTTTTCCCCTCTTTTCTTTTGCTTTCATCAAGATGCTCTTTAGTTCCTCTTCACTTTCTGCCATAAGGGTGGTGTCATCTGCATATATGAGGTTATTAATACTTCTCCAGGCAATTTTGATTCCAGCTTGTGCTTCATCCATTCCGGCATTTCACATGATGTACTCTGCATAGAAGTTAAATAATCAGGGTGACAGTATATACCCTTGATGTACTCCTTTCCCAATTTGGAACCAGTCCATTGTTCCATGTCTGGTTCTAACTGTTATTTCTTGACCTGCGTACAGATTTCTCAGGAGGCAGGTCAGGTGGTCTGGTATGCCCATCTCTTTAGGAATTTTCCACAGTTTGTTATGATCCACATAGTCAAAGGCTTTGGCTTAATCAATAAGCCAGAAGGAGATTTTTTTCTGGAACTCTCTTGCTTTTTCGATGATCCAACGGATGTTGGCAATTTGATCTCTGGTTCCTCTGCCTGTTCTAAATCCAGCTTGAACATCTGGAGGTTCATGATTCACATACTGGTGAAGCCTGTCTTGGAGAATTTTGAGCATTACTTTGCTGGCATGTGAGATGAGTACAGTTGGGCGGTAGTTTGAACATTCTTTGGCATTGCCTTTCTTTGGGATTAGAATGAAAACTGACTTTTTCCAGGCCTGTGGCCATTCCTGAGTTTTCCAAATTTGCTGGCATACTGAGTGCAATACTGTAACAGCATCATCTTTTAGGATTTGAAATAGCTTAGCTGGAATTCCACCAGCTCCTCTAGCTTTGTTCATAGTGATGCTTCCTAAGGCCCACTTGTCTTCACATTCCAGGATGTCTGGCTCTAGGTCAGTGATCACACCATCATGGTTATCTCAGTCATGAAGATATTTTTTGTATAGTTCTTCTGTGTATTCTTGCCACTTCTTAATATCTCTTGATGCTGTTAGGTCCATACAATTTCTGTCCTTTATTGAGCCCATCATTGCATGAAATATTCCCTTGGTATCTCTAATTTTCTTGAAGAGATCTCTAGTCTTTCCCGTTCTGTTTTCCTCTATTTCTTTGCATTGATCACCAAGAAAGGCTTTCTTATCTCTCCTTGCTATTCTTTGGAACTCTGCATTCAAATGGGTATATCTTTCCTTTTCTCCTTTGCCTTTCACTTCTCTTTTTTTCATAGCTGTTTGTAAGGCCTCCTCAGACAACCATTTTGCCTTTCTGCATTTCTTTTTCTTGGGGATGGTCTTGATCACTGCTCCTGTACAATGTTATGAACCTCCACCCATAGTTCTTCAGGCACTCTGTCTATTAGATCTAATCCCTTGAATCTATTTGCCACTTCCACTGTATAATCATAAGGGATTTGATTTGTGTCATGCCTGAATGGTCTGGTGGCTTTCCCTACTTTCTTCAGTTTAAGTCTATTAGCCTTTGCCCTGCTTCATTTTGTACTCCAAGAAAAAATCTGCCTGTTACTCCAGGTCTCTTGACTTCCTACTTTTGCATTCCAGTCCCCTGTGATGAAAAGGACATCTTTTTTGGGTGTTAGTTCTAGAAAGTCTTGTAGGTCTTCATAGAACCATTCAACTTCAGCTTCTTCAGCATCACTGGTTGGGGCATAGGTTTGAATTACTGTGATATTGAATGGTTTGCCTTGGAAATGAACAGAGATCATTCTGTCATTTTTGAGACTGCACCCAAGAACTGCTTTTTGAAGTCTTTTGTCGACTATGATGGCTACTCCATTTCTTCTAAGGGATTCTTGCCCACAGCAGTAGGTATACAGGTCATCTGAATTAAATTTGCCCATTCCAGTCCATTTTAGTTTACAGATTCCTAAAATGCCGATGTTCACTCTTGCCATCTCCTGTTTGATCACTTCTAATTTACCTTGATTCATGAACCCAATATTCCAGGTTCCTATGCAATATTGCTCTTTACAGTATCGGACTTTTCTTCCATCACCAGTCACATCCACAACTGGGCGTTGTTTTTGCTTTGGCTCCATCTCTTCATTCTCTCTGGAGTTATTTCTCCACTCTTCTCCAGTAGCATATTGGGCACCTGCCAACCTGGGGAGTTCATACTTCAATGTCATATCTTTTTATCTTTTCATACTGTTCATGGGGTTCTCAACACAAGAATACTGAAGCAGTTTGCTATTCCCTTCTCCAGTGGACCACATTTTATTAGAACTCTCCACCATGACCCATCCACCCTGGGTGGTCCTACACAGCATGGCTCAGAGTTTCATTGAGTTTTAGACAAGGCTGTGGTCCATGTGATCAATTTGATTAGCTTTCTGTGATTGTGGTTTTCATTCTGTCTGCCCTCTGGATAAGAGACTGTGGGGGGAAACTGGGTCTTGTTCTGATGGGTGGGGCCATGCTCAGTAAATCTTCAATCCAATTTTCTATTGATGGGCGGGGCTGTGTTCCCTCCCTGTTATTTGACTTGTGATCAAACTATAGTGGAGGTGGTGAAGATAATGGCAACCTCCTTCAAAAGGCAGGGCAAAGGCTAACAGAGTTTTGCACTAGTCATAGCAAACACCCTCTTCCAACAACACAAGAGAAGACTCTATACATGGACATAACGAGATCAGTTCAGTTCAGTTCAATCTCTCAGTTGTGTCTGACTCTTTGTGACCCATGAACTGCAGCACACCAGGCCTCCCTGTCCATCACCAACTCCCGGAGTTCACTCAAATTCATGTCCATGGAGGCGGTGATGCCTTCCAAGCATCTCATTGTCTGTCGTCCCCGCCTCCTCCTGCTCTCAATCTTTCCCAGCATCAGGGTCTTTTCAAATAAGTTAGCTCTTCATATCAGGTGGCCAAAGTATTGGAGTTTCAGCTTCAACATCAGTCCTTCCAATGAATACCAGATGGTCAATACCAAAATCAGGTTGATTATATTCTTTGCAGCCAAAGCTGGAGAAGCTCTAAATAGTCAGCAAAAACAAGACTGGGAGCGGATTGTGGCTCAGATCATGAACTCCTTACTGCCAAATTCAGACTTAAATTGAAAAAAGGAGGGAAAACCCCCAGACCATTCAGGTATGACACAAATCAAATCCCTTATGATTATACAGTGGAAGTGGCAAATAGATTCAAGGGATTAGATCTAATAGACAGAGTGCCTGAAGAACTATGGGTGGAGGTTCATAACATTGTACAGGAGGCAGTGATCAAGACCATCCCCAAGAAAAAGAAATGCAGAAAGGCAAAATGGTTGTCTGAGGAGGCCTTACAAACAGCTATGAAAAAAAGAGAAGTGAAAGGCAAAGGAGAAAAGGAAAGATATACCCATTTGAATGCAGAGTTCCAAAGAATAGCAAGGAGAGATAAGAAAGCCTTTCTTGGTGATCAATGCAAAGAAATAGAGGAAAACAGAATGGGAAAGACTAGAGATCTCTTCAAGAAAATTAGAGATACCAAGGGAATATTTCATGCAACAATGGGCACAATAAAGGACAGAAATTGTATAGACCTAACAGCATCAAGAGATATTAAGAAGAGATGGCAAGAATACACAGAAGAACTATACAAAAAATATCTTCATGACCGAGATAACCATGATGGTGTGATCACTGACCTAGAGCCAGACATCCTGGAATGTGAAGACAAGTGGGCCTTAGGAAGCATCACTATGAACAAAGCTAGAGGAGCTGGTGGAATTCCAGCTAAGCTATTTCAAATCCTAAAAGATGATGCTGTTACAGTATTGCACTCAGTATGCCAGCAAATTTGGAAAACTCAGGAATGGCCACAGGCCTGGAAAAAGTCAGTTTTCATTCTAATCCCAAAGAAAGGCAATGCCAAAGAATGTTCAAACTACCGCCCAACTGTACTCATCTCACATGCCAGCAAAGTAATGCTCAAAATTCTCCAAGACAGGCTTCACCAGTATGTGAATCATGAACCTCCAGATGTTCAAGCTGGATTTAGAACAGGCAGAGGAACCAGAGATCAAATTGCCAACATCCGTTGGATCATCGAAAAAGCAAGAGAGTTCCAGAAAAAAATCTCCTTCTGGCTTATTGATTAAGCCAAAGCCTTTGACTATGTAGATCATAACAAACTGTGGAAAATTCCTAAAGAGATGGGCATACCAGACCACCTGACCTGCCTTCTGAGAAATCTGAGAAGCAACAGTTAGAACCAGACATGGAACAATGGACTGGTTCCAAATTGGGAAAGGAGTACATCAAGGCTGTATATTGTCATCCTGCTTATTTAACTTCTATGCAGAGCACATCATGTGAAATGCCAGAGTGGATGAAGCACAAGCTGGAATCAAGATTGCCAGGAGAAGTATTAATAACCTCATATATGCAGATGACACCACCCTTGTCACAGAAAGTGAAGAGAAACTAAAGAGCATCTTGATGAAAGAGAAAGAAGAGAGTGAAAAAGCTGACTTAAAACTCAACATTAAAAAAACTAATATCATGGCATCCAATCCCATCATTTCATGGCAAATAGATGGGGAAACAATGGAAATGGTAAGAGACTTTATTTCCTTGGGCTCCAAAATCACTGCAGATGGTGAGTAAAGCCATGAAAGATGCTTGTTCTTTGGCAGAAAAGCTATGACCAACAGAGACAGCA
Organism: Bison bison bison; assembly: GCF_000754665.1. Lineage (NCBI taxonomy): Eukaryota > Metazoa > Chordata > Mammalia > Artiodactyla > Bovidae > Bison > Bison bison. The sequence goes on from NW_011495032.1 coordinate 7,028,424, forward strand.
TATTAAGAAGCAGAGATATTACTTTGCCAACAAAGATCTGTCTAGTCAAAGCTATGGTTTTTCCATTAGTCAGGTATGAATGTGAGTGTTGGGCTATAAAGAAAGCTGAGCCCTGAAGAATCGATGCTTTGAACTGTGGTGTTGGAGAAAACTCTTGAGAGTCCCTTGGACTGCAAGGAGATCCAACCAGTCAATCCCAAAGGAGATTAGTCCTGAACATTCATTGGAAGGACAGATGCTGAAGCTGAAACTCCCATACTTTGGCCACCTGATGCAAAGAATTGACTCATTGGAAAAGACTCTAATGTTGGGAAAGATTGAAGGCAGAAGGAGAAGGTGATGACAGAGGATAAGATGATTGGATGGCATTACTGACTCGATGGACATGAGTCTGAGCAAGCTCCAGGAGTTGGTGATGAACAGGGAGGGGTGGTGCGCTGCAGCCCATGGGATCACAAAGAATCAGACATGACTAAGAGACTGAAATGAACTGAACTGAACTGTTATAACTACATATAAAATGATACATAAATCTTAAAAAATGATACAAACCCACACCTCCTGCTTGGTAGGCAGATTCTTTAACGCTGAACCACCAGGGAAGCCCGTAAAGTAATTATATGCCAAGAAAAAATAATCTTTTGTAAAAATCTGAGAGTGGAATGTGCCTGGTTCACCAGCTCTGAGACTTGAGGCACGTGTCTGAGCCTTCATGTCCTCATCACCAAAATGCCGTCCTTCTCTCCTCTCCTTGTGCTGCTGCGGCTGGGACTCTGAAAGCACACTTCTGCATCGCCAGCATCAGCCCATGAGGACACTGAGGGAGGGTGCAGGGCTGAAGGGGAGGATTGGACTTATCCCCCATGTCTGCTTTATGTTCCAGCAGCATGTTTCACCCCCGCAGCCAGAGATCCTTCCCATAGCAACAGTGGGATCCACTTTGCAGTTTTCCAGCCCTCATAGAACTAGCCTCTTGGTGCTGTATCTCGGAGACTCCAACTCCATACTGGCAGCATGTCCTACACTTCAGGGACCTGAGCGTCAGCCCCACGGGGCCTCTCTTCCAACTAAATTAACTAATTGAAAGTATTAAGTTTTAATAATCTAATCTCATCCATCAATTCCCCTGCCCTAGGGTACTAGAAACTTCCAGCAGTTATTACCTCATCAATAACTTAGTTTCCTTCTTACTTTTTCAGTTACCCAATTAACAATTTTTTATCTGGTTTAGGACATTTAAATGAATTTCTGATATAAATAAGTATTATGACTTCTATCTCCTAACAGGTCCTGACTGATCTTCAGGGTATTAAAGCATACTTCTTATGGGTATGAGGATTAAATTAAACAGATTTTACATGATGCCAGGCATGTACGACATCTTCAATTCACATTAGTCCTGTCCTTCCTTCTGGAACACTGTTGAATCATATGGTGCCAACCCATTTTCAAAAATCTTAATTTTCCCCTATTGTTGTTGTTCTGACAGAACAACACTCAATAGCATCTTACTCTTTGCCATCCCAAGGACTGCAGCACACCAGGCTCCCTTGTCCTTCACTGTCTCCTGGAGCTTGCTCAAACTCTTGTCCATTGAGTTGATGATTTCCATCTAACCGTCTCACCCTCTGTTGCCGCCTGCCCTCCCGCCTTCAATCTTTCCCAGCATTTTCCTTACTGAAATGTCTAAAAGTACAGGTTTGGAGACAAATAGACTTGTGCTTGAATCCCAGCTTTGCTGCTTACTGTGTAACATTGGGCAGTCCTTCATGTTTGAAGCCTCATCTAACAAGCGTAAATGATAAGAACAGCACTTCTGGAATTGCCGTAAGGATCACATGACTAATGTTTGTCGACTATGTCCGGCACAGAGCAGCAGTTAGAAAACTATACCTGTTATGGTCTTCTCTTAACCATTACTTGTGTTGCACGCTTTCGAACTGCCTCTCCTTCCTAAACACACTTCCCAGATGAGTGTCTGTTAAAACCTTGATGCCCAGCCAGGATGCAATGCTGCACCCAAGGTCTGACCAGAGCAGAGAGGGCAGGTCATGACTTCTTACGGTCAAAATGCTCTGCTCTATATGATGGGAACTGAAATCTCAGTCTGTGACCACTTTATTTGTTTGCACCTCCAGTGTAGCAATACTATTGTATCCGTCTAGGTTACTTGGGAGCAACAGAAAATATTTAGAGCTGAATTATGCAAATCAAAAAAATAGTCAACACACACTGGAATTCTTAGAACATTGTGATGACACTTTTAAGTCTTCCCAAATTGTCCTACAGAGAAACAAAGACCCATAGGCAATATCTATAGCAAAAAACACATGATAAGGTCTCCCCAATGATCTCTTGATATGAGGGCTTGGGAACAACCCAATAGTAGCTAGGAGAACTGGATGGGGTCTACTTTGGGGCAGAAGGAAGCATAAGGAGGCAACTGGACTTCCAATGGCCCACAGTCACTAGGCTAACTAACTGGAAAGCACTGTGGGCCAGTCTGAGAACTAGGAAGGCTTTGAAGGATCCAATATGGGGCGAGTGCACTGGTCCATGTGGGAGAGCTGATAGCACTGGAGCAGCATAGGCCCTTAAACTTATGAAATGTAACAAATGAAAGTTCTTTTCCAAAACAAAGATCCAGACTAAGAAGAAACAGACAGCAGTAGAATCCAAATTGAGCTGAATAAGGACAGTAAAAGGAAAGAAAAAAAAAGTCCAGATAAAAGTAGAGGAGGGGAACAGAACACTCAGATCTCCAAGAGCATGAGACCATGTTTTTATCACTTTGTGAAAACAATATTAGAGGGACCTGTGGGGAGAGGAGGGTCTTCCCCAGAGGTTCAGTGGTAAATATTTCACCTGCAGTACGGGAGACCCAGGTTCGATCCCTGGGTCAGGAAGATCCCCTGGAGGAGGTCATGGCAACCCACTCCAGTATTCTTGCCTGGAGAATCCCATGGACAGAGGAGTCTGGCAGGCTACAGCGCATGGGGTCACAAAGAGTTGGACATGACTGAAACTGCTGGGTGTGCGCACACACATGCAGGGAGAGGAGACCAGAGACCTGGCTTGGGATCTGACAAGATGGCTACGATGCCCTAGGAATTGTTGAGGAAACCCATTACTTGCTGGCTGGACCAGTTCCTGGCATCAAAGCAGAACCAGATGAGAGCAATCAATGTCTGTTATTTTAATGTGGCCATTGCTAGCCCCAGGGTTCCCCTTTGAAGGAGGGACATTTAAATGTGAACTATTCCTTCCAGAAGAATAGCCAATGGCAGCCCCTAAAGTATGTTTCATGACCAAAATTTAGCATCCTAATGTAGACAAGTTGGGAAGAATATGTTTAGATATTCTGAGTAGTCCCCAGCCCTGCAGATCAGTACTGTTCTGTCATCCATCCTGGCTTTGTTAAGTGCTTCCAATCCAGATGATCCATTAGTAAATGATGTGTCTCAGCAGTGAAAGACTTGACAAAGCTCAAGCCATAGAAGCAGCTCAAGCATGGACTTGGCTTGGACTCGGCTATATGCCAACATGAATAATATTTATATTAATTGGATCATCAAGTCTTCATCACTTCTCTTGTTCTGCCAAGATGTCTTTCTTTTTGGTTTGATTTTAATGGACACGTCTGCCTTCTTAGCTCAGTAGGCAGTGCATCAGTCTCAAAATCTGAAGGTCCTGAGTTCAAGCCTCAGATAGGGCAGTTTGTTTGGGCTTCCCTCATAGCTCAGTTGGTAAAGAACAAACCTGCAATGAAGGAGACCTGGGTTCAGTCCCTGGACTGTATAGTCCATGGGGTCACAAACAGTCAGACACGACTGAGTGAACTTCATTTCACTTTAATGGACACAGTCTTGGAAATATTGCAGATTAAAAGCCCAGACACCTTTTATCCTTTGGTGATTAAATGCACATTAGCATATCTGTGTCTCCTCCTGACTCACTGCTGTAAAGCATGAGCAGAGGCTAGAAAGACACCAGGATTGTTGTGAAACATTTCAAAGCAGTGCACCTCTCTTTAATTCATCTATCCATCACTGTTTAAGTATAAAGCACTGTGAATGAAGGGAATGGCCAGGGTTTGCTGCCAAGGTAATGGGTGTTTTTCTCTATTACTTTTTGAGCTTGTGAGAGTAGTTTTATTTTAATTTTATCGACTCCTTCCCTTTAATAGTGATCCAATTTCACTGGTTAAACAGCTAACCATTCTTTAGAATATGATCTCTATTTATTTAGTTGTCACAGATGGATAGGCTTAATTGTTAGAGCCAAAATGGGAACATCAAACAAACATCACAGCCCTCACCAATAACACTATGACTTTGCTATCAAGCGTAGACTCCACCTTTCATGTAAAAGCTTGTGACCGTATAGTATGATTTGTCTGGAAACTTCTGTAAGTCTTACGTTTTAGCAAAATATTTTTGTTATTCTAAAAAAAAAAAAAAAGAGGAAACTCTACAGGGATGAAGCCAAAAAAGATATTCTGGTGCACACAGCCTAAAAAGAAGAAAAATGCATTGCATATAGAAAGTGAGCAATAGAAAAAAGTCAGTTCAAATCCCATAGGATGATAATTCTGAAGAAACAAGAGAATGAGAAGAATTACATGTACATATAATAATATATAAGAATCAGAGAAAAAATATCCCCCAGAGACAATAAAACATACCAGAAAGATATGTATGCAAGAGATAGAAATTATAACCTAACATTAAAAAAAACAAGCTTTGTTTCCAGTTTTTTAAGGAATCTCCACACTGTTCTCCATAGTGGCTGTACTAGTTTGCATTCCCACCAACAGTGTAAGAGGATTCCTTTTTCTCCACACCCTCTCCAGCATTTATTGCTTGTAGACTTTTGGATCGCAGCCATTCTGACTGGCATGAAATGGTACCTCATTGTGGTTTTGATTTGCATTT
>NW_011495032.1:7033534-7046121 GCF_000754665.1 Bison bison bison
ATTTTTGAGATTAGTTGTTTGTCGGTTGCTTCATTTGCTATTATTTTCTTCCATTCTGAAGGCTGTCTTTTCACCTTGCTTATAGTTTCCTTTGTTGTGCAGAAGCTTTTAATTTTAATTATTTTTTTATTTATTTTTATTTTATTTTATTTATAAATTTTATTTATTTTTGCTTTTATTTCCAATATTCTGGGAGGTGGGTCATAGAGGATCCTGCTGTGATTTCCCAGCAGTCCCACTGCTGGGCATACACACCAAGGAAACCAGAATTGAAAGAGACACGTGTACCCCAATGTTCATCACAGCACTGTTTATAATAGCCAGGACATGGAAGCAACCTAGATGTCCATCAGCAGATGAATGGATAAGAAAGTTGTGGTACATATACACAATGGAGTATTACTCAGCAATTAAAAAGAATACATTTGAATCAGTTCTAATGAGGTGGATGAAACTGGAGCCTATTATACAGAGTGAAGTAAGCCAGAAAGAAAAACACCAGTACAATATACTAATGCATATATATGGAATTTAGAAAGATGGTAACGATAACCCTGTAGGCGAGACAGCAAAAGAGACACAGATGTATAGAACAGTCTTTTGGACTCTGTGGGAGAGGGAGAGGGTGGGATGATTTGGGGGAATGGCGTAGAAACATGTATAATATCATATAAGAAATGAATCGCCAGTCCAGGTTCCATACAGGATCCTTGGGGCTGGTGCACTGGGACGACCCGGAGGGATTCGTACGGGGAGGGAGGTGGGAGGGGGGGGTTCAGGATGGGGAACACATGTACGCCCGTGGCGGATTCATGTTGATGTGTGGCAGAACCAATACAATATTGTAAAGTAATTAGCCTCCAATTAAAATAAATAAATTTAAAAAAAATGAAAAAACAAGCTAAAATGTACTATGAAAATGATAAAGGTATTTAAGAAAAGTATAAATTCAAATCAGAAAATCTTATAAATGAGGTGACTGGAAACTCGGAAGCTTTGAAAAGAGGAGTGACAGAATTCAGAGCATAACTAGAGAAAATAGTGTTATTTTAAAATGAAGTCTAAAATGAAGAAATACAAGAAAGAGCAACACAATAATGCCTTAAGATAAATACAACATGGAAAGGAAGACATATTTAAAAATATTTTAAAAGAGATAGAAAGTATTGAGAGAAAAACAATAGAGACTACCATGGTGGTTCAGTGGTTAAGAATCTTCCTGCCAATTCAGGGGACACAGGTTCAATCCCTGGTCAGGGAACTAATATCCCACATGCCTCAGAGCACTAAGCCCAAGTGCTGCAACAAGAGAAGCCTCAGTGATGAGAAGTTCGAACACCATAGCTAGAGAGTAGCTTCTGCTCATTGTAACTAGAGAAAGCCCATATGCAGCTACAAAAAACCAATGCAGCCAAAAATAAATTTAAAAAATAAAAATGATAGATAATAAAGATAAGCAAAGATACAACATATGTATAATAAGGGGCTTTCCAAGACATGCATGAAAGCAAAGGAAAAAAAAAACACAAAGACTAAAACATGTAACTTAAGAAAACATTCCTGAAGTAATAGAATTTGTGACTACATAGTACAAGAACATACCACAGTCCTAAAGAGAATAACCTATGTGGCCAGTATCAAGATGTATTCTGATAAAATTATGAGGCTTTATGAAAAAGTTATTTCAGGCATCCTGGCAAAAAGACCAAGCTACTCAAAAGGGAATTATAGCCACATTGTCATCAGAATTTTTGACAGCCAGAAGACAATGGAGTAACTTATCTAACATATGCAAAAAAGGTAAGTCACAGATTTTACACCAACCTAATAAATCTCTATGTAACAAGACCATAGAAAATTGTTATGAACATAATAACTCAGGGAATACTGTTCTACAGCCCTTCCTGGGGGGCCATTTGAGGAATAAGCTTTCCCCAAACACTGGGAGGGCGTGTTGGAGTAATAGGGACCAAATTTACCCTTCCACCTCAAACACCCAAAATAAAAAACAAAATGTGTGAAACTGAACACTTAAACCATCTACCAGCCCTGTTACCCATCACCCAGTCTTGTGACTAACCTCTGTAAGTTCCCAGTTTCCTCTTCTATGAAAGGGAAGAATTGGCTGTCCTAACTTCTTACGGTTGCTGAGACAAATATCAGATTACACATGTCATGTGCTCACCACAGGCCCTGGCAGAGTGCTGCGTACCTAATAGAGATTAGTTTTATCCTTAACCTGTAGGCTGAGGAGATGGGAGGGTCACAGACACTAAGTAACTTGCCAAGGACATACAGCTAGAAAGTATCATGAGTCTCTCTGTCTGGTCCCCAAGGAGGCTGCACACAATTTTATCACATGGCTTAGTGAGGTTCAGATATGCTTTATCTTTTGCATTTTCTTTGTCTTTTGCTCACCAATATTTAAAGCCTGGCTTGAAAAAGACAAGCTGGCACAGGAAATTAAGAAGAAATGTCAGAGAACTTCCATCTTGACCATTCATCTCTTAATCTAGGCTGCCCTGGATGTCATAACAGGGGAATGACCAGAATCAAGTAAGGTCATAAGTAAGGAGCAAATTAGTAGAACAAATAAATTGACAAAGGAATTAATGGACAATTAGCCTGGATACTGCAACATTGTCCAGGGTCCAAATCCACAGGGATGCTGGCTAAGGCCAGTCATAGTCACAACTTCTGTTGCCCTGGAAATCCCAGGGAATTTTCTCCTCTGCTCTTAAGGAAATTCAATGGCTCTATGATACATGGGGTCATTTCCAATGTCAGAAATTATAACCAACCATAAGACATTTATTAAATCCAAGGAACAACCATCTCTATTTATAAACATGTAAAGAAGGAAAGTGACTGCTCAGGGAAGCTTGCTGTAAAATCCAAAGCCAAACCCAGCTCAACCCTGTTCCTTCACTGGTTGAAGTTCCTGGGAGATTCCTCTGGCTTTTTTATGCACTGAGACTTTATGGGAATGACACAGATTCCTGTCCCTTCTCTAGAACCATCAGTACTGAAAAGATTCAAGTCTTCACCTTTGAACCCAATTGTGCCAAACTGAAAATAATTATTACCTACTTGCTTCTGGGAGAATAAAAAGAAACATGCAAACATTTCCTTTTTCCCCCCAAATCAGGACTGAAGACCCAAAAAGAGGGAAAATCATCTCCTGTCTTAAGTAACTCAGCTCCAGAGGGATGTCCACCACCCCAGCTCTATCCCTCCCTGCTTGGGTTTCTACTCATTCGTGTGTTCATTGGAGCAGCTTTCAATTTCCGTCAAGAACTTTCCCTCTGTATTCAAAACTTGGTTGACTGTTAGGCACTAGAGGCCTACCTTTCAGCCTGTCTTGGCTTTTAACATGTCTTCCTCATTAAGCTTTATATTTCTAGTGTTTTATTTGACTCTTCCTTTCACTTCAAAGCCATTGTAAGGTTATTCAGTTCAGTTCAGTCACTCAGTTGTGTCTGACTCTTTGTGACCCCATGGACTGCAGCACGCCAGGCTTCCTTGTCCATCACCAATTTCTGGAGTTTACTAAAATTCATGTCCATTGAGTTGGTTATGCCATCCAAGCATCTCATTCTCTGTCATCCCCTTCTCCTCCCACCTTCAATCTTTCCCAGTATCAGAGTCTTTTCAAATGAGTCAGCTCTTCAGTTAGGTGGCTAAAGTATTGGAGTTTCAGCTTCAGCATCAGTCCTTCCAATGAATATTCAGGACTGATCTCCTTTAGGATGGGGGTTGGATCTCCTTGATGTCCAAGGGACTCTCAAGAGTCTTCTCCAACACCACAGGTCAAAAGCATTAATTCCTCAACACTCAGCTTTCTTTATAGTCCAACTCTCAAATCCATTCATGTCTACTGGAAAAACGAAAGCTTTGACTAGACAGACCTTTGTTGGCAAAGTAATGTCTTTGCTTTTTAATAAGCTGTCTAGGTTGGTTGTAACTTTTCTTCCAAAGAGCAAGCATTTTTTTAATTTCATGGCTGCAGCCACCATCTCCAGTGATTTTGGAGCCCAAGAAAATAAAGTCTCTTTTTGTTTCCATTGTTTCCTAACGTATTTGCCATGAAGTGATGGGACCAGATGCCATGATCTTAGTTTTCCGAATGTTGAGCTTTAAGCCAACTTTTTCACTCTCTTCTTTCACTTTCATCAAGAAGCTCTTTAGTTCTTCTTCACTTTCTGCAATAAGGGTGGTGTCATCTGCATATCTGAGGTTATTAGTATTTCTCCTAACACTCTTCATTCCAGCTTGTGCTTCATCCAGTCCAGCATTTCTCATGACGTACTCTGCATATAAGTTAAATAAGCAGGGTGACAATATACAGCCTTGATGTACTCCTTTCCTGATTTGGAACCAGTCTGTTTTTCCAAGTCCAGTTCTAGCTTTTGCTTCTTGACCTGCATACAGATTTCTCAAGAGGCAGGTCAGGTGGTCTGATATTCCCATCTCTTGAAGAATTTTCCACAGTCTGCTGTGATCCACACAGTTAAAGGCTTTGGCATAGTCAATAAACCAGAAATAGATGTCTTTCTGGAACTCTTTTGCTTTTTCAATGATCCAACAAATGATGGCAATTTGATCTCTGGTTCCTCTGCCTTTTCTAAATCCAGCTTGAACATCTGGAAGTTCATGGTTCATGTAATGTAGAAGCCTGTCTTGGAGAATTTTGAGCATTACTTTGCTAGCGTGTGAGATGAGTGCAATTGTGTGGTAGTTTGAACATTCTTTGGCATTGCCCTTCTTTGGGATTGGAATGAAAACTGACCTTTTCCAGTCCTGTGACCACTCCTAAGTTTTTCAAATTTGATGGCGTGTTGATTCAAGCACTTTCACAGCATCATCTTTAAGATTTGAAATAGCTGAACTGGAATTCCTTCACCTCCACTAGCTTTGTTCATAGTGATGCTTCCTAAGGCCCACATGACTGAATTCCAGCGTTTCTGGTTCTAGGTGAGTGATCACACCATCTTGATTATATGGGTAGTGAAGATCTTTTTGTATATGTGTATTCTTGCCACCTCTTCGTAATATCTTCTGCTTCTGTTAGGTCCATACATTTTCTGTCCTTTATTGTGCCCATCTTTGCATGTAAAGTTCCCTTGGTATCTCTAATTTTCTTGAAGAGGTCTCTAGTCTTTCCCATTCTGTTTTCCTCTATTTCTTTGCATTGATCACCGAGGAAGGCTTTCTTATCTCTCCTTGCCATTCTTTGAAACTCTGCATTCACATGGGTATCTTTCTTTTTCTCCTTTGCCTTTCACTTCTCTTTTTTTTCATAGCTGTTTGTAAGGCCTCCTCAGACAACCATTTTGCCTTTCTGCATTTCTTTTTCTTGGGGATGGTCTTGATCACTGCCTCCTGTACAATGTTATGAACCTCCACCCATAGTTCTTCAGGCACTCTGTCTATCAGATCTAATCCCTTGAATCTATTTGTCACTTCCACTCTGAAATAATCATAAGGGATTTGATTTAGGTCATATCTGATTGACCTGGTGGTTTTCCCTCCTTTTTTCAATGTAAGTCTGAATTTGGCAGTAAGGAGTTCATGATCTGAGCCACAGTCAGTTCCCAGTCTTGTTTTTGTTGACTATTTAGAGCTTCTCCATCTTTGCTGCAAAGAATATAATAATCTGATTTTGGTATTGACCAGCTGGTGATGTCCATGCATAGAATCTTCTCTTGTGTTGGAAGAGGGTGTTTACTATGACCAGTGCGTTCTCTTGGCAAAGCTCTATTAGCATTTACCCTGCTTCATTCTGTACTCCAAGTATTTCTTTACTTCCTACTTTTGCATTCCAGTCCCCCATAATGAAAAGGACATCTTTTTTGGGTGTTAGTTCTAGAAGGTCTTGCATGTCTTCATAGAACCGTTCAACTTCAGCTTCTTCAGTGTTACTGGTCTGGGCATAGACTTGGATTACTGTGCTATTGAATGGTTTGCCTTTCAATATCAGAGATCATTCTGGTTTTTCAAGAACAGAGATCTTTCTGTTTTTTTTTTTTTAGATTGTACACAAGTACTGCATTTTGAAGTCTTTTGTTGACCATGAGGGCTACTCCATTTCTTCTAAGGGATTCTTGCCCACAATGGTAGATCTAATGGTCAGTTTAGTTCAGTTCAGTCGCTCAGTCATGTCCGACTCTTTGTGACCTCATTAATCGCAGCACGCCAGGCCTCCCTGTCCATCATCTACTCCCGGAGTTCACATAAACTCATGTCCATTGAGTCGGTGATGCCATCCAGTCATCTCATCCTCTGTCATCCCCTTCTCCTCCTGCCCCCAATCCCTCCCAGAATCAGGATCTTTTCCCATGAGTCGACTGTTCGCATGAGGTGGCCAAAGTACTGGAGTACTGGAGTTTCAGCTTCAGCATTAGTTCTTCCAATGAACACCCAGGACTGATCTCCTTTAGGATGGACTGGTTGGATGTCCTTGCAGTCCAAGGAACTCTCAAGAGTCTTCTCAAACACTGCAGTTCAAAAGCATCAATTCTTCTGCGCTCAGCTTTCTTTATAGTCCAACTCTCATATCCATACATGACCACTGAAAAAACCATAGCCTTGACTAGACGGACCTTTGTTGGCAAAGTAATATCTCTGCTTTTTAATGTGCTATCTAGGTTGGTCATAACTTTCCTTCCAAAGAGTAAGCGTCTTTTAATATCATGGCTGCAATCACCACCTGCAGTGATTTTGGAGCCCCCAAAAAATAAAGTCAGCCACTGTTTCCACTGTTTCCCCATCTATTTCCCATGAAGTCATGGGACCGGATGCCATGATCTTCGTTTTCTGAATGATGAGCTTTAAGCCAACTTTTTCACTCTCCTCCTTCATTTTCATTAAGAGGCTTTTTAGTTCCTCTTCACTTTCTGCCATAAGGGTGGTGTCATCTGCATATCTGAGGTTATTGATATTTCTCCCGGCAATCTTGATTCCAGCTTGCACTTCTTCCAGCCCAGCATTTCTCATGATGTACTCTGCATATAAGCTAAATCAGCAGGGTGACAATATACAGCCTTGACGTACTCCTTTTCCTATTGGGAACCAGTCTGTTGTTCCGTGTCCAGTTCTAACTGTTGCTTCCTAAGATCTAATTGTCATCTGAGTTAAATTCACCCATTCCAGTCAGTTTTAGTTTGCTGATTCTAAAATGTTGTTGTTCACTCTTGCCATCTCCTGTTTGCCCACTTCCAATTTGCCTTCATTCATGGACCTAACATTCCAGGTTCCTATGCAGTATTGCTCTTTACAGCATTGGACTTTACTTTCATCACCAGTCACATCCGCAACTGGGTGTTGTTTTTGCTTTGGCTCCATCTCTTCATTCGTTCTGGAGTTATTTCTCCACTGATCTCCAGTAGCACATTGGGTACCTACCAACCTGGGGCATCATCTTTCAGTGTCCTGTGTTTTTGCCTTTTCATGCTGTTCATGGGCATCTCAAGGCAAGAATACTGAAGTGGTTTGCCGTTCTCTTCTCCAGTGGACCACGTTTTGTCAGACCTCTCCACTGTGACCTGTCCGTCTTGGGTGGCCCTAGATGGCATGGCTCACAGTTTCACTGAGTTAGACAAGACTGTGGTCCATGCGATCAGATTGGTTAGTTTTCTGTGACTGAGGTTTTCAGTCTGTCTGCCCTCTGATGGATAAGGATAAGAGGCTTATGGAAACTTCCTGATGGGAGAGATTGACTGAGGGGGAAACTGGGTCTTGTTTTGATGGGCAGGGGCAAGCTCAGTAAATCTTTAATCCAATCTTCTGTTGAAGGGCAGGGCTGTGTTCCCTCCCTGTTATTTGACCTGAGGCCAAACTGTGGTGGAGGTAATGCAGATAATGGCAACTTCCTTCAAAAGGTCCCATGCACATACTGCTACACTCAGTGCCCCCAACCCTGCAGCAGGCCACCGCCAGACCATGCCTCTGCCAGAGACTTCTGGACACTCACGGGCAAGTCTGGGTCAGTCTCTTGTGGGGTCACTGCTCCTTCCTCTGGGTCCTGGTGCTCACAAGGTTCTGTTTGTGTCCTCCAAGAGTCTGTTTCCCCTGTCCTGTGTAAATTCTGGCGGCTCTATGGTGGGTTAATGGTGACCTCCTCCAAAAGGGCTTATGCCATACCCAGGTCTACTGCACCCAGAGCCCCTGCCCTGCCCCTGAAGCAGTCCACTGCTGACCCGTATATCCTCAGGAGACACCCAAACACAGTTCTGTCCCAGGTTCTATAATGTTATTAATTGGCCAAATTTCGATATTTTTGTGTCCTGGGGAATAGGTAGGACCAAGGAAAGAGAGACTAGGAAACAGCCAGTTGAGGGAGGAGTCAGAATACACATATTTATTGATTATATTTGCCATCTTATATGCACATGGTTCATGGTGCCCCAAACAAGTACACAATAGTAACATCAAAGATCATTAATCACAAATCACCATAGCAAATATAATAATGATGATAAAGTTTGAAATGTTGCAAAGATTACCAAAACTTGACACAGAAGCATGAAGTGCACAAATACTGTTGGAATAACAGCACTGGCAGTCTTGCTTGACAGAGTTGCCACAAACATTCAATTTGCTAAAAAAGAAAAGAAAAGAAAAGCACAATAAAACAAGGTATGCCTGTACTATGCACTGGATGCTACGAGAGATAAAAAGGTGAAAAATACAAAATCTTCTTCCTCAAGAAAGTCAGGCTTTGTTTGGGAGTAAAAATATAAATCTTTGGAAACTTCAACCAAAAAATAAGATTAAAAACTTTTTTTCTTCCAGTTTATTGAGATATAGCTGACATAACAGCACTGTGTAATTTTAAGCTCTATGGCATAATGATTTACATATGTCATGAAATGATCATCAAGGTCAGGTCAGTGAACATCCATTATCTCATATAAACATAAAATTAAAGAAATAGAAAAAAATTCTTTTCCTGTGCTAAGAACTCTTAGAATTTACTCTCTTAACAGCTTTCATGCATAACACACAGTAGTGCTAATTAAATTAATCATGGTGTACATTACATCCCTTACTTATCTTACAACTGAAAATTTGTACCTTTTGACTACCTTCATTCAATTCCCTCAACCCCACCTCTGGTAACCACAAATCTGATCTCTTTTTCTATGAGTTAGTTTGTCTGTTTTTGAAGTATAATTGAGCTGAAACACTATGTTAGTTCCTGTTACACAACATAGTGATTTGATATTTCTATACACTTCAAAATGATGATCAAGATAAGTCTAATTTCCATATGTCATTATAAAAAGATATTACATAATTATTGACTATGTTCTCCACACTGTACATTTTATACTGTGACTCATTTATTTTGTAACTGAGAGTCTGTACCTCTTAATCTCCCTCACTATTCCCCCTCACCCCTCCCACTGGCAACCACCTATTTGTTTTTTGTATCTATGACTCTATTCCTGTTTTGTCATGTTGTTCATTTATTTCATTTGTTTTAGATTCCACATATAAGTAAAATCGTATAGTATTTGTCTTTCTCTATTTGACTTATTTCATTTAACATAATATCCTCTACGTGCATCCATGTTGCTGCAAATATCAAGATTTCATTTTTTTTCAAGGCTGAGTAATATTCCATTATGTATGTGTGTGTGTGTGTGTGTGTGTGTGTGTGTGTGTACCACATCTTTATCCATTCATCTGTTGATGGGCACTTAGCCATGTCTTGTAAATAATGCTGCTATGAACATTGGGGTGCATGTATCTTTTCTAATAGTATTTTTGTTTCTTTGGATAAATACACAGCAGTGAGGTTTCTGGATCAAGGGTAGTTCTATTTCTAATTTTTGAAGGAATCTCCATACTGTTTTCCATAGTGACTGCAGCAGTTTATATTACCATCAGTGGTATGTAAGTGTTCCCTTTTCTCCACATACTCACCAACACTTGTTACTTGTCTTATTGATAATAGTCCTTCTGGCAGGTAGGAGGTGATGTCTCATTGTGGTTTTAATTTGCATTTCCCTGATGATTAGTGATATTGAGCATCTTTTTATGTCCCCATTGGCCATCTGTGTGTCTTCTTTGGAAAAACGTCTATTCACATTTTCTGCCCATTTTTTAATTGGGTTGTTCGAGTTTTGTTTTTGTGTTTGTGTTTTTGGCTACACTGTGTAGCATACAGAATCTTAGTTCTCCATCCAGGGATTGAACCCATGTCCCCTGAAGTGGAAGCATGGAGTCTAAACCACTGGACCACCAGGGAAGTCTGTAGTTGTTTGTTCTATTGATGTTGAGTTGCATGAGTTCTTTGCATATTTTGGATGTTAATTCTATATTGGCCAGCAACTTCACAGAATTCATTGATGAATTCTAGTAGGTTTTTGGTGGCATCTTTAGGGTTTTCTGTGTTTAGTATTATGTCATCTGCAACGAGTGACAATTTTACTTCCTCTTTTTCACTTGGATTCCTTTTATTTCTTTTCCATGCCTGATTGCTGTGGCTAGGAGTTCCAATACTATGTTGAATAAAAGTGATGAGAGTGGGCATCCTTGTCTTGCTCCTGACCTTAGAGGAAATGCTTTGAGTTTTTCACCTTTGAGTATGCTAGCTGTGGGCTTGTCATATACAGCTTTTATTATATTGAGGTATGTTCCCTCTTTATCCACTTTATTGAGAGTTTGTTTTTGTTTTTTATCATAAGTGGATATTGAAGGGAATAAAATATAAATAACAAAGATGGCAAAGTGAAATCTAACAATGATAAAAACAGAATTAATTACCAGGTACTTTGCCTCTGCTCATCATAGCTCCTCACACTTGGGGTCCCAACCCCCCTCCTAGAGCCTCAGCCCTGCCCCTATCTGCATCCTTAGACCAGTCCATCACTAGAAGCTGGTTTGTGAGCAGCCTGAGTCCCATTCCCTCTATCATGTACCCATCCTATCCCTAGACCCTAGGAAGTAGGTACCTTTCTGCCCATTTTACAGATGACAAAACTAAGGCCCGTGGTGATTAAATGACTTCTCAAAACCCCAAATTCCATAAGTAACAGAACCTGCATCCCATCCCAGCTCTGTTGGACAGTCTGAGCTTCACCTGCACACTTGGCATTGGGTGGGAATCACACTAGGGTGTAAGGCAGTATTTCTGCCCTTGGGGATTGTAATCCCTTTAAGGAAAGAGTATTTGCTCACCTGGAACAGTTGGTATCATGCAAGTGCAAATATGTGTGTTGAGTGCAAACAACAGAAACCCAACTCTGGCTGCCAGGGATCTCCAAATCGACAGGAAGGTGGGAGAACAAAGCTCAGGAAATGGCCAGGAGCCAAAGGAGGCTGGAAGCCCAAAGCATAGCCAGTCACACCCCAGCTCCTCTGGGCAAGGTCCGCCTCACTGTGGCTGATCTCTAGGACTGCTGCAGTCACCTTTAGCCATGGCCATGGGGAACAGTGTCAAACTCTCCCTTTGAAAGATGTCACCACTTAAGATTCTGAGCCCTGGATAGCAGTGTCTTTTTGGCCAAGCCTAGTCAACATGCCAAGGACCTTGGTGAGGGTACATCTGCCCTCTTCAGCTTTCAGAGTGGGGTGGCTTATATCCTGCCAGTATCACATAAAGGGGCCTTTCTCTCAAACAGGATGGGCAGGGGCAAGTATGCTGGGCAGTACTCTCCCCATCCCAATAACCCCTGCAGTAAGATAAAGCTAAAAAGAGTAGTCTGGACACTGTGGGGTCTAGTTGTCTAAAGGAAGAGCCCAGATGAGCACTGAAAGAACTCAAGAGGTCTTCACAGAAGAGGTGTGCCTTGACATTGGCCTCACAGAGAGGATGTGGCCCTTGCTCTGGCCCCGATGCTTGGTTTAACCTGGAGAGTCGTCTTTTAGGTGACTGTTGCCGTGTCATTTTCACAAGTCCGCCAGCCCCTGGCACTGAGTTGAGAGCCAGGCCTGCCCAACTTCTAGCTCTCCCAACCATCTTGCTGGCCATCTTCACTGGCTCCATTTCACAAATAAGGAAACTGAAGCTTAGAAAGATCACATGTGTGGGGTGGAGGAGACTGATGTGGGAACTCAGGCCTGTTCGACCAGGACTCCCCACATTCTTTGCCAGAAGCCTGATGCTTCCCAGTATGGCTGAGAAGTAGCAGGAACACTACACTTCACTCCTTCCTGCTCAATGCTTTGCTCAGGAATTTTTGTATCCTTTACGCCAACATTATGAGAGCGAGGGCCATGTGATCACCCCTTTGAGTAGCGGAGGAATTTCTAAGGCCAAGGTCAACCAGCTTTTGCGGCCTGGTGCCGGCTTTCTGGCCTCATCCAGCCTGAAAGCTGCCTTCCTCCCCGAGACCATGCTGCTGGAGGCTGTTGGGTAGGGTGGCTTGGGGAACAGATCCCATTAAGATGTGTCCATCCTCAGAGTGCAAGCCCACACCGAGCCCGTCCCCGGTACCCAGTGGTCAAAAGCGCTGAGGGAACATGTCTAGGGGAACAATACGTATTGATGACTCTGGCAGCGGCAGCTGGCAGGCTCTGGCGGCGGTTTCGTCTGGGGTTTGAGGTGGGTTTTACTTGGATGCCAAAGCCCAGTTACT
>NW_011495032.1:7046221-7063812 GCF_000754665.1 Bison bison bison
ACTGGGCTCTGGCGGCGGTTTCGTCTGGGGTTTGAGGTGGGTTTTACTTGGATGCCAAAGCCCAGTTACTCATCATTCTTGCTCTACCTGGGCCCCTGGGCTGCCTGAGACCCAGTAGGAACAGCTCCACAGCCCAGATGGGCCGTCCCCCTGGCCCCTCTCCTCCTGGGAGTGACTGATGTCAAGGCCTTGACTGGGCCTGGACTGGCCTGAAACCCCTCCAAAGACTGGGACAGAGGCCTGAACACTGGGCTCAGACCTCCCAGCCCTGGAGGCAGCGGGCATCCTTCTTTATACAGGGCACACACATCTGAGAACTTTCTAGAGAAGACTGCATTCTTGTTCATTACTGGCCACCTACCTGTCACTCCAGAGACTCTCTCTGTATATTACACAGACTTTACATGCACACCCGGAGCCAGGTCACCTTCTGCCTGTCACCACCTCAGTCACCTCAGTCGTCTGAATGTCAAGAGATCTCAAGCCAGTCCTGGCTCAGCCACCAAGGCACGGCCTTTCACGTCCCCTCTCAGTATCTCCAACTGTGTGATGAGGAGACTGGACATATTGGCCTCTTGGTCTGCACGGCTTCACACCTTCTGGATCTCACCTGTCTTCTGCTCCAGCCACCTGGGTACCTGTGGGGACCAGCTCTGAGTTCCCATCCACGGAGCATTCTTTGCTTGATGGCCACACAGTTACAATAGGAAATGGTGGGATGCAGGGGCCTAAGGATAAGTCCCCTGCTTCCCTCCCCCAGGAGGAGTATGTGCCACTTCTTAAAGCCAGGACCCAGGGGTCTGTCATCAATCCCATCCAAGCATCCATTCTCCACCCCAGCCCATGCCCTCCCCTCTCCATTACTCCATCTCCCAAGGGTCATACTGTTACCAAAAGGGATATGGGGGAGAGGGAGTGGTCCAGCCACTTGCCACTCAAAAGCCAGTAAACAGGCCAGATTGGTGGAAACTTTGCTTTATTTCAGATGCTGGCAACTGGAGGTGGGGAGGGTGGCAGACATCTTTCCAAAGGCTAATCCCCACCCTCCAACAAGCAGGGGGTGACAGCTCTTATAGATGGGGCAGGGGTGGGGTGTGCAAAAGTAGACTGTGCAAAAGCAGCACAGTCATCTCTAACAGTCATCCTCAAACTGATCATCAGTGGTCTGACCAGCATCATCTTGTTTGTTTCAGGTACAGTTAATCTTCAGTTCCAGGATCCATTTGTTCCCATTTCTTTGTGGTCCATTCTCAGAACTGTGGCAGCTCAAGTCCTGGGTACGGTCTGGTCATCATGTAGCTAACTTTTCCACCTGGTGTTTTGCTGTCTGTAAGACAGCTCACAGGATATGGCTCAGAATATTATCTATAGCCCTTGAGAAAGAGCTAACGTCCTTGACTGTGCTTAATGACTACATTATTATTATTTAGTCTCCTTTGACTGTTTTCCTTTGTTTCATCATTTCTCACTTCTCTGATTAAACTTATTCTTTGATTAAAGTTTTTCATAGGCAAAAGGCAGGCAGAGGACATAGGGGGGCGGCAAGGACCATATGGTCCTGCTCCGTTTCAGTACTATCCCAAAAGATTTCACAGAGGCTGGAAGCCTCAGGCTCTGCTTGGGTGAATTCAGGTCAAGACAGTGGGTTTGAGAATCTCTCTGGTCTCTGTTTTGTCACATGGGAAGGATGTTCTCTTAAGAAAAAATGCCAAGGCCTGGGTCTTACTCCTCTCACACCTGCTTTGCATCCCTGTGTAATGAGGCTGAACTCTTGCAGACTTGCTCCCAAGATGAAATGAAACAATGCATCGAATGCACTCTGAACAATGCCCATGTCTAGTAGGTGCTCAGTAGGGACATTTCCAGCTGTCTCTTGGGAGGTGCTGCTTCGCTGGAGGGCCCTGATGACAGAGGACTCAGGTCCACCCAGGTCCCCCACATCTCCCTCTTCGACCGGTCCCCAGATCCAGCGTTCACAGGCTGGATGATACGCGCCCAGAACTGGGGCCAAGACTCCGGCAGGCGCTCAAGATCAACAAGCATCAGGTTTCCTGGTTGAGGACATGCACGTACACCATGTTCCCTCTCTCCGGAAGGAGGTGGCAGCTCCGGAGGCAGCCCCATGCGGCTCTGTCACCCTGACTCCCTCCCTCATGCCCCCTGCCCTCGGTTCCCCCCAGCTGCCTGGACCCGTTCACCCGAGCAAACCCGCAATGGCTCCATCTCAGAGTGAAGAGCACCAGACATAACTGTCTGCACCCCCGAGCCAGCTTCTAACCCTGGCTTCACAAGACCCTGGTAACTTGGCTCTGCAGTACCTCTGATCACAACCCCATTCACCTCTGGAAGTCAAGGCTGGGCAGGGAGGGTGGGAGCCTGGCAGTGAAGGAACACCATGGATCAGATCGTCAGGAGGCAAGTGTGCCCGGCCGGATGGGCAGACATCAGCACTGCTCCTCCAGCCATCTGGCTAAAGCTGCAGATTCCCAGTCAGTGGAAGGCCAGGGCCCTGCCCGCAGGAAGGTGGTATCATCACCCAACAGCCAGATACACCTGGGAGAAACACAACACGAGCCCATTGGCCTTTTAGTGGTAGGCGCAGTAGGTGCTAAGGGGAGGGAGGGGCAGCTCAGAGGGTCCCAGAGGGTTAATCCTGTAAAAGTCCAACTCCAACTTCCACATCCTATGAGATGGACAAAAATGTGACCAAAACTCACCCTCCAGCCTGGCTTTAATTTTAATCTTCACCTTATCCAGGAGGCCACGTCTGGTCCTGACTCAGACCTGAATTTGAATCCGAATGAAATCCAGTCTGCAGCCAGACCACAGTCTCCACATAGAAGGCTCAAGAAATCCTTGTGTGACAGCTAACCAAATAGAACTCAGAAACACTCTGAGAGAAGACTCTGGAAAAGGCAAAGCAGATTCAAAGAGCAGCTCCTCTGTAGGAAACCCACATGCAGCTCTGGACAACAGCACAAGACAGGCCAAGGACTTGGGTGTCTGGGAGTCATGTCCCTTCAGCACCTACGGAAATGGGCTGAGGGTCCCCCAGGCACCTGGGGTCAATTAAGGTGTCTAGGAGCAGCAGACATAGATATCTGGCTTCCTGTCCTCTGGTCTCCTGCTCCTGCTTGGAGGCCTTACTGCTCACACTAACCAGCTATTGATCCTTGGCATGCACTTGGGGATCCCTGCAAGGGCTGGGTCCCCTGCTCAGCACTTCGAGGTGAAGTATGTGCAGGTCTTGCCCTCAGGAACCCAGCTGCAGTGGGGGAGGCAAGATTTATTCTGCTAAATCTTATGCCTGTTCATCCTACAGACATTGCACATCTTCTGCAATTCCCAAGCTCATGGGTAAGAGTCTCACAGTGCAAGGCTTTGGAAATCTGCTTTAGGGGACACCCCACATGCAGCTCCATGTCTTCAGATGGACTCACATGTGTAAACCTTCAGGCCTGTGCAACCTTCAGGATACTCATTTATAATGAGTATCCCTGGGACATGATGGAAACTGTTCTTGGCCTGTGACTCTGCCTTCTTCCCACAGGAGACCTTCATCAGAAAACAAACAATCATACATAGGTTGCTCAGAGAGCATGAATGTGGCACAGAGAGAGCTAGAAAAACCAATGGGTCCAGAATTCTGAAAGGTCATTGACTAAAAAGCTCTTGTGGGCATTGCTGGAGTGGGCACTGCCAGTGTTTGCTTCTGTGTGGCTGTGACAGAAATTTTCTTTCTTTAGACATTATAGAAGATAAGAATACATCTGGCTTCAAGTTCTCTGAGACTCCTTTCTTTTATGTGTATTGCCTCACAGTGGCAAAATGGTTGCTGCCTCACCAAGCCTCATAGCAACATTCCAGTATCCCCTACAAACCTGAGAGAGGGAAGCAGGATGGTCAGAGGGAAGGAGACCCCTGCATTGGTGGGTGGAGAAGGCCTGAGTGAGTTCTGAAAAGTAAATCAGCTCTTGGGGCTGCCATGAATGGAAGGAAGAGTCAAAAGTAAGGGTAGATGGAGGGTGGGGCTAGATCACAGAGGGCGGGAGGTTCAGCTGAGGGAAAGCTGTCCTCATCCTGCCCCAAAGAAGGATCTATTCTGTTCCTGCATTCTCATAGTGATGGCTCATGTTTGCACAGAGCCCACGAGTCCAGGCTGCTCTAAACAGTTTACTGGCATTAGCTCATTTACCTGGCACAGAACTACTCGGAGGTGAAGACTGTTCCCACCTCCACCTTACCAGTGAGAAAACTGAGCAGAGAGGGCAGACAGTTGTCCAAGGTCACACTGGGAGTAAGTGGCTCCCAGGCTGTCTGGCTTCAGAGCACAGGCTCCGAGCCTCTACCCCACTCAGCCACAGAAGCACCTTTGGGTGGTTGGGGCCTGGGACAGAAGCAGCCCAAGGCTGCATCCTCTGACCTCCTCCTCAATTCTCCTTGACGCTTAGGGAGACGCCTTTCCATTCCCAGCCAGGTCAGGATGCTGCTGACCTGTCCCTTCAAACCAAAGCCTTCAGAACTCCAGGCCCTCAAAGGCAGCTTGTCTTCCAGGGACAAAGCAGCAGACGCCAAGCCCCAGGGGGTGGGCTGTGGGCCAGGGACATGGTTTGGCTCCAGAACATCATAGAGCAATTTGCAACACCTTCAAACCTCTCAGAGCAGCCAAGAGAGGCACAGGTCTGCCTCTCTTGGCTGGAGAGAGGGCCAGGTGTTGATTTACCTGGGCGGGGGGTGGGAGCAGGAGAGGAAGGCCCTGGCAGCCCACCCTTCCCGCCAGCACGCTGACACTCTCCTCCACGCAGCGCATTGCCTGGGGCTCCCACAGCCAGGTACTGGCCTTGGCGGCCTTACCTATGAGATCCATCAGCACCCCAGCTTAGTCTCCTGGTGCAGGGGTCTTCAAGGTATGAGACCACATATGCAGGTGGGAGGCTGGCTGTGACCAGCCCACCAGGACCACCCATCACCTTCAGCACTGTGGGCTCAGCCTGGGTTGCCTGCCTCTGAGCTGATGCAGTGGGTCATGACTGGATGGTTTAAAGCCCTCATTTAAAATAACTGAGGTTTCCCCTAGATCTGCTGTAGGCCGGGCATGAGCTTATGAGTTTACTTCCCTTTACCTCCCTCTCGGTTCCGTAAACACCTACTGAATAATACTAAGTACCAGGCACCCTGGCAGGTGAGCCAGGCCCAGGCTATCCCCACCATAACCTACAAGGGATGGACTTCCTTTCAGGCTTTAGAGAAGTGAAACTGAGGCTCAGAGAGGTCAAGCAACTTGCTCAGACTCTCACAGCAGCCATGGTAGGATACGAACCCCACTGTGAACAACCCCAAGTTCTTGTGCTCAGTCCTGAGGAGCAAGGCAAGCGGGACAGTGCTGGGTGGCTGAAGCAGGATGGTTGTGGGGGTGGGTGAATGAGGAAGGAGTGAGCCCTCAAAGAAGAACGGTGACTCACCCACTGGGAGACGTCATCACAGGTTACAAAACAGCCCTGGCCCATGCCAGACACTTATTATCACTCACTTTTTTCTGTTTCTTCCCTGCCCTTCCACTCCCTGTTCCTTGAGCTCCTGGAGTACATTCTGTTCTTGCTGAACTGAGCAGGGCCACTGGGTTGCCCCATGAACCGAGGGCCCTCAACCACCGGGATCATTACTCCAGGCCGGGAGGACCTGAGAGATGCAGTTTAAGGTGCGTGCCAGAGCCCAGGCTGTCCAACCTGCAAGTCTGCAGGGCTCCCCGTGCTAACACTCAACTTAGTGCCAGGGCTGTTGCATTGCCCAGGCTGCCTTTCAGTCTGGCCTCCTCCACGCTTCCCAGGCGCTCGGCATAGACACGCTGCTCAGATCAACTTAGCACCAGGGCTGTTCCATTGCCAGGGCTGCCTGCTCTGCAGTCTGGCCTCCTCCACGCCTCCCTCCCAGGTGCTCAGCACAGAAACCCTGCTCAGACTACTACACATACCACCCATCTCCACATCCACAGGCTGCCCACAACACTCCCTACAATTTCCTAATGTTGATCATGGTATTGGGGTTGCTCTTGTGTTTAGGAAACTCTCACTGAACTATTTAGATGTAAAAGGTCATCATATCTGCAACTTATTCTGAAACACTTTAGAAAAAATAAATTTTGAGAGTTATAGATAAATGATGAGGAAGATGATAGATAATGGATAGATAGATGATAGATATGGGAAGAGAGAGGGAAAGAAAGTGTGGCAAAATATTAACATTTCAAGGAATTTGAGTGAAGGATATTGGAAATTCTTTGCACGATTTTTGCAACTTTTCTCCAAATTTGAAATTACTTATTTAAACATGCAGAAAATTAGAATAGGGAAATAAGTTTTAAAACCTATCCACCTAGAGCTTCATCTCCAGAAAGGCCCTCCCAATCATTGAGACTGGGTGTGGGGCCCCTTCCAGGCCCTCCCCAACATCTTCATGTCCCCTGTTACACTGCATTTTAATGAAGTGTTTGCCACTTTAGCCAGTGAGTACCTGGAGGACAGGGACTGTGTCAAATTCAGATCTGTGACCCAAATGATGTGTGTGTCTCGGCCTCTGGGCTCAGTGCTCTGAAAATACAACAGCAAGATGAGATGGTACCCTATGTCCAAAAGCTCACAGTTGACTAGGGAAAGGAGAGGAGAGAATAATAAATCATGACACTTGTCTGGACAGTGCAGACATGCCACATGGTTGCCAGCACTCACTCTGGCCAGAGCCACTTTCCTGAGCCACCCGGTTACCTCTCCCCTCCCCCACCCCACCAGCTGACTCTAGTGAGTCTGGGCCCAGGATCTCTGAGAGCCAATGTCCCTCCAGGGAACTGGAAATCTGCGGAGAGGAAAGGCCAGGCTACTGAGAGCCAGGGAAACAGGGAGGAAAGGCAGGGTGGTGGGGACACTGGGAGAGGCCCAACCTTGCCAGCTTTTCTCTCAGGACTTGTTCTTCATGGGGCATCTTACCTGTCCAGGCTCTGCTCCAGGTACAGATGATACAGCAATATATGAAGCAAAGCCCACTTCCCAAGAATGGCTGTCCTGCTGCATGAGACAGTCAACTCCGCATATCGCGAGCTCTACAGCCTGGGCTCTCTCAGCGTGGAGAAAATGACTCTGATTAGCAGGCTCTGGGCAGCGGTGGAAGGTGCCAGTCCAGCCCTGAGAGGATGTGCAGGTGACAGAATTGAGGCCTCCAGCAGGGACACTGAGCCAGACACTATTCTCAAGTTGCCACCAGGGAGGTGCTGAGAGACCCTCCCCCGCCTCCTTTGAAACGTACACATGCCTTTGTCCAGAAGCAGTAGGGAACCGTTGACCAACCTTTTGGCCAGGTGTGATGATAACCACTTGCATGAGTTGTCTCATAGCAGAAGGTTCCCATAAGGAACATGATGCTGCTGCTAAAAACTAAGAATTAGGGCAGGGCCAAAAAGAGGGAGGAGATTCTGGCAGTCTGTCTGTCCTGCCAACCTCCCAGAAGCCTTCTTGCTGGAATCCATCTTGGCTGCGAGATGCACACATAATTAGGAAAGACCTTGAGTCAGACCAAATAAGAGCCAAGCAAGATGATTGTCCAGAGACAACCCAGAAACTGAGCCCATCACCATAAAACCTGAGACTGCAAGCCCTGTGGCAGAGCAGTACTCCTGGGTTCCCTTACCCTGCTGCCCTCTGCCTGGGCACCCCTTCCCAATAAAGTCTCTTGCTCTGTCAGCACGTGTGTCTCCTCTGACAATTCACTTCTCAGTGTTAGACAAGAGCCCAGTCTCGGGTCCTGGAAGGGGTCCCCCTTCCTGCACAGAGAGAAGTCCCACGGGCCTTCCACCCTCTGTCTGATTGGCCCTGGGTAAAAGCAATGGTGATCTCGGCTGTGTGACCCTACCATCACCCCCTGCCCTGCCAGGACTGTCTTCTTCCACCCAGCAGCGCAAGCTCTTCAGTCTTTCCCAAGGTCATAGCCAAGGTTAGCCATAGGTGAGGTGCCTTCCTCAATGGACATGAGTACTCCCACCCTGGCAGCCTTGGCATAAGTCACTTCAGAGCATCTTTATGCGGGGATTAGGGTCCAAACCTGGGAAGAAAGAAAGAGAGTCAGGGAGACCTGTATTCCTGTCCTGACCCTCCATGACTGGTGGCCTCGAGTGAGCCTCAGAACTCAGTCACCTCCTCTGCGGTGTCCAATGTCTGTTGAGTGGGTATCCTCACAGGCCAGTGTGTTCACTACCTCATGTCTTCAAGGTGGCACTTGCACAGGGCACTTTCCAGGGAAGCCAGCCTCTGCATCTCTGACTCCGATTCTGTCTGGGAACCAGGAGTTCCCTGGCCGGGGATCCGTCCTTGGACTGCCCTGGGCCCCATGCTGGGCCCTGGACCCTGGTGGTCGGCCTCACTAAGTCTCATCTAGGTTTTGCCTGTAGTTTACCAGGAGTGGCCAGAGGGCTGGCTGTCTGGAAGGGTGTGGTTCTAGGACAAGCTGCAGGTCTACACAAGGCAAGGTGGGAACTGGGAGGGAAAGGATATGGGTGCTCACAGGGGGCCTGGCTGCAGGGAGCAAAGGTCCGACACTCTGCTGATAACTGGCCTTCTTTCTCCTCTGTTTCCTTATCTGGAAAATGGGTGCAATAACCCCCATCTGACAAAGCCATTATGAGGATTTTCTGAGAGAATGAAGTGCAGAGTCTTGCTCATAGTGGACCCTCAGAAAACAGCAGTTCCCTGATTTTTGCTTATGAAAGTTTCACATAATGGGGGTGAGGGGAGTGTGTGTAGTGGATACTCATGAATGCCCCCTTCAGGGATGAAGGACCTTCTCTCCAGGTTGCTGGGTAGGGTGAAGCCCCCCACAGTCCCTGCAAGAATTGCTGCCCTCAAGTCACATCCCCTCTGCCTTCAAACCACATGCCTTCTACCTTAGGGTCACAACCGTCCTGGGTGACCAGCATCCAGGGACTGACTGGCAGGTGATGTAAGGGTTTGGCTCTCTTACCCTTTGTGAGGGAAACTCTGAAATGTGTTCCAGCCTTGAGCTGCCCGTGGGGCCCTTGGAGGCCCCACCGGGACAGCCTGGCAGCCTGACATGTTCATCTGCTCTTCGCTGCTTCCCCACCACGTCCCACTCCCAGTGCCAACCTCAAGGCCATTTCCTACTGGAAACTCCCTGACCGTCCAGTGGTTAGAACTTGGCGCTTTCACTGCTGGGAGGCACAGCTTCAATCCCTGGTCATGGAACTAAGATCCTGAAAACCACATGGCATGGCCAAAAAAAAAACCACCCAAAACAAAAAACCAAAATGGCATTCATTCCCTGGTAAATGTCCTGCACAGTGATCTCTATCCTGGAGTCTGCTTCCCAGATCCCTCAGTGTTCAAAATGTGGATTTATGTAAGAAAAAAAAATCAGACAGGCTTTGTGGCTTTACAAAAGAATCCTTTACTCCCCCAAAAAACTATCTCTTCATAGGCTTTCCTTAAAAGGTGAAACCCACTGACATATTTAAATTAGTGCTTGAATGACTAACAGTGAATGGGCTGTATCCAGAGTAGCGTGTGGAAACAAGGGCCTCGAAGGGAGATCTGGGGGTTACTCTGGAAGCTGGTCAGCATCTCCAATTCAGAGCTCCCAGGATGTAAGACAAGGGCCGGTGCTCCAGAGGCTCTCGGCCCGGGGGAGGACAGGGCAAGGGGAAACACCTTTGCTGGTGCAAGCTAGGGGCTGTGGGAGTTGGAAGGGGGCGTGTCTGGCCCACCTGTGTTAGAGGCGACCGGGAGGGCTCTGTGCCTGCAGGAAGGGAAGGCTGTCCTGGGCAAGAAAGCCATGTGGTCCGGCCCTTTCCACATTAGTGCCCCTTGCCTTTCCTGTGTCATCACGTTGAAACCAGGCACCTGCCCTTGGGAAGGAGGTACAATTATCTTTAGTCTAGGGGCTAGAGAAGTGGTCAGGGCTGAGCCTGCCTGAACCCTCCTGCTGTTAGAACACACTGGCCAGGTGTGGGCTGAAATGCCTCATGGTGGGCAGTTGTGGGCAGCCTTTGGCTCCTGGGGACTGGGCACTCCAAGGCAGGATCTGCGCCAGCAAGTGGGCAGGGGAGGCCGAAGACACCCCTGCTGCCAGCTACTCTGAGGCCTCCTCTTTCTTCAGAGCTGTCAGCAGAGCAGACTTGATGGGCAAGAACAATGGATGACTGCTCTGGTACTGGCCCAGCTCGACGGCAGGGTTGGGTGGAGATGGGCTGGCCCCCTGGAGAGGGTCCCTTATGTGGAGCACTGACTCTTCTCATCAAGCAAGCATGAGGAACATGGACTAGAAACCAAGTGCTGCCAACACCAGTTGTGGAAGAGACTGAAAGAAAAGCAGGTGCATCCAGAAGAGAAGACAGGAGAAGATTCTTCAGGTCCGTGGGGGAACTGCCTGCTCCAGCTGGGAGCACTGGGCAAGGGACGGGTTTGGTTTTGTTTTGTTTTTCAGAATGACTTGTTTTATGAACTGAGCATTTCTTTCTCTTTCTGTCTTCTTCAAACCTATTTTATTGTGAAACTTAATGTGAATACAGAAAAGGGCACAAAACAGACACAGAGCTCAATGACTTATAACAAAGCGAACATTCAAAAAGATCACTCCTGGGGCAGGAAATGGACCACTGCAATTCCCCAGAACCACCCCCAAGCTGAATCCTCTCCCACTGCCCCCCGTCCCCGCCAAGTTAACCACTAGCCAGACATTCACAGCTATCACTTCCTTGCCTTTCTGTTGAACTTGACCACCTAAGCATCCCTATACATTCATAGATTTGCCTTCTTTACCAAGCTAGGAAGTTGGGTAACATGCATTCTTCCTTGCTTCTTTCACTCCCTGTCACGTCTGAGATGGTCATGAGCTGTTTACCGAGAGGCCTTATCAGAGCATCTCTGCAGCCAGGCTGGCTGGTACCCCCTGCAGAGCATGACCTGGGCTCTGAGTCTTCCCACACCTGGGCATCCTATCCAAACTTGAAGGTGCCAGTCCCAAAACAACTGCCCATCTGAAGAGCTCCAGAACTAAGTCTGAACCCAGGCATCACCACTTTCTGACTGTGTCAGCTTGTGGGGTTTTCTTTTTGGCTGCTCTGCGTGGATTATGGGATCTTAGATCCCCCATCAGGGATCAAACCCATGTCCTCTGCAGTGGAAGCTAGGAAAATCCCTGACTGTGTCATTTTAATCAAGGTACTCGATTTTTCTGAGACCCCATTCAGTTCAGTTCAGTCGCTCAGTCGTGTCTGACTCTTTGCGACCCCATGAATCGCAGCATGCCAGGCCTCCCTGTCCATCACCAACTCCCGGAGTTTACCTAAACTCATGTCCATCGAGACCTAATTACTCCTCTACATAGTAATAATAGTATCTCCTTGCAGGATGTTTTAAGAACTATGGATGTTGGGGTAGAGGCATGGTACATTTCTTATCCTCTTAGCTATAACGTCCCCGACCTGTTGTGATGTTTAATAAGTTACTTATAAACAACCACTTGTGAGACGGACCCTTTTCTTCCTTTTTATTTGAAAACATGATGGTATCTATGAAATGCAATGCTGCCATAGTTCCTGGCTGAAAAGACAGCTCTATCAAAGTGCTGTCTGCCCCCAAGCTGTTTCTGGGCTTGACAGGAACAGGAGGAAAGGCCTGCTGCCCTGGGGGAGCCCTGGACACCAGCAGCTTGTCCCAAGTCCCTCCCAGAAGGAACCTGCTAGGGCCTCCTATTCCTCTGGCTTCCACCAGCTTAGAGCAAGGAGTGTCCATGAAAATGTTCCAAAACCCATTGTACGCTGCAAGTTTGGGCATTTCAGACCCACCCCAGCAGGAGCCGAGAAGGCACCTCCCTGTAAGCAAAGGCCCCAGTGTTAGAAAGAAAGGCAGATGGAGATGGCGTCTCTGGGAAAAGACCCACACACCAGGATTTATGGGCAGCCAGTGGCTGGTGGCATGTGGGGCAGGAGCCTAAAGTCAGACTTCCTCCAAGCAGCCTCTATCCCCCACTGGGTGCCCTGTCAAGCCCAAGGCACCTCCTGAATTGATGCCAGGCCTCCCTGGGGACGTCTTTGTCCCTGCTCCCTGACCTAACTAACCCGAACCCCTGAGCCTGCCCCAGCCACAATGCCTTCTGCAGTTAAAGTGCTGAGAATCCTGGTCAGGTGGAGATCAATTCTAAAATACAGAGGACAGTGGCCAAAATAAAAAAAAATAAGTGAATGGTTGAAATCTAACATCTTCTGTTCCAAAATAGGATAGCTGAGTCTGTTTGCAATTTTCACCCGTGGATGAAGACGTCTCACTCAGAGAAATGGAATTTACACTCAGGTCCCCAGATGTCACTCTGGTCCTTTTTCTAAGTCACTGTTGGGCTCAAAGAGGACAGGCTGGAGAGATCAGGTCTGGATCACTTTCCTTCAACTGGAGACAAGCAAGCTGGGCCCCTCGCCATGGCAACTCTTACACCTAGATCTCTTCCTGGTCACCATACCGGAGTGGAGCACGGGTGGGGCCTTCCATGGGAAAGATGATGTGAAAAGGTGTAGGGGAGACTTGTGCAGATAGAACTCCCTTTCAGGATGTCAGGCCACACTTTCTGGCCAAGAATGTACCACATTCAAGTCAGTGTTTTTAAGCCTGAGGTTTTTCCTTGGAGAACAAACACGGTAGCCTTAACTTGCAGGGTGTTGCAATGGTTAAATGTGGCCACTTAAGCACAGAGGACTATAACCAATCTTCTGGGATAAACCATAATGGGAAAACAGTATTTAACAGATTGTACATATGTGTATGTGTGTGCTTAGTCGCTCAGTCATGTCCAGCGCTTTGTGACCACCAGGGACTGTAGCCCTCCAGGCTCCTCTCCCTATGGGAGTCTCCAAGCAAGAATACTGGAGTGGGTTGCCATTACCTTCTCCAGGGAATATTCCCAACCCAGGGATCGAACCTGGGTCTCCTGCCTTACAGGTGGATTCTTTACTGTCTGAGCCACCAGCCCCATATATATGTGTATAACTGAGTCATTTTGCTATGCAGCAGAAATGAACACAGCACCGTAAATCAACTATACTTCAACTAAAAAAAAAAATGTGGCCATTTAACTGAGTCTGCTGTGTGCTTGGCCTGAACTGTGGTACATACATTCTGTAAGTGGTGGTGATGGGTATCTGGAAAAAGACCCTCCCAGCCCTGATACTCCTGTCAGCCTTCACTGGGAGGTAGGGACTTGGCTGCCCCCTGGCAGAGGCTGGTTGGGTG
Organism: Bison bison bison; assembly: GCF_000754665.1. Classification (NCBI taxonomy): domain Eukaryota; kingdom Metazoa; phylum Chordata; class Mammalia; order Artiodactyla; family Bovidae; genus Bison; species Bison bison. The sequence continues at coordinate 7,059,502 of NW_011495032.1, forward strand.
CCTGGCCCCTCCAAGCCAGATAACCAATCTCCACTTGCCTCAGGCATCATCCTCTGGGGCAGGTACCTCAGTAACCTAGGGTTTCCCCTTGACGTGCACCTGCCCACATCCACCATCCTTACCCACTCCAGCTTTTCCTTGCATCCTTGTCTCCTGAAGGCAGCCTCCTCCCTGCTTTCCGGGTCCAACATAGTCCAGCGCCCTGGGTGGCCACTCTGTCCCAGGAAACACCCACTCCCTTCCAGGCAGGTTCCTGACATCTCTGATGTGGGGAGGGCCTGAGTTGGAGGACAAAGCCCTGTCTGAGGACATGGGCACCTGGGTTCCTTCTCAGCCTGGATGGGCCCCAGTAACCAGGGGGCCTGGGTGTGTTGCCTCCTTTCTGTGGGCCTCAGATTCTCTAGTAGCAGCAACAGAAGAGTTTAGACAATCTTGGAGATGCCTGCACCCTCCCCTCTCCACCCTGGGTATCCTCAGAGACTCCCTCATAAACCCAGGCCCCCTTTACAACTCAGTCTGGTCCTCAGAGCAGAGTTTGGGGTGTACAGCCACACACAGTTGAAAGAAGGTTTAGGGGGACAGATTTGAAGACCACTGGGCTGGGCGATGTCGAGGGTTCCTGCCAGGTTGACTATCCAGGGTCGGGTGACCTGGGTCTGGCTGGAACTGGGCCAAACATGGCCACAGCTGGGTCATGTGGGAGCAGGTCCTCCCTCCCATGCCTCCTCCATCACCCCATGCCAGAAACAAACAGGACTGAAGCCAGCCTGGAAGCCTCAGCCCACCTCACAGTGGACCCTGTGTACCCCCACCCGGCCCTGCACCCCCAGGCCCAGCTTCTGTTTTGTACACAAACACTGGGGATAGGGTATTGGAAACCTGTGGACCGGTTTTGTCTTTCCAAAAACAGTGCTTCTTTTTTTCTTAAAGGTGCCGTTGCACACTAGGGTTGGGGAGGCAAGTCAAGGCCATGAGGAGTCTGGAAGGGGACTACTTAGTCAGTAAAGAATCTGCCTTCAACGCAGGAGACCCCGGGTTGATTCCTGGGTAGGGAAGATCTCCTGAAGAAGGGATAGGCTATCCACTCCAGTATTCTTAGGCTCCCCTTGTGGCCCAGCTGGTAAAGAATCCTCTTGTAATGCGGGAGACCCGGGTTCGATCCCTGGGTTGGGAAGATCCCCAGAGAAAGGAAAAGCTACCCACTCCAGTATTCTGGCCTGGAGAATTCCATGGACCATACAGTCCATGGGGACACAAAGAGTAGGATATGGTTGAGGGACTTCCACATTCACTTTCACTGTCTTGGTCAAGATTTTGCCTTCAAATGCAGAGGCTGCCAGTTTGATCCCTGGCCAGGGGATCTAAGATCCAACGTGGCTTGCAGTTAAAAAAATAACACATAAAACAGAAACAGTATTGTAACAAATTCAATAAAGACGTTAAAAAAAAGAGGCTGGAGGAGGTGGGAGACCACAGTTCTGCAAGTTCCTTGCTATGAACATGGGATGGGGGGTGTCCCCTACATCACTCCATCCAGCAGAGTGCCTGCCACACAGCAGTGTGGGCTCAGAATGACTGTTGGTGAAGAAAATAGAAAAGAATGAATAAATTCTGATGCAGAGCCCCTGAAAATCAGCCCACTTTGGGGCTGATTACATCTCTGTTGAGGCAGAGTCAAGCAGTGGTTTAGGGCACAGGTTTGAGTCAAAACACTGGCCTTCAGATTCTTTCCTGGACAAGTTAATGAGTCTCTCCTGCTCCAGTTTTCTCCTTCCTGAAACTGGGCTGTTGATGGTGCCTGAGCAGGGCTGTTGGGAGCATTGATATCTAGACCCTAAACAAAGCTGGGTGCAGGGGTGATGCTGGACATATCAGCGAGTCCTTTCTTCATTCATTCTGGTGGGTTTTGTTGTTTTTGTTCAGTCACTAAGTTGTATCCGACTCTTTGTGACCCCATGGACTGCATCATGCCAGGCCTCCCAGTCTGTCATTATCTCCAGGAGTTTGCTCAAATTCATGTCCATTGAGTCAATGGGTTTCTTTATTTATTATTAAACTCCATGGAGGAAGTGAATGCTGGACCTATAACTGGTCTGCATTTCCCAACCACTCAAGAATGGGACCAGTGATCTGTGCAACTTCCTTCTGTCTACAGTCATGTGAGGAAAGTCGCTGGGGGCCACTCTCAAGCTGGTCTCTAAAACCACTCCTCTTATCCTCTGGGTGCTCAGCCTCTGCCTGCAGCAAAGGGTCAAGTAGAGGGCTCTAAGGCCCTAGGAAACAGTGGGGCCCCCAGATGGAGGAACTTTGGTCCTTGAATGACCACATGGAACATAGCCTGGCAGCCCAGATCAGCCTGAGACACAAAAGAGAAATAAACCTTTATTGTGTAAAGCACTAAAATCCAGGGGAAGGGGTGGAGTGATGGAGTCTAGCATCACTTACCTAATATGACCATAACATGAGACTATGAGTGTAAAGGGATATAGCCTATCCCTTCTCCAGGGGATCTTCCCAACCCAGGAATCAAGCTGGGGTCTCCTGCATTGAAGGCAGTAGTCAACTCTTCCCAGGGCATCTTCAACTTAATCCTTTTTTCCTAATAATTATCTGGTAAGATTGTGTGTTCTATTCTTAGTAGTCTTCTTTTAAATGTTATCATTTGGCTACTTTACAGACAGTTCAGTTGGTCTACCATCCATTCTTCTAATTCATAAGCTACTAACAACCTAAGAAAAAATGGTACCCAAAGTGCTACTTAGAACATGTGGTTTCATCTTTTGGGAGAGTGTGTAATTTCCTCGGGTCTGTCTCACCACAGCAAAGATTTGAAATAGCAGACAGGTGTTACAGCTCGGTTAAAGCTCAGAGTTTTATTTGGCAAACAAAGGATAATATGCCCTTCAGGCGTGAGGGTGGGCTGACCCCAAAGAAGAGGCCTCAATCCATCTCAGCTTCGCCTTTTTATACATTTTTGTCTCCTCCCTCCCAAGCCTGCCCAATGCAAATTGGGCTAGCCAGGAAGGCTGTTTGTTTCACCCGAGGTTCTTACTCCAGTCCATGGATTTTCTTTTGTTCCATTTTCATGGGCTTTTCCCTTTCATTGTCTTTTAGCCACTGTCATTTTGGACTCCATTTTTATCTATCTATTCTAACTACCTAACACATCCACCCTTTTACATGGTCCAAGGGAAGAGTTAAGACATGGCTGAGATGGGGATGGGATGACCATCATACCTGACTTCACCAAGGGGATGAAGAATTGGGAGGTATCCAAAGAAAACTCTAATTCAAAAGTATACATGTGCCCAAAGTTTATTGCAGCACTATTCATAATAGCCAAGACCTGGAAGCAACCTAAATGTCCATTAACAGCTGAATGAATAAAGCTCTGGTATATATATATATATATATAATGGAATATTCAGTTCAGTTCAGTTCAGCCCCTCAGTCGTGTCCAACTCTTTGAGACCCCATGAATCACAGCACGCCAGGCCTCCCTGTCCATCACCAACTCCCGGAGTTCACCAAAACTCATGTCCATCCAGTTGGTGATGCCATCCAGCCATCTCATCCTCTGTTGTCCCCTTCTCCACCTGCCCCTAATCCCTCCCAGCATCAGGGTCTTTTCCAATGAGTCAATTCTTTGCATAAGGTGGCCAAAGTATTGGAGTTTCAGCTTAAGCATCAGTCCTTCCAATGAACACCCAGGACTGGTCTCCTTTAGGATGGACTGGTTGGATGTCCTTGCAGTCCAAGGGACTCTCAAGAGTCTTCTCCAACACCACAGTTCAAAAGCATCAATTCTTCAGTGCTCAGCTTTCTTCACAGTCCAACTCTCACAACCATACATGACCACTGGAAAAACCATAGCCTTGACTAGATGGAGCTTTGTTGGCAAAGTAATATCTCTGTTTTTGAATATGCTATCTAGGTTGATCATAACTTTCCTTCCAAGGAGTAAGCGTCTTTTAATTTCATGGCTGCAGTCACCATCTGTAGTGATTTTTGGAGCCCCCTCAAAAATAAAGTCAGCCACTGTTTCCACTGTTTCTCCATCTATTTCCCATGAAGTGATGGGACCAGATGCCGTAATCTTAGTTTTCTGAATGTTGAGCTTTAAGCCAACTTTTTCACTCTCCGCTTTCACTTTCATCAAGAGGTTTTTGAGTTCCTCTTCACTTTCTGCCATAAGGGTGGTGTCATCTGCATATCTGAGGTTATTGATATTTCTCCCGGCAATCTTGATTCCAGCTTGTGCTTCTTCCAGTCCAGCGTTTCTCATGATGTACTCTGCATATAAGTTAAATA
>NW_011495032.1:7063974-7101087 GCF_000754665.1 Bison bison bison
TTATTCCATGTCCAGTTCTAACTGTTGATTCCTGACCTGCATATAGGTTTCTCAAGAGGCAGGTCAGGTGGTCTGGTATTTCCATCTCTTTCAGAATTTTCCATAGTTTATTGTGATCCACACAGTCAAAGGCTTTGGCATAGTCAAGAAAGCAGAAATAGATGTTTTTCTGGAACTCTCTTGCTTTTCCCATGATCCAGTGGATGTTGGCAATTTGATTTCTGGTTCCTCTGCCTTTTCTAAAACCAGCTTGAACATATGGAAGTTCATAGTTCATGTACTGCTGAAGCCTGTCATGGAGAATTTTGAGCATTACTTTGCTAGCGTGTGAGATGAGTGCAATTGTGCAGTAGTTTGAGCATTCTTTGGCATTGCCTTTCTTTGGGATTGGAATGAAAACTGACCTTTTCCAGTCCTGTGGCCACTGGTGAGTTTTCCAAATTTGTTGGCCTATTGAGTGCAGCACTTTCACAGCATCATCTTTCAGGATTTGGAATAGCTCAACTGGAATTCCATCACCTCCACTAGCTTTGTTCGTAGTGATGCTTTCTAAGGCCCACTTGACTTCACATTCCAGGATGTCTGGCTCTAGGTGAGTGCTCACACCATCGTGATTATCTGGGTCGTGAAGATTTTTTTGTACAGTTCTGTGTATTCTTGCCACTTCTTAATATCTTCTGCTTTTGTTAGGTCCATACCATTTCTGTCCTTTATCGAGCCCATCTTTGCATGAAATGTTCCCTTGGTATCTCTAATTTTCTTGAAGAGATCTCTAGTCTTTCCCCTTCTGTTGTTTCCCTCTATTTCTTTGCATTGATCGCTGAGGAAGGCTTTCTTATCTCTTCTTGCTATTCTTTGGAACTCTGCACTCAGATGTTTATATCTTTCCTTTTCTCCTTTGCTTTTCACTTCTCTTCATTTCACAGCTTTTTGTAAGGCCTCCTCAGACAGCCATTTTGCTTTTTTGCATTTCTTTTCCATGGGGATGGTCTTGATCCCTGTCTCCTGTACAGTGTCATGAACCTCATTCCATAGTTCATCAGGCACTCTGCCTATCAGATCTAGGCCCTTAAATCTATTTCTCACTTCCACTGTATAATCATAAGGGATTTGATTTAGGTCATACCTGAATGGCCTAGTGGTTTTCCCTACTTTCTTCAATTTAAGTCTGAATTTGGCAATAGGGAGTTCATGATCTGAGCCACAGTCAGCTCCCAGCCTTGTTTTTGCTGACTGTATAGAGCTTCTCCATCTTTCAGCCAGAAAAAGGAAAGAAATAATGCTATTTGCAGTAACATGGAAGGACTTAGAGTACTAAATGAAGTCAGACAAAGAAAAATATAATATGGTATCCCTTATATGTGGAATCTAAAAAAATGATACCAATAAACTTATTTACAAAACAGAAACAGACTCACAGGTGTAGAAAACAAACTTATGGTTACTGAAAGGGATAGTGGTAGGGAGATAAATGAGGAGTTTGGGATTACCAGATACACACCATGATATATAAAATGGAGAAAAAATAAGGTCTTACTGTATAGGATGGGAAATATATTTAATGTCCGATGATAAACCATAATGGGAAAAAATATGAAAAATGATGTATATATATGTATAATTGAACCTCTTTGTTGTACAGCAGAAAATAACATAACACTGTGTATCAGCTATATTTAAATTTTATAAAAAGAAAAATAATTGGGAGGAAGGGCACCCCCACAACCTACCTAGACATACTGGATATTCCTTCCAAGCTTAGAGCAGCATCTTTTCCAGGACATGCTTCCCCCTTACCTCTGGCCCCATCACCCCCTCCCCTGAGCTGCCTGCACAGCCCTGGAGTCCATGGCAGTCCTTGGAGCAGATGAACGTGGGTCGGAAGTCCAGCTCTGCTTCTGACCCGCTGTGTGTCCTTGAGTAGACTATTCAGCTTCTCTGAGCCTCAGCCTCCTTATGGTCAATACAGAGATTTTAACAATTGCCTCAAAAAGTACACTGAGCATTAGCCAAGTTTACAAAATGTCAGAGAGCAAAAACTTCCTCTGCCCTCTGATGTTCAGTATTAAGGAGCCAGAGAATTAAATGAACAGAAAGATTAGCAGGAGAAAAGGCAGGTTTTTATTCTCTCCTGCACACAGGAGTTCACAGAAAAATGTGACTCAAGGAGACAGAATTTGGGATTTATATAGGTGGCTCAGATGGTAAAGAATCTACCTGCAATAAAGGAGACCTGGGTTCAATCCCTGGATCAGGAAGATCCCCTGGAGAAGGGAATGGTAAACCACTCCAGTATTCTTGCCTGGAGAATCCCATGGACACAGAAGCCTGGTGGGCTACAATCCATGGGGTCGTAAAGAGTCGGACACAACTGAGAGACTATACTTATACCATCTTCATAGGGGAAGGGGCAGGAAAGAAGGGCCCTTGAGGAAAACAAGTCATTTGTTTTCCTGAATGACAAGTGGGCCCTCAGGAGAACTGGGAGAGGAGGGGAGGGGAATTTTGTAACAATGTTTGTTAGGTGATTTCTTATCTAGGTGAAGATATCTGGATTTTTTCTCTCCGGTGACAGAAATCAGCCTTCCCTGGTTGCAAAATGCCCAGGGAGAGGATTTATGACAGCTGAATTCTTTCAGAAGACTCTGCTTTTATGCAGGTACGAAGAGTTAAAAACAAAACAAAAAACTTTCTGTGGTAGTGTATCCTGTCTCCTTCTAAAGCCCTGTAAGACCCCTGGCCCATGGTGGGCACCTGACTCAGGGCTGTCTTCCCAGGCCCCTCCATGCAGACCCACCCAGTGTTCTTTCGCTCCATGCTTGGTGCTTGTCCCAATTCCTTACCCTCCCATCCAAATTTTCCCATCCCTTGTCCTCTATCACCATAGCCCTGTTCCCTGTGCTGTGAGCTAATAAACTAACGTGAAGGCCTGCCAAGGCGCACCAGCTGATGCCCTGCCCTCTATAGGCATTCCTTCCCTAAGGCCTCCAGCTCCCACTCTTGCACTTGCCCACTACCATATTGCTATCATTTAGTCATTCAACCAACACTCCTGGAGAGGCTTCTCTCTGCCAGGACTCCAGAGTGGCCGTGATCAGGCAGACCACTCTCTGTCCTCTAGGAGCCCTGCCTGGTAAGAAGGGGAGACAGACACATGGACAGTTCAGTCTATGCCCAGGAGCCCAGGGGAGCTCAGAGGAAGAGCAGGGCTAGCAAGCTCAGTGCCTTGTTACTGCCAGGAGAGCTGGGTCCACAAAGGGACAGTTGGGGGAGGGGAAAATGGAGGAAGGAGGAGAGAGAGGGAGGGAAAGAGGAAGGCAGAGGGAAGGAGGAAGCAGGAGAGCTGGCTGATTTCCCTCCACCCACCTTTCTCTTCTCTATGGGCTTTCCTGATGGCTCAGATGGTAAAGAATCTGCCTGCAATGCAGAAGACCCAGGTTCAATCCCTGGGTCTGGAATATCTCCTGGAGAATGGCAATCTGCTCCAGTATTCTTGCCTGGGAAATTCCACGGACAGAGGAGCTTTGTGGGCTACAGTCCTTGACTAAGTGACTAACATACACCTTTCTCTTCTTTGGATGAGTTCAGGGTCCAGCTCCCCTCCCCGACTCATGTCAGCCTCTCAGATTATCAGATTTTCCAATAGCCACTCCTGCCTGATAAACTCACTCCTGATAACCCCTTTCCCTTGTAATTGAGTTTAAATATAGATCCACCCAAAGGCAGCCGAACCTCCCTTTCAACAACGCTGAACTTTTATTTTCTTGGGCTCCAAAATCACTGCAGATGGTGACTGCAGCCATGAAATTAAAAGATGCAAGCTCCTTGGAAGAAAAGCTATGACCAACCTAGACAGCATATTAAAAAAGAGAGACCTTACTTTGCCTACTAAGGTCCATCTCGTCGAAGCTATGGTTTTTCCAGTAGTCATGTATGGATGTTAGAGTTGGGACAATAAAGAAAGCTGAGCACTGAAGAATTGATGCTTTTGAACTATGGTGTTGGAGAGGACTTTTGAGGATCCCTTGGGCTACAAGGAGATCCAACCAGTCGATCCTAAAGGAAATCAGTCCTGAATATTTATTGGAAAGACAGATGCTGAAGTTGAAGCTCCAATACTTTGGCCACCTGATGGGAAGAACTGACTCATTTGAAAAGACCCTGATGCTGGGAAAGATTGAAGGCAGGAGGAGAAGGGAATGGCAGAGGTTGAGATGGTTGGATGGCATCACTGACTTGATGGACATGAGTCTGAGCAAGTTCCAGGAGTTGGTGTGCTGCAGTCCATGGGGTCACAAAGATTCATACACGACTGGATGACTGAACTGAACTGAACCTCCCAGCTACCAGGCTCCCTTCCCTGGAGTAGCCTGGGCAGCCATGGGGCATGGCCTTCTCGTGTTGGGGGCCCAAGAACCCTCTCCAAGCTGAACCCTGGTGCCTGTGCCTACAGCATGGAAGCCCCAGCACCTGCCTTTCCCAGTGTTCGGACCAGGTGAGGGCAGAAGACATGGGCAGTTTCGGTCCTGCCCACCGCTCCCACCCAGGCAAGACACAGGGGGAGAAGCACTTCCACTGGCCCCTTTGCCCAGCTAGAGAACAACTCTCCTTCAGGGGCTCTGCTCTGCTAGCCTGGAATGAATTCCCTCCTGCTCCAGCGAGTTTGGTCCCTGTTAGTCAGCCCCTGAGGGCCCATCTTCTGTGACACACTCCTGGTGGAATTTCCAGCCCACAGGAAGGAGGCCCAGGAGTGGCCTCTGACTTTCTCTGGTTTCCCACAGAGACAACCACGACCAGTGACGTGGAGCCGCTGCAGCCAAGGACCCAGGAGAAGAGCTCAGTGTGGTTGCCGCATATGCCAAGCAGGGGAGTGGAGAGCTGGCAGCCTCTCTACCTGCAGCCAGAAGGCCCCCTGCCTCCCCCAGCAATCAATCTTACAACCCAAATCAGCTTCCCCTCAAGTGAGGATGGGGATTCCCCAGTGTTTCAGCGATAAAGAATCTGCCTGCAATGTGGGAGACGTGGGTTCAATCCCTGGGTCGGGAAGATACCCCTAGAGGAGGGCACGGCAACCCACTTCAGTATTCTAGCTTGGAGAAGCCCATGAACAGAGGAGCCTGGCAGGCTGCAGTCCATGGAGTCGGAAAGCGTCGGACACGACTGAAGCTACTGAGCACACACGCCCACAAAGTGAGGACAGACGGTCCCACCATGGTGACTGCAGGCCTCAGGTTCTGATGACCTTTGTGTCCACTGACCTAACATTCTCCAGTCCTCCTGCGCCACCACCCCACCCTTAGCTCACACTCAGGTCTACATCTTTCTTTCTTTTTTTTAAATTATTTGGCTGCAGGTCTTAGTCGTGGCATTCAGAATCTTCGGTCTTGATTGTAGCATGCAGGATCTTTAGTTGTGGCATGTGGGATCTAGTTCCCTAACTAGGGATCAAACCCAGGCCCCCTGCATTGGGAGAGCAGAGTCTAAGCCACTGGACCATCAGGGAAGTCCCTAGATCTATATCTTGAGTGACTGGAGAGTGACTTTAAGAGGGCGCATGCCTCAAAGGGCAGGGGTTCTCAAAGTGTGGCCCCCACCAGCAAACAGCACCCACTGGGAGAAATACAAAGTCTCACCCCACCTTTCTGAATGAGACTCTGCAGATGGGGCCCAGCACTGTGTCTGGTGATCTCTTCCCTCTCCAGGGATTCTAAAGCTTAGGACACTGGTTCTCAGCAGGGGCTACAAAGTTGTTGTTCAATCATGTCTGACTTTTTGCGACCCTATGCCATCCATGCAGACCAGGAACTGCAGTGGGGCTTCTCTGGTAGTTCAGCTGGTAAAGAATCTGCCTGCAATGCAGGAGACCCTGGTTCAGTTCCTGGGTTGGGAAGATCCCCTGAAGAAGGAAATGGCAACCCATTCCAGTACTCTCACCTGGACAATACCATGGACAGACAGGAGCCTTGTGGGCTATAGTCCATGGGATCACAAAGAGTCAGACATGACTGAGCAACTGTGAGAGCATGGACTACAGCATGCCAGGCTTCCCTGTTCTTTACTGTCTCCTGGAGTTTGCTCAGACTTGTCCATTGAGTCGATAATGTCATCCAACCATCTCATCCTCTGTCTCCCCCTTCTCTTCCTGCCTTCAATCTTTCCCAGCATCAGGGTCTTTTCCAATGAGTCAGTTTTCCCTCCCCAAAGAATTACAAACCATGACTAAAAGGCTCTCACTCAGTTTACTGTGGGCTGCTGCTAAGTCGCTTCAGTCATGTCCGACTCTGTGCAACCCCATAGATGGCAGCCCACCAGCCTCCATCCCTGGGATTCTTCAGGCAAGAACACTGGAGTGGGTTGCCATTTCATGCATTTCTCCAATGCATGAAAGTGAAAAGTCAAAGTGAAGTCGCTCAGTCATGTCCGACTCTTAGCGACCCCATGGACTGCAGCCTACTAGGCTCCTCCATCCATGGGATTTCCAGGCGAGAGTACTGGAGTGGGGTGCCATTACTGTGGGCTAGGGTCATTCAAAACTCTTTACAGAAATTAAATCCTAGGAATAGGGCATCATCAGTCCTCTTTTATGGATGAGGGAGGCAAGGCACAGAAAAGTTAAGTCCCCTCGCCCAGGTGACCAAGCTCATAGCTGACTCTGAACCAAGGCAGTGCCCCCACTGAGAAGGTTCTCAAAGTGTGGTTCCTAGACCAGTGGCATCAGCATTGCCTGGGAACTTTTTAAATTTTTTGGCTGCAGTGTGAGGCATGCAGAATCTTGTTTCCCTGACCAGAAATAGAACCCACTCCCCCTGCAGTGGAAGCACAGGGTCTTAACCACTGGACCACCAGGGAAGTCCTATCTGGAAATGTTTTAGAAATACAAAATCTTAGGCTCTAGTTCAGATCTGCAGAGTCAGAAACCCTGGGTGCGGGGAGTTTGTTGAACAAGACCTCCAGGTGATTCGGATGCAATTTGAGTATCATAGCACCCCATCCTGCTGCCATAAATGGGGCATCATAGACGATTCATCCCCAAAACCTCATGCCCACATCGTGGCCAAGGGAACGTTTGCTGGAAAGAGAGCATCTTGTACACTGTAAGGGCTCCCTCCACTCCTGCCCATCTGGAAGGATCTGGGCAGGGGAATGTGCCAGTGGAGCTTGCCTACCTGGGCCTGGCTGGCTCTCCTGTGGATTGTGGGAAGGCAGCTGCTGCTGGGCCCTGGGGTCAGGGTCGGGGGTCGGGGTCGGCTCTAGGCCCCAGCCACTGGGAGGGCCTGCCCACGGTAAGCTGAGAGCACCCCTGGGGACACGCCACTGGACTTGTTGTCCTTCTGCTCACATTTGAGTTCCCTGCTGGGGCAGAGGCCACACGGGCAGGTGGACAGCTAACAGCCAAGCCAGGTTCCAGCCCACAGTGGCTCTGAAACCTCAAAGAGCTCCTGAATTCAGCTGTGAACTTTTGAACCAAATCCTATCTGACCCTTCTTAGCTTCAGGACCTCCATGACTGTGTCCCACCATCCCTTTAGAAAACAAATCAGAACTCCCTTCCTCTGCCCAATGAGACACCATGTCAGTATTGTCAAAAATGCAGGGCACATCCCACTGATGGGCTGGGAAGTCAACTTGGCAGGTCAGAATCTGCATTTTTTTAAAAAGCAATTTATTTATTTTTGGCTGCATCATGTCTTAGTTGTGGCACTCGGGATCTTTGAATAGCACATGGGCTGCTTTCTCTTTGTGGAGTGCTGGCTCAGTACTTGCGGCTCGTGGGCTCAGTCGCCCCACAGCATGTGGGATCTTAATTCCCTGTCCAGGGACTGAACCCAAGGCCCCTGCATTGCAAGGCAGATTCTTAGCCACTGGACCACCATAGGAGTCCTTGGACCTGCATTTCTAAAGAAAACACAAAATGGAATCATTCAAGTATTGTTTGGTGAGACTCTTAATAGGTGAGTGTTTACTGGGTAACATTATTAATCCAAAGAATCAGTGTTGTCTGACCTGACCCCCAATCTCCATCTGTTTACTCTGACCCCTCACAGTTGGGCTTCCCAGGTGGCACTTGTGGTAAAGAACCCACCAGCCAATGCAGGAGACATAAGAGACATGGGTTCTATCCCTGGGTCAGGAAGATCCTCTGGAGGAGGGCATGACAACCCACTCCAGTATTCTTGCTTGGAGAATCCCATGGACAGAGAAGCCTGGAGGGCTACAGCCCATAGGGTTGCAAAGATTCGGACATGACTGAAGCAACTTAGCACGCACCCCATGGTGTCAGTCTTCCGGATCTTGGAATACATCAAGCTATCCTTGCCTTGGAGCACCCCCACCCCAGCTGCTCCTGCGTGACCCTGGGAGCCTGGTCCTGCCCAGCCTTGTGCTAGGTCACACATCGTCACATAGCAGCCTTGGGCTAGGTAGTGACAAGGGTCTGGGATGGTGGCAACTACAGATGTGCCCCCATTGGGCTTAACACAGCCCATCCACTGATCAAGCTTCAAAGACCCAAGGTCTCCTATTGAAACAGGAGAGAAGGGGGCCGGGCATAATTTTTGAATGCCACAGCTTGAGGACACAATATAAACCAATTAGAATCAAATGGGTCCAAGATGGCAGACAAGTCCACTTGATCTTCAATCAGCAAGTTAAATGACACACCCAGAGGTACCATGACAACCCCAGGGCACTGTCAAAAAACCAAAAGTGGGCGGTGGCCCAATTCTTAAAAATCTCCACCCCTTCCCCAAAATAGTTGGAATAATCCTCCCTCTCATTAGCCTATGAAATTACCAAGCCCATAAAAGCTAACCACACCACATTTCAGGGCTGCTGCACTCATCCTCTGCGATGACCCACACTCTGTGGAGTGTGTCTCTCTCTAGATAAATCCACTTTTTACCTATCACTTTGTCTCTCACTGAATTCTTTCTGTGATGAGACATCAAGAACCTGAGCTTCATTAGGTCCTGAAACCAGGTACCAGGTTTTGGCTGGGTTTGAGTTCCAGCACATGGGTTAAAGTCCTAATCTGACGTAAACAGTTTTACTATGAGTATGGTACTAGCACCCCCCCCCCCAAAAAAAAAAAAGGAAAGAAAGAAAAAGAGAGAAAATGAGTGTTAGCACGGATGTGGAGATATTCAAACCCTTATGCACCACTGGTTGGAATGGACCATGTGATCCATCAATTGTACTTCTTGGTGGGTGTGTATTGAGGCAGAGATACCAACAGATAATTTCACACCCATGATCACAGCTGCATCATGCATAAGAGGTGGAAGCAACCCAAGTGTCCACGGATAGATGGATGGATACACAGCACATAGTATTTAAAGGCAGTGGAATGTTATTCAGCCTTCAAAAAGAAGGAAATTCTTGGGAATTCCCCGGCTATCCAGTGGTTAGGACTCAAAGTGCTTTCACTGTTAGGGTCTGGGTTCAATCCTGGTAGGGGAACTAAGATTCCACAAGCCTCATGGCAAACTGAGAAAAGAAAAAAACTCTATGACCCCCACGGACTGTAGCCTGCCAGGCTCCTTTGTCCATGGAATTTTCCAGGCAAGAATACTGGAGTGGGTTGCCATTTCCTACTCCAGGGGAATCTTCCCAACCCAGGGATCGAACCCAAGTCACTTGCATTATTTGCATTGGCAGATTCTATCACTGAGCCACCTGGGAAGCCCCTGAGGACATTATGCCCTGTAAAGTCAGCCACTTACAAGAGGACAAAGACTGTATGACTCCACTTATAAGAGGCCCCCAGAGAAGTCACATTCATAGAGACATAAAATAGAACGGTGGGTACCAGGGGCTGGAGGAGCTGTTGTTTAATGCTGAAGATGGTAAATTTCCTGTCACAAATATTTTACAACTGAAAAATATTTAAAGGCCAGAGGTCTGAGCCACACAGATTTCTTACAAATGAGTTTTATTTGCATTCTGACCCAAGCACGGAACCTACACAGAGATCTCTTGTCTTCACAATGGTACAGTAACAAGTGCAAATATGCTTTATTTCAGGTACAAAAACGTGGCAGTGTGACAACTTTTGCTTTGATGCCCACTGCCCCCTACAACCCCTCCCAATGTCATGCCCACCTGACCCATCAGATAGCCACACCGCCCCAACTGAGATGCCCACCACCTTAAGAGAAGAGTCACCCCATCTGGAGAAAAGTGACAAAGTGACATTTCTAAAAAAGAAATCACTTTCTATACAGGAGCATTGGTAAGCACAGTAACCAAGGTGTTGCCCAGCAAGGGGAAGGCTGGTGGGAGGCACAAAACAATGACCTTCTCTTCTGCCCCACTCCTTACACCCCCCAACCCACCACAGGGCACAGAGCCCAGGGATGATGTCATCAGGAGAGTGAGCATCCCCTTTCAGGGATGAAAGGACTCGCCCGTGCATCTGGGACAAGAGTGCGCGAGGTCTAGATGCAGGATCGGGACCCTGGCTCAGCCCATCGATAGTCAAAGGACCCAGGCCCCTATCTGATTTCTCAGTCTTGATTTCCTCAACTAGAAATCAGCCTTCGGGGCCTCAGAGCTGTGAGGAGGCTCAAATGGGACAATGGCAAAGCACGGAGCCCAAAGTCTGGCTCAGGCGAGGCCAGTCAGCATCATCAGCAGTTGGTGCTAACGGAGGGCTGGCTGCAGTGTCTGGCCATCTTCACTGGAAGCAAAGGAGCTGGGGCCCAGAATGGGCAGCCAAGCCACAGGGAGACGGGACCGCCCCAACATGAGGCTGCCTATGGGCCGGCTTCTCCCAGGGGCAGAAGTGAGCACTGGGCCCAGGGAACCCTTGCAGAGGGCAGGGAAATCCTCCCCATCACCAAGCTGACACAAGCCAGTCCCTCTGTCGGGGGAAGAGCTGCAGACATGTAGAGGGGGGCTTTGGGGGACCCCAGAGCAGCTTAGAGGTCCTCAAGGTGCCAGTAGAGGTGGAGGTCAGGCCGCACCTCCTGGGGTGGTAAAGTCCCAGTGACCTAAGTCAAGAGACCACCACCCACCAGGGCCTGGAGCCGGTGCTGTATTCTCCCCACATCCGGCTCTCGGACACAACCTCCCGCACCCTGCCCTGCGACCAAAGGCCCAGCAAGTCTCCAAGAAATGGACAGCAGGAGGGAAGGGGCAAGAGCAAAGGACTATGATTCCTGAGCAGCTGGGGCAAAGACTGTCTGGGGGAGGGGGCACATGACTAACAGGCGGCGTGGGGTCTGGTTTCAAAGACTGCTTGGCTGAATGATCCTCCTGCTTCAAGCTCCAAACAAAGTATTTTTTATTATTTTTAAAAGCCCTTATTTTCAAGGATATTATTCAACATCATGTAGGGGGCATATAGAGTAACAGAGGTCTAGCTCAGCAGTGGGCAATGTTTTTCTGTGAAGGCTGGATGAGACCTATTTTTGACTTTAAGGGCTTCAAGGAGGCAAATAAGAGAAAATGAGTTTCCATGTTTCAGATGATGAAATTCAAACTATAATAACTGAGTACAGGTTTTGGTAATACAAACGGGAGTGGAATGGCGGAGGGGAGGACAGGATGACATTTCACTTCATTGAGTTCAGTGTTCCTGTTATCAAACAGACTACAAAATGCAGCAAGAAGCTGCGTTTGGCTCGCAGTGGGCCTGTCCCTGATGAGCAGGTGTAGGGTGATCGTGAAGGAGGTGGAGTGATGGGTACCAGGACTAATTATATTGGTCTGTCTTTCAAGAAGGATTGAAAATTTTTCACGATAAAAGGCTTCCTGGTCCCTGCTAGCCCTCTGCAGGCCACCAGCCCTCACCCCATCCCTGTCTGGGGCTCCACAGGATGAAGGCAGGGACAGGCTCACACACTCCCTCCTGGGACAGGCTGGCCTGGCTGCCCAAACAGCCAGGTGTCTCAGCCCATGACTAAGCAGTGCTGGCCCCTCCCTGCCTCACCCTGCCAGTTGTCCTGGAGAGAACAGCAAAGCTACCTCTTAGAGATACTCCTTGGGGATGCTGCCACTAGAAAGTCCCTACATGGCCAGGTGAGGACCACACCCTCAGAACTCAGTCATTCCCCGCAGGAGCAGAAGGGAGGAAAGCCCAGCCTTTGCAAGGTGCTCTGGGGAGCTGGGCAGAGGCTGCATGGAGTTCTCAGGCTCGCCTTGGGGAAGGAGGTGGGGGTGGCTTGTCTTGTACTGCACTGCTCTGCCCCACAGAGTGGAGGGAAGGGGGCCGGAAGGTGATCAGAGAAGATGCACAAATACTTCCTACTACTGCCTGGCGGGACTGATGACGTCACACACAGAATATGCAACCCAAGGGGACACAGGGAACGTGAGGTGGCTGCAAGTAAGACCAAGTCCAAGGGCCTTGCTTTTGAGGTCCTGGTTAGATGTCAGCTCCCAGCATTGCTCTGCTCCCTAGGGCAGGACTGAGGATGGGCCTTTCCCCACAATTAGGGCTACAGTCCCCTAATTAGTTTTATCAAGAGTCTGAACCAGGAGCATCACATAAGGTCTAAAGGAAGCAGCAGTCATCATTCTGTCTAGGTGAGCTGAAGACACTCAGGGCTGCCCTCCTCATGCCAGATACAGGGGCACAGGAGGGGATTCATGTGCATCCATGAACATGCACACACACAGGCATGCACACATGCATGTCTGTAACGTAGACATAAAGCCAGCCAACAAGGAATCCAGCTTCAGGCTGCAGGGAACAGCTGGTGGCCACTCTTAAGGGCATGGATAGAATCAAGTCACCCCGGCTGCAAGCTAGGCTGGATTCCTAAAGACATGGCTAAGATGCAGTGTCTCACGTCGAAATGCACGCAACCTCAGAGCGTGTACCAGTCCAAGCAGAAGCACTAAGGTGCTGTGTACCACTAGGAAGCACGCATGTACACGCCACCCACCCACAGTGCAACTCTGATGGAGGGAAAAAAAGGAATGCTCCCCTCAGACGCACTCATGCCTGAGTCATTCACAGCCCCAGAAGCCTCCTGAGAGGTGAGACCCAGAGAGGCAGAAAAAGCACGCCAAGTGAGGGCCTAGGAGCCCAGGACTCCTGGCTCTTGGTCACTTGCTTTTCCATCTTCTCTGAGCTGCTGGGGGCTGCCTCCCTCTGCTCCACTGACAACAGCAAAAGAAGCTCTTCCATTTTTCTCATTAACTCGTTAATGATTTTCAGACCTTAACTCATGCAGGCCAGCCCCTGAGGCCGGTCTGGACTTGGAAACTTGTGACGCATTGCTCAGGCAGCTCCACTCTGCTCCTGGGAGAGTCCCTCTAGGTTCATGGTTCTTCCCAAGAAGCCCAAGGTGGCCGGGGAAGGAGGTCACCAGGACAGCATCTGACCTTTGCTTAGTACCTTACACTGAGATTTCTAACTCCATGCCCATCCTGCTCTTTCCAAAGGACTACCATCCCTTCCCCATTCCAAAGCCCATATTTTTATTATAAAGGGGAGACTCGGTAACCAGGAAAAGGTTTATCACAACCCTGCAGACAACTGCCCAGCAAAGAAATGCAATGGACTGAGAAAAAGCACTCCACTGTAGGTTTCTGGTTCAAGACAGTGGCTCTGGTGCACGGAACGTCTTCTGTCCCTTGGGGGATCCCTTTTAAAATTTGTTGCTGCCAAGGAGCAGCCACAGCTCAGAATACGTGGGGGTGGAGGGGACTGTTCTGGGAGGGGTCACCCTGTCCAGCAGGCCCAGACGCTGGACTCAGAGCACACAGGAAAGACAGTGGACAGGAGTGAAAAGGCCACAGCTTTGCTGTACTTTAATAAAATGAAAAAAAAAAAAAAGATGCAAAATCCAAACACCTGCAGCTAGCTCCTCTGACCCCTGTGGAAGCAACAAACTGCTGAATTGGGCAGCTAAAACATTTTGGTACCAAATGACTGTGTATTCTTCTTTGGTATTTATTATCTTCTACTTCTGTGTAAGCTACAAGACTGAACTATAAGCATTAGAAGGTAAGCAGAGCTGATGCAGTGTGCATTCCAGATGAAAGACTCCAGCTACAGCAAACTGAAGGTCACAGATCTTGACTGGACCCTTATTTTGAATGAAGAAATAAAAATAAAATATTAGCCTACCACATTTTTAGAATTAAGATTTTAGCCTGTCATCACTTGGCCTGGGAAGTGGCATCTCTTGGGTCTAGTGAACTGTAGACATCTCAAAATGCCAGAAGTCACAAGACCAATAATCTAGTTCTGGTTCTGGGGGACCTTGGGCAAGTTTTTCTACTTCTGTGTGACTTGGTTTCCTCAAAACAGAAAATGATTGATCCTGACCTTTCCCTAGGACCGATGTGTGGAGCCATGTATCAGAAAGGCTGTAGATCATCAGAGTGATGTCACCCGGTACTGTTGAAACAGGGAAAGGGGGAGACAGGAAAAAAAAAGAAGAGAAAGCCATTTGTAAAACTGGTGGAGCCAAACATGGGCTGAAAAAAAAAAAAAAAGGTGAGCATCCTAATGACAGTCCCATGTCGCAGAGAAAAAGATCCAGTAAGAATTAGGGGCCATGATCAAGGGTATAAAGACAATTCTATGGGGACCCCAATAGTGTTTTCAACAATTGGTGCTGGGACAGCTGACTATCTACATGCAAAAGAATGAAGTTGGACCCATACTTCACATCATAAATACAAATTAATTCAAAATTAATCAAAGACTACTGGAGAGCTAAAACTATAAAAACTGTTGGAAGAAAACATAAATCTTCTTGACCCTGGATTAGGCAATAGTTTCTTAGGTATGACATCAAAAGTACAAGCAACAAGAGAAAAATGGTATCTTAGAGATCATCAACATTAAAAACCTTTGTCCTTCAAAGGACATCATAAGAAAGTGAAGACAAGCCCCAGAAGTGGCGAACAGTTTGACACTTCATATATCTGATAGAGGGCCTACATCTAAACTCTACACACTCCTACAACTCAATAATAAAAAGACAAATAAGCCAACTGCAAATAGGCAAAGGATATGAATATACATTTCTCCAAAGAAGACGGCCAGTAAGCACATGAAAAAATACTCAACATCATTAGCCATCAGGGAGATGCAAACTGAAACTCCAATGAGACACCACTTCTATCATCAAAATGACATTGGGATGCTATCATCAGAATGCCAGATACTAGCAAGTGTTGGTGAGGATGGAGGAAAACTGGAACCCTCATACACTGCTGATGGGAATGTCAAATGATGCAGCTGCTTTGGAAAACAGTCTGGCAGTTCCTCAAAAAGTTAAACATGGAGTTACTAAATGACCCAGCAATTCCAGTCATATGTATATTCCTAAAAGAAAACACACCAAACTGTGTACAAATACTTCATAGCAGCATTATTCACAATAGCCCCAAGACAGAAACAATTCAAATATCCATCAAGTGATGGATGGATAAACAAAGGCAGTCCATCCATGGAGTGAAATATTATTAAGCTATAAAAAGACCGAAGTACTGATACGTGTTCAATATGGGTGACCCTAGAAAACACTATGCTAAGTGAAAAAAAAAGACCACAAAAGACCACATATTGTATGATTCCATATACATGATATGTCTTAGGTGATGAAAATGTTCTAAAATTGATTGTGGTGATTCTGTGAATTGACTAAAAAAATCACAGAACTGTACACTATAAAGAGGTAAACTGTATAGTATGTGAATTATATCTCAAGAAGGCTGTTACATGCTCCCCATCCCCCCACCCCCAAAATGGGAAGGGAATGAGAAGCCTGTCCTTACAGAGCAGTAGATCATACCTGTGGTCCAAGCATTATTATTACCAGAGCTCCTTTCACTCTCAGAAATGCCCTGGTTTTAATGACAAATCTATATTATTACCCTATCACTATGTGATATCAGGCAGGTGGCTTTGCCCCTCTAGGCTTCAGTTTCTCTGTCTCTAAAACAAGGTCTACCCAGTTATGATCATCTCTATATTCCCCCAAAGCATGCTATTCCCCAAAAGCTCCACTTGAAAGGCTGTCAGATCCTGCTCAGCTGGTCACAGTGCTCACCATGCTTTGTTAGATGAACCTACATTAGCAATATAGATCACAGGGTCCCAAGAGACAGGCACTAATTCCTGGTTATCTAAGAAAGGTGATCCAACCATTCTAATGCAGGAGAAATGCCCAAACACAGCCTCTACAAATGAAAAGAAAGAAACCTTCAAAGGGGAGCCCGCCCAGAAGATACAACGTCCCTAGGGAGCTTGGGAAGGTTGGTGGTCTTCTCTAAATGGGATTTGGTGAGTCCATCCAAGAGGACTGGGCATCAGGAGAGTCATGGTCATGTGATCCTACAACAGGATGTTCACTTCCTAGTCCTCCTCTACTCAAGACTGCTTAGGAAATAAACTTACACCCAAAAAAAGCCCAAGAGGAATCATTTGGTTCTCTTCCCTTTTACACTCATGAGAATATACCTAAAAATAGTCTTTTCAGCCTCGTCCTCTCCTCCCCAAGGGCCTTAGAACCAGGTGTGTGTGGCTCCGTAGTGTCTACCCCAGCAATGGAGAAATGCAAGGCCCCCTCTGGGCTGTGAGCAGCAGCAGACACTTAGAATCAAGGTCGATGTGAAAAGAAGCAGAAGGCACAGGTCAACCCAACACCCATCAAGCCTATCCAGGAACAGGAAGGACAGATGCTCACCAGGATCACCAAGATGGGAAACCGACACGGAGACAGGACACTCTCAAACCACCCCCACGTAGTCAGCCGCCCGGGGACCCAACCAGTTAGCAGAGAAGAGGGTGAAGGCCTGCGGGAGAGGCAGAGCCTTCTCTGAGGCAGGAGAAGGGGGGAAAGGAGCCGGCACAGGTGGCACCCGGGTACCTGGTGAACTAGCCTCCAACCAGGGGAGCAAGAGGTTTCAGAGCAGATGGCCCCCGTTGGCCTTTTCAGATGGAAGGACTGGGAAAAAGAACAGGAAACTGTCCCAAAGCTGGGGGCTAAGAGGAGGGGAGAGAGGAGCTGCTGGCTTTCTGCCCTCCAGACCCGCAGCCTCCACGGGTCTGTGGCTTTCACGGGCTGAGCCAGGTCCCTCCTTGCCACAGCTTCCAGGGGTGTGATATCTATAGCCAAGGGGGTCCATGGGGCTGGGGGTGGGAAGCAGCCGCCCACTCTGCATCTGCTCAGAGGCCGCATTTCAGGATGACGTGGTAGCCGTCGTTGCTCTCGGCTGCAAGAGACAAACACTGAGGTGTTAAGGGAAGAAAGGCAGGCGTGACGGTTTCTGGGAGCCATGGGATTGGGGTACCAGCAGACGCTCTGCATGGATGCTGGCAGAGGCCACCAAAATAAGACTGCACAGAACAAAGATAACAGCAGAGATCCCAATGCACACCTTCTCAGCTGCCTTGGTGAGCTTCTTTTTAATAGTGGGCTTTCTGCCACAGCCCAACACCCAGGGACTAAAGGGCCTGTGGGTAAGGAGGCCGTGGGTTTGATGGCTGCCCGGGTCTCTGAAGGCACTTGGTGGCTGGATCGAGAGAACAAGGGGAGGAGACTGTCCTTGTCACGGTCCAGGGTCTATGGCCCAGTGAGGGGCTTTCATTCCTGTATAACTCCACACACTCATCTGCCCCAGCCCTCTGGGGTTGGGGGGAGGGGGTCATAGCTGGTCTCCCCTTTCTCCTGGTAGAGGAGTTCCTTCTCAGACCCCTTCCTCGGGTGGGCCCTTCATGTCCCCCCCACCTCCACACACAGCCCCAGATTCCCATTCCAGGGGGCCTGGAAGCTCAAGTGCTACTGTGCTCCACGCCTGCTCCTCCTGGAGACCCCACACTTTTTTTTTTTTTTTTTTGGACATGCAGCATGTGGGCTCTTCGTTCCCTGACTCTGACCCTCTGACCAGGGATTGAACCTATGCCCCCTGCATTGGAGGCGCAGAGTCTTAGCCACTGGATCATCAGGCAAGTCCCAGACTCATACTTTAGAGCAACTCAAATGTGTCTTACTTCTCCTCGGCACTGGGTTCATGCAGCACACAGTGAATGGCCAAGATTTCACTTTCACAGTGACCTTGGGGCTCACCTCTCCAGTTCACACATTTCCGAGGCTGAGTTTCCCAGTAACTGTGTGTTTCTTTTCCCCGGAGGATGTTTCCAAGTGACACTCACTCAAGGGCTCCCCATCCCAGCCCCACTCACTGGCCTGCTCTCCCCTCACCCAGTTAACCCAGGGGATGAAGCCAATATCCTTTAATTAAATTAGAGAGGGCAGGGAGGAGCAGGTTTTACCTTTTAAGGTACTGAGGATGAAACAGGATTCATCTTGGAAATTCTGCACCATCTGAAAGGCAAAAGAGAGACCATGTCACTTCAGCAACGAGTTCAGAGAATGAAAAGCCTCAGTGACGCAGAGCCCAGCCACTCACAACCATCAGAAACGAGAGGAGCCGCAATGACACACACACAGGAAGACAGTTATGTCTTACTTTCACGGAGGAAATATGATGCAGAGTCAATGGACAGAGCAATTACAGTTGTTTGCTTTTTTTAATTTATTTGGCTGCGTGGGGTCTTACTTGCGGCATGCAGGATCTTTTTTAGTTGCGGCATGCAAACTCTTGCCTGTGGCATGTGGGATCTAGTTCCCTGATCAGGGATTGAACCCGGACCCCCCGCACTGGGAGTACAGAGTCTTAGCCATCGGACCACCAGGGGAAGTCCCGCAATTACAGTTTTGAGTAACAAAAGACTGAATGTAAAGGACAGAAGAACCCTGGAAGGGAATTAAAATGTCAACGTTTCATACAAGACTCCATTGTTACTGATTTTCTTTCATTTTTGAGTTTTCTGAGTGATGGGGTCTTCCAATCCCTCTACAGGACACATTATAGGAGCAGATGTGTGTAAAACAGCACCAGATAAAAAACTAAAGTGCTTTACACAGGGAACTACATTCAATATCTTATAATAACCTACAATGGAAAGACTCTGAAAAAGAGCATCTATTAATGTATGGAGGCTCAGCTGGTACAGAACCTGCCCACCAATGCAGGACACACAAGAGATGAGGATTTGATCCCTGAATCAGGAAGATCCTTTGGAGAAGGAAATACAACGTACTCTAGTATTCTTGCCTGGAAAATTCCATGGACAAAGGAGACTGGCAGGCTACAGTCCATGGGGTTGCAAAGAGTCGGACACGACTGAGCGCACACGTGTACACACACACACACACATACACACACAGATGTATAACTGAAATCACTGTGCTGTATACCTGAAACTAACAATATCGTGTGTTCAGTTCCCTGTGGCAGGAACCGAGTAACGATTCACCAGCCCCCTCTCTCTGGAACTTTAATTAATAGCCCAGTGACCTTGGACAAGAAAACTTCCTGTCTCCAGGCCCTGTCTGTCAAACGAGGCTGTAAATATATATATAACCAGGATGCAGAGCAATAGGAGCTGGCATCCTCTCTGGGGGGGCATCCATCAAGACAGCTGCTTTCTAGGACTGTCCACAGGAGCCAGCACAGAGGACCCCACATATCTCTCCTATAGACGGGTGCCCCAGCCAACCTCCTGCACACACACACACACACAGCACACCTAAGGATGTTGAGAACAGCACCGTGTGTATGAGTGAAAGCTAGAAACAGCCCCCTGTCCCTCAATAGTAGAAGCAGCAGCAACTCTGACCTGATCACACCCGGGCACTCAGCAGGGCCCGCGACCCCCAGCAACACTCCTCAAAGTACATGAACCACAAACTGTAAGTCCTGAAGAATACACTCCTATTCCACTTATATGAAGTTTTGTTTTTTAATATAAATTTATTTTAATTGGAGGTTAATTACTTTACAATATTGTGCTGGTTTTGCCATACATCAACATGAATCAACCACAGGTATACCCGTGTTCCCCATCCTGAACCCCGCTTCCTCCTCCCTCCCCTGTACCATCCCTCTGGGTCGTCTCAGTGCACCAGCCCCAAGCATCCAGTATCGTGCATCGAACCTGGACTGGCGACTTGTTTCATATATGATATTATACATGTTTCAATGCCATTCTCCCAAATTTGAAATTAATATATTGAGGAAGAACCAGGGAATACAAAATTCAGACCAGTATGTGGAGGGGAATGTGGAATTAGTTCACAAAGGGGCTTCCAACAACACTGCACTAACCTGAGTGCAGGTATTGAGTATTTCAAACTCTACAAATGAGCTTCCTATACTCTAAACATGTATGCTATATTTCACAATACATATTTAAAGAATATGAAAAATACACATACCTACCTAAACACACCACAACACACACACTGGCCCACAGGACAGCAAAACCCGTTTACCAATTAAAAAGTGCAACCTACATTTTATTGCCTGCTCTGGCTGATGGCCCCAAATCCTGCACATCCATCTACCTGTCGACCCCTGCCCCTCCCCCAGGCCTAAGGACGCGTGAAGTACATTTACGTTATGCTGCCGGCCGGTTCCTTCGGGGACTCTTGGCAGCCCCACCACTGGAGCATGCCAAACCTGACGCAGGGCCCACACGGGCTTAATCAGTAACTGCCTTGTTTAATGAAGTGCCCTTGCACCCCAGGGGCCGGCTGTGCGACTGGCCGGGCTGCCTCCAGTGCTCCGGGCAATTAAGAACCAAAGGTTTCCAATTGATTCGAGGTTAAGAGGCAAGGGGACTTCGGAGGAATTAGAGTCACCTACTTAGCGGAGGTGGTGTTGAGTTCTATTCTCTGCTTCACTGGCTTAACTGCCTGCTCCAGCGGGGCATGGGGCAGGCTGGGGAAGGAACCCCCTTAAGGGACTGGTTACATTGCAAGGGTTCCATGAATTCTTGGCTTTTGTCTTCACGACAGAAATGCGTTGTGAATGCGTTGTGAGATCAGACCACTGCCTGATGCTCAGGGCGCTTTAACCTTCCTGGCTATTCTAAAGTATGTGCTCAGGCCAGTAGCTCTGGGCTTCGCGTGCTTTATCTATGAAATGAGGGCTGAAGAACAGCCACCCTAGATTTGAATGTGACAATGTGAAAGCAATTCTGAGCTGATGACAAAAATAACAAGTTACAGATCAAGTCCCTTGTTCAAATGGATCCTGGGTGTGTGTTTTAAAAACCCATACCTACACACACTTTGGCAAGTGACAGACACACACAGACACAAAATTATCCTCCCTGATCACATCAAATCTAATCTAAACTCTTCAAGGAAAAGAGAGAGGGGAAGAAAAGGGCCTTTCATGCTTGCCTTCTTCTGGTTTATGCTGCCTGATTTCTTACACAAATTGTGAATTACTTTCTAATTAAAAAGGAAGGAAAATACCACCTTGTCCACTCCCAGGATGAAACTCCCATGAAACAGGGGACTCAGGACTCCTGTGTAGGGAGCTCCGGCAGTCATGATGACAACATTAGTAATGCTACTGATGATAATGACAGTTTATGCAGATCCTTAAAAACCTTATACGTTATATGTTATCAAATTTAAAGCTCTCTCTCCAACACTTTTTGCCCCCCAAAACAAATGCTTAGCTAATTTAGCATCTCCTGGTACCTGCCACTGTTTCTTCTTTTATCCTTACTACAACCTGCTCTTTGGGTAGAATTATCCCCATTTTGGAGACATGGAAACTGAGGCTCAAAGACATTACATAGATTTGCCCAAGGTCACCTGGCTATGAGGAGCCAGTCTAGGTGGAGACTTCAGCTCGATTCCAAAGCACACCTTCTCCCTGTCTCCCCTACCACCATTCCTGGACTGTTTCCTTCATCACTCTCAGTAGGTTGCCCGTTAGTGGGTGGAGGGTCTGCTGCAGGCTGGGCTGGGGTTCCTTCTGCCACTGCTCCCATTAGCACAGCTCTGTGCAGAGGCCTCATTTCAGGAGTGGTCAGAGAGCCTGCCGTCTCAAAGCTCGAACTCCGCTGCTCTGGGCCACCTGTGTTTCTACCACAGCCTGAGCTCTTATGAGCTGTCCACCCTGGGGCCATTATGCAACCTCTCTGTGCCGGCTTCCTATCTGTGAAATGGGCTCATGACAGCACCTGCCTCACAGGGAGGCTGGCAGGACTAAATGAGTCACTTAGAAGACTGCACAAACATCGTGAGCACTGCCGAAATGCTAACACTCATCATCAACATTATTACTAAGAGAAAGGGTCCAGCATAGGACAAACTCAAAAGCTTCTATTCTACAACATGCAGGAATGCTAAACCGCATCAGCAAACCCGTTTGATGACCCCCGCTGGAACCAGCCGTGGAATCTGATCACTCTGGCGCACCGTCACAGCTGGGCTGTGTTCTGAACCTGTGTCCTCTCTCAGGGGCTGCCTGTGCCCTGCAGAGGCTTGTGTGGCCAGGGACAGACCCCGGAAGGCTGCGGCAGGCACCTTCACCGCTCAGCACAGGACGCTTCTGTTACCTAAGAGCCAGGTCATCTCATCAACCCAGCCCATCTCACATCCCCCAAGGCTGCCGCCCGCGCCGATGAGCACCTGCGTCCTCACTGCCCTGCCTGGCAGGGTCCTGAAGCAGCGGTGCAGGGCACCTGGTGGGGGCAGGACATAGGGTGGAGGGGAGACAGCTATGCCAAGCCTGGTCCTGGCCTCAGACCCCTCTCTCCAGGCTCTCCCAACAGACCCTACTGCTGAAAGCAGGTGGCAGGTGGATGAACCCCATCTTCAGGCTAAATTCACCCCCAAGTCCTGCTGGGCTGTTTCTTGCTCCTGCCCAGAGCCCCAGGTCGGTTCCACGGGGTGGGGCCATAGCGCTCACCTCGTTGCTGACCACCACGTGGATGCCTGTGGGGCCCTGGCGGTACACCCGGTGGATGTGCTGTGGCGAGATGCTGTACAGGTTGGCGATCTTCTCGATCAGCTCCAAGGTGGTCAGCTCCTCAAGGAAGATGGCGTGGTACACTGGAGGGCGGAGGACAGGTCCTTCTATAGAACAAGCATCTGCTTTCAAAGCAGCCCACCTACCAATTCTCCCCCGCACCCCCTCGAACCAAGAACTAGCCCAGATGGACTCTGGGATCTGGCCGTACTGGGGGCACCTCTGGAAGCCACAAGGCCCCTGCGTGGTCCAGCGCCAGGTGAAAAGATGCCAAACTATGTTCTTTATCCCTGTTTCAGTCTCTCCTGGGGAATTCGTGTAAAATGGAGAATCCTTGGATCCACCCTGGACCCCAAGATTCCTGTCTCGTTTGGGGATAGAGGTTGGAAGAGGAACAGCTGGCTAAAACCTGCATCTTTTAGAGATTTCCAGTGATTCTGAGGTGTGGCCTGCTGTGTACCCTACCATGGGCAGGTGGAGGAAATCCCGTGTCTGCGTTCCTCCCCTTCCATTGGTTAAAGGGATTACTGGATGGCTCCAAGAGGGGCCAAGAGTGAGACTCAAGGATAACTGCTACCTGACAGCAGAAGAGAGAGGGGCTGGCCCTTGCCCTCCTCCACAGTACAAACAATACCCAGCTGGAGCACTGTGACCCAAAAGGGTGAAAGAGGTGGCACCAGGAATGTCATCAGACAGTGGGATAACAGTGACCATGAGGCTAGTAGCAAAACCCAAACCAGTTAGGGAGGAGCAAACCCCATGGGTGATGGGGGGAAGAGGGGCAGACCTCAAGTCTCAGGGACCTCAAGTCCCTCAAAAACTAAAACACAACTGGATTAAACAAGAGATGCCCAAGCTCCTCCCTCAACTAAAGGAAGAAACCCTCGGCTCAACAAATCTGATTGGCAGCTCCATATACTAAAAGGGCATGGACACGCACGTGCACACACACAGTGGTTCCCTTTGAGGGAAGTTACAGAAGCCACAGGGTTCCAGCCACACACAGACTCGCCTTCCCAGGATTTCACACGCTGTTCACAGAATGTGGTCACTGGGTAATGTTCCTTCCTGAACTAACCAGGTAAGAATCCCAGAATCTCTGTTCCAAGATTCCTTTTTACTTTTCCCCCACACCCCAACTTTTCAGAGCTAGTTCCACTTTTTCTTATTTTACTCCTCAAACAAATTGGACTGTGGGCATCAAAGAACCAGAGGGATTCCAGTTTAGCCCTGTGGGTGTAACCTTTCATCTCTGGCCTTTCCTGCTGCTGGAGGAATGTGGAGGTGACCAGCACTGCTCTGAACAGCAGACAGTCAGCCACCCACTACTCAGAACTCCTCTCATCTTGTTTCTCGAGTGAGGCCCTTGAGTGGGTCAGCCTAAGCTCAAATCCCGAAGCTGCCACCCCCGAGAAGCCAGACCTCAGCCCTTTCCAGACCTCTGAGCCTTGGGGTGTGGGCTGGGGCGCCTGCCTGCTTTTTCCACATGCACAAGAAACCGTGAGACTCAGGCTCTGTCCTTCCCAGACTGACTGCAGGCGGAGGGCTGGACTCTTGCACACATGTCCTGAGGCCTGGACACCAGCTGCCAGGGGCTGGATATTTGGATCCTGTCTCTGCCACTTGACACTGGCCTCTCAGGGAAGCCTCTGTGCCTCAGTTTCCCCCATAGCAAACCCTGAGTGGTCCCTGTCTCTTGGGGTGTTGGGTCCCTTGCTGATCTGGAGGGGCACATGGCAGAGAGGGGTGGGGGGAGGGGGGCTCTCATTGCAGACAATGCAGAGTTCAGACCACGCGGGTGGAGCCAGGCAGCTTGTCAGACTCAGTGCTTAAAGATGCTCAGAAACAAGGTGCTGAAAACTGCTAGCCCCAAAGAACCATGTGCCCCAGAGGTGCTCTAAGACTCTCTTGGGCACTAGCCAAACCAAATGGGAAAGCCTTACCCAGCTGTGGGAACACAGGAGGACACACTCCTGGGAATACACTTGTCAGGTGGCATTTGCCAGCCAGGGAGCCAGAAAGCCCGACTCCCAGTTCTCCCCTGAGTAGCCTGGTGACATCGGGGGCCACGTCTCCTCTCCAGGCCTGCTTCCCCAGATGGGACATCAGTAAATGGGACAAGACCGTCTCAGAGATGATCTCCACCTTATACATTTCAATCCCAGGATGAAGCACAGCAGAACCCCTCCTGCATGCAAGGCAGATCAGGGGAGACACTCTCAGCCAGAGGACTCTCCCTGTTGCTTTGCTGCCTTCTCACCAGCCCAGGGGAGGGGCTCCCCACAACTCACCACACAGGTTGGGGTCCCCACTGCCGTCCCGCTTCTGCTGCAGGGGCACGCGGCTCTGCTCCAGCTCCTGGCAGACGTAAATGGTCATCTTCGGCCTCACGTTCCTGGCAGGAGGAAAGGAAGTTAAGGAGCAGGTGTGGGGGACTGAGCTCTGTTGTTCCAGAATGTTCCAGAACACAGGGTGGAAAGAACAGTAGAAGGGACTTAGGGGGAAGAAAGAAGGTTGTGGGGATACAGAGTGCCTTCCTCCTCTGAGGAAGGAGCTGTCAGGGAGAGAATCCCATCCAGGTGAGCCCTGACAGCTTCGAGCAGACTTGCTAGATGGAGACCCGGGGATGGGCAAACCTCCCAACCCCCACCCAGGACCTGCAACTTGCCCAGAGTGGACTCCACCCGTAGCACCAATCTGAAGATACGAGGTTCTTCAGGGTGATAATCAGAGCAAATGCATTCTTCGGCTTACTCTGAGCTCACTGCATCCTCACACATCTATGGGGAAGCCAGGACCACTGTCCCGCATTGTACAGATGAGGAAATTGAGGTTCACGGGGGTTAAGGGCTTGGCCCAGTTGCCAAGTTCCTAATAGGCAGATATGGGATTCAAACCCAGACATACCCTCTCACTCTCAAAGCGGTGCTGTCCATGTGTGGCTATTTAGATCACTCCATCTGCACCTGCCCCCCACCCCCTGCACTGGGAGGAGGGGGCAGGCATCTTAGAACCCACAGCCAAGAGGCAGAGACTCAGAGACCAAGGCCCACATCAAGCCAAGAAGAGGGAAGGAGAGTGGGCCTCCAGGCAGGGTGGGTTGCAACCCAGGGCATCTCACCCTCTCTGGCCCCTACCCCACTCCTAGCACCTCCTCCTGCACTCACCCCCAGAGGAGCCCAGATCCCACCAGTTAGCCCACCTGGTATCCAAGGGGCTGAGAAATGCAGGCCACCAGCCATACCCTGCCTCCAGTGGGAACTAACACCTACCTGCCTTTAATGGCGTTGAAGAGCCGGATCCCGTCTGCAGGGCCACAGATCTGGACCAAGTCATCTCGGGACATCTTGAGCAGGTCAGCACCTGGGCAGGTAAATGGGGCCGGCTTGTTACATGGTGACTGAGGCCTGAGGCTGTTACATGGCCGCCTCCCCAGGTACCTGCCAACTCGGGGCAGAGAAGAGCTAGCCTCTGCCTCAGGAGGCATGGGTATCCCACAGAGAGAAATGGCAAAAGCTAAACAACATCAGATCATAGCCCAGGAGGTGTCAGAACTCGACAACGGGGTTCACAAACTCAGCAGAACTGACAGGCATTTGCTGGTTAGTCATCCTCTCTACCTGGGCCTGACTCTCCCTCCGGGCCTTTTATTAGCATCACTGTCCATGATGTATCTTATCAGCACGTGGCACTGATCATGTGTGTACCTGCCTGTAGGCAGAAACTCATGGCTCTCTGGAGGCTGCCGGGGAGCCTGGGTACCCAGACACCCATGCACCTAGCACCCAGATCAAGAGGTAGGACATTCCCACCAGCTCACATGCCCCTCAGGCCAGCTACTATCCCTCTCCCCACCTCTGGGAAACTGCTGTCCTGATTTCTTACACACAGAGGAGTTTCACTTGGTTTTCCATTCACATGGCACTTATGTGAATGGAATTGGAAACTGCGCCTTTCTAAGTCTGACTCTCCCTCCAAGTTTCATTTAAGGCTCATCTGTATTGCATGCAGTATAAATCATTCATGCCCACTTTTAGAGAGTACTCATGACATGAATAAACCACAATGCCTGTACCCTCTCTCTGCTGATGGGCATCGTGGGTGCTCCCAGTTTGGGGTGATCATAATTGGTGGACATGGTCCTTTCCTCAAAGACCGAACAGCCCCCAACAGCCCTGAGCTCACGTGGACTCTCCAAGGTACAAGGATGACATCAGCCTTCTGCTAAAACCTGGCCAACAGCCACGTGGCCCAGAGTTACAGCGTCTACCCACTTTTCCTGCCGCAGTTAGGTACAGTTTGGGGTATACTTCTGCAGTCACGCTGGCTCCCCTTTCATAGGAAATAAAAGCCACACCCTAACACTGTTGCACCAAGGTCCCTGGGCACCTCCCTCTCTGACCTCACCTCCTGTCTGACCCACTCAACCCCATCATCTGGGCCCTCGTCTCTGTGGCCACACCAGACAGGCCCCAACCTTACACTTGCCCTCTGCTTGGAAAGCTCATCACCCCCAACACACACACACCCACTTGACTCGCACTCCTTCCAGGATTTCCTCAAAGATACCTCCTCAATGAGGTCTACACTACACCTTGCTTAAGGTGGAGGCGCCCCGCCTCCCTCCCAGTCTTCCAAGTCCCTCCTCCAAGCCTGGCCATCACAGAAGGGTCACAGTGCATTGAGATGGGCAGTTTACACCTCTGCGCCAACTCAGAGCTGCCCGACTGCCTGACTGCCCTCATCCCGTCCACCCCCAGCACAAAGGATGTGCTAAGAAGAACTGAGCTCAAAGATGACTGTTGGGGTGCTGTTTCCCTTCTGCTACCACAGATGTCTTTGGTGGCCACTCCTCTAGTTCCAGCCAACACTGACTCCCTGTCACTCTGGACTGCCAGGGGGCAAGGTTCATGGCTCAGCTTCCCTGTCCCCCACTACCCCCAGCTCAGAGCTGCTATCTGATGGGCTCATCAGCAAGGGCTTGAAAAGCCTTTACAGAAGGAAGAGCCAGCTTTCCCTTCTCACCTTGGCTGCACCACCACCACCTCCCACATTGCTTACCTAGAGACAGCATGATGAGCAGCATTTGGGAGGAAGAGGCCAGGAGGCTTGCTGAGTACCCTCTGGCCTTCTTGGCTAAGGGGCCTCTCCAGGAGGCACAGAGCCCAGCCCGCAGGCAAGGAGCAGCTTGAAAAGGCTCCCAGATGGCCCTCCCTTAAAGCCACGAGCAGGTGGACACCCCAGGGGCAGGCCCGCCCATTGAGCCCTGGGCCCAGGGCCAGCACACGTGAGTGACCACATGCCTCTATGTCCCCAGGACAGACCACAGCCCCTGGGTGCCCAGGGTGCCCAGAGCACGTGCTGAGTGTTCTGAGATCCCGGTAGATTCTGTGAACCATTCAGAGATGCTCACCCGAGAAGCTGGCGAAGAGCCGGCAGAACTGGGAGAATCTGTTGCGGTGGAGCCACTGCTGGGCGTCCTGCATGGAGGCCGAGGGGAGCAGGTGCTGCAGGCAGAGAGGACAGGCCTTGAGGGGGCGCTCACTCACCCATGCGGGAACAGGTAGCCAGCGCCCCACCACAGCAGTCACTTACGTCACTGCCCACAGGCAGGGCCTCCACCGGGTGGGTTGGGGAGCTGTTGCTGCAAAGGAAGAGGAGAGGTGGTGAGCAGCCAGGATGCTCCTTGCTGGCCTGCCCTTCACGTCCCTCAGCTCCGGGGCTTGCTGGAAACAAAATGGGTCCTCCAGAAAAATACAAGCAGGAGCCCTGCTCTGTCCCTGGAAATTCTTAGCAAAGCCTCTGGTGTGGACAAGGGTTCTGATGAGCTACACACCCCCATCCCTCCTCTAAGGATCCGGGTTTGTTTTGGGCAGATTTCATGGTCCCCACCCCGAGCCCCAGTCAGTGGGAAGTGCAGGCTGACAAAGGAGACTGGGCCTCGAGCCTCACAGGGACTTGGTGTGAAGACGGCAAAGGGCCAACCACACCCAGGAGAGGGCAGAGGAATCCCTGGGGAACCATTCTGCAGCAACAGCACCCATAGTTTGGCATCCATCGGGAGAAAATCTTTCTCATGGCTTTCCCCCAAAGGGAGACAGAAACCTGAACACCTGGGCTTTTAAGCCAAGAGAAAGACAGTCAGAGATGACCCTCCCAGATGGATGGTGGTAATACTACAATGTGAGTGGACCTGGTGTCACTGACCTGGACACTTAAATCTGTTCAAACGATAAAATTTACATTATGTATGTAAGTGTGTATGTGTGTGTGTGCGTACACTAAGTTGCTTCGTTGCTTCAGTCACGTCCAACTCTGCGACCCTATGGACTGTAGCCCTGCAGGGGATCAAACCCACGTCTCTTATGTCTCCTGCACTGGCAGGCAGGTTCTTTACGACTAGCACCACCTGGAAAGCCCACTGTAACAATAAGGAAAAAAGAAAAGACCTTTGCAGCAAGGATTCCTAGGGCAGTTATCAGTGACTATAGATGCAGGTCATCTGGGTCTGGGGGTACCAGGACTCTACATATATGCCCCTGACCGAATGTGGAATTCATACTCCCCTGGAAGTAGGGAAACTGAGGCTGCAGGAAGTGAAGGAATCTGCCCCCAGAAAGGTGCAGAGTTAAGAATCTGCCTGCAGTGCAGGAGACCGGCTTCGATCCCTGGGTTGGGAAGATCCCCTGAAGAAGGGCATGGCAACCCACTTCAGTATTCCAGCCTGGAGAATCCCATGGACAGAGGAGCCTGGTGGGCTATAGCCCACGGGGTCACAAAAAGTCGGGCATGACTGAGCGACTAATACTTTCATTTTTTTTTCACTGCCTGAATAAAATACAGCAGCCCTTCCTTGTGCCCCCTTCTCGGTAAGGACTGTCCTTACCTAGTAAATCAAGTTCTTGTCTGGCTTGCCCATCAGTAAAGTTCTCTGCCAAGGAGGGGCTCCAAACAACCCGCATGTTCTACACGCACCTGTTAAACCCGTCTGTCATCCTCCCTGACCCCACCAATAGGAGGGCAGTGTCCTCACAGTGACACCACAGGATAGGAGGGACAGCTGCCTGCTGGCCCCTGCACATCTGTCACCTTGGAATCAGCACGGCCTGGGCCTTGGCAGAGCCGGTGACCAGAGGTGGGTCGCTTCTGTGCTGTGGGTCCGGATACCCAGAGGGGTGGGGAAGATCCTGAGCTGAGCCCCTCTGCCTAGTGACCATGCACAAGGGCTGCAGCAAGATCTAAGAAGCCCCTCCAGCCACTACGGGGTCCAGACGTCCACCTCCTGAGGCCCCAGCTGTCTAGGAGGTGGCCCAGGAGCTCGTGGGCTGGCCCACCTTAACTTGGGGAGGGAGTGGGTGCTGGGTGCTTAGTTACTCCACCAGTCGGCCTTTCTAGAAGTGTAATCAAGCACGAAAACCTGTACACATGATGCTAAAAATGGTCGTGAACACCAGTCAACTGCCCTGAAACCCAATTGATGCTGGGCTACAAGAGCAGTGAAGACACAGAGAGGAAGCTGGGGAATGAGTCCACACCTGTGGTCACTTTAGAGCCCACAAAGGAGAGAGGGTGCACATACCCTTCGCCGAGGCCGAAGCTGCTTGGTGAGCCATTGTAGCTTGGGGATGAGGCACTATTCACCTGGTAAACCACATCGGGCCATGGGGAGCACTGTGGGGAGAGAGCACAGGGTGGCAGTGGTCCCCGAAGACCCAGACCTGCAGATGAGATGAGCCCAGCTTCCCTAGCCCTCCCACTCAGTGTAAAATCACAATCTTTCAACACCCAACCCACACTGACCTGGTACCCAGGGATGGGCGGGGTGCTCAGACCACACGGAAGAAATCAGATAGAGCCAAGAAGAGACCTCGTCATCAGTAGGTCATCCCCAGGGCAAGCAAAGCATGACACATGTCTGTCAGAGCTTCCGAGCAGCCAAAGCAAAGAGGGAAACCTCATCAGTGCAGGACAGGCCAGGTGCCCACAGGCAGGTCTTCCCCACTCAGACAAATGGGTGTAGATGCAAGAAACAGGGAGCACTGGGCCACTTCCAAAAGATAATCATTGACGAAGCTCCGTATTACTAATAGCATCTCCTGATGGGCCTCAGATGACAGGGACAGGCACCTCCACACTGGCTTGTAGCAGCCTGTCCCCAGCACAATTCCATGGGTGTTTATAACATCTGAGGCATCCTGCTCAACCCAGGAGTCGAGGGAGACACAGCAACACAAATGACGTGACCCCTGAATGCCCGGAACTTCTTGTATTGAAGCCTAAATGAACATGTAGGAGTCCCCCGAAGCAAGCCTAGACATGTGGGTGCTGCCTGGGGGTTGGGGGACCAAGCATTCACCACTTCCTTTTTCTGCGATGGCCCTGCTCTGGACACGGTCAGATGGAAGCATTCCTGAGACTTACGATCACCCACCTGACCACAGGGTGGGTCAATATTTAACTCTGTTCTGAGTGAGGGCTGGAATGTGTTGGTGCCAAATCCTGGAGCCCTTGGGGGTAGGAAAACTGATGAGCTGACAAGAGGGGAGCCGGTAGTTCCTAAAGTTACAGATTGGGTAGGGATTTCAATACCTGGTTGGGGAGAGGGGCTGGGACATAGCCTGGAGCACCTAGGGGACCTGTCCTCCAGCAGGGAAGTCAGGGGAGAGGCAGGCACCAGAGGCTGAGGCCCAGGTTGGAAGGAGAGGTGGCCACAGGCAGGACTGGGGAGCAGGGAGGGTCCTCAGGGCATGTCACCAGCATATACCAAGCCCGGGAAGAGCTAAGTGTCCAAGTGCTGCCCCACACCATGTATTTCTGGCTCTGACCAGCTTCCAGGGGCAGGGCTCCTCCTGTGCCCCGGCTCTCAGCCACCGTCAGCCTCAATCCAGTGAAAGGCCAGTGTGCATCTGTCTGCAAAATTAATGTCCCTGCTCTCCTTTTGCAAATACTCCTCTGCAGATGGCTTGTGTGTGTCTCTCTCTCACACCCACACACATATCCTCACATACATGCACAGCTCCTCAGACAGGACCTAGTCACTGGTCTCTGAGCCACCCTGTGTTTGGACCTCACCCTTCACACAGACTTAACCCCACCATGGTCAGCACTGGACCTCAGGCATCCATGGAGGGCCTCCCGAGTAAGTCAGAATATTCACACAACACCTATTAGCTGGCCTGATCACAGGGCACAGTGGGGAAGAGTTATTAAAATCAAAAACAGAGCCCAGTAAATGCGGCAGCAGCAGCAGGAAGGGCCCGTGACAAGAGGAAAAGGAGCCTTCGATAGGGAGCGTCTCAGACGGACCCTGGATGGAAGGACAGAGCAGGCTGGTGTCAGCACCTGGGTTATGAGGAAAGCACCCCAATATCCATCCCAACAGCCAGAGAGTGTTACCCCCTTGAACCCAGCAACCCCCTCTCTGAGAATAGAAGCTGCAGACATTCTTTCCTCGTGGAGAACTTCACATGAGCAAGGTGTTCACAGCGCCCTGTGTGAAACACCAGGAGCCTGAGAACAGTCCAGCGTCCGCCAGCAGCTGTCCACACAGAGAAGGCTATAGAGCTGGATGAAGCACTGGAAAGCTCTTTATGAACAGATAAGAAATGCCAGGAAATAGAGACAGTCAACCTTAGAACAGTGACTGTGTGTGTGTGTGTGTGTGTGTGTACTGTTGGGGGAAAAAAGCACGCATGGGGCAAACTTGTTTGAACTGGTTTCCTTCGCAGAGAATGTGGGGCCCGATACAGAAGGACCCAGGGTCACCTACCGCCCTGGGGAAGAGAAACCGAGGCTGGATAGTGCTGGGAGAGATATTTTCTGATGGAGATTCCTATATCTTTTGAATTTGGACCACATGAATATATTACCTATTAAAAAAAAAAAAAAAACACCTAATTTTGAAATGTGCCTGGTGAAATGCGCCAACAGCAGCCGAGAGTTAGAAGGTATTTGTAAAACGTGTCCCTGGACACCAGGCCTCAGATGCCAGCAGTTCCAGACACGGGAACACACCAGGACTGAACAGCACTCTCAGAAGCACTCACCCCAAATGGGCACTTTTCCAAGGATCCGGCTGACAGCCCCCCTGCCCACCCGCAGGAGGAGGCCCCCGGCTCACCTCTGAGAGGATGGTAGTCTCGTAGGATGGCTGGTACTTCTCCTTCTCTTGGGCTGTTCTTTTCTCCATCTTTTCCCGGTCGGTCTTCTGCTTCCGGTCGGCTCCCTTTGGCTGTAAGTGCAGAGCACAGGGGTCCAATGAGCTCAAAGCTGGCAGAGGCAGCTGTCTGGGGGAGATCCAGAGCTGAGGGGCGGCCCCTAAGGCTGGCACACTCCCCCCTCACCCCAAGCAGGGTCTCGCAGACAGGAAAGACTGTCTCTCACCTCCCAGGCATCCGACACATGGTCCTCCTGCCTGGAACCCTTGCCCATCCCAAGGGAGCTCAGAGCCCCTCCTGGTCCTTCAGAGACTCTTACGGGGTCTGCTCAGTTTCTCTGGCAGGCATGATTGGGGCAGAGCTTTACCAGTGGCCACTTGCTAATGGAAAGGACCTCTCAGGAGCCTTCCTTGGGTTCCCCATGGAGAGAGACAGGAAGCGGACAAACTAGTAACTGTTAGCCAGGGCTCCATCTACACTCGCAGTCCACCTCTAAGGCCTCCTTGGCCCTAACGTTTAGGACTCCAGGCACATTCCCAGCTTACAATCTGCCTGCAGGGTAACATCCATCCTGACATGGCCTGTCTTGGGCGCCCACAGCACCTGAGGAATTCACAGGTATCCAGGCCTCACAGGTACTACTATCAGCCTCATTTACAGATTAAGGAGACAGAAGGTCCAGTGACCCATTGAGACCAGAGAGGAACCACCATGGAACCCAGCCACCATGCTGGCTCCAGCAGGCACAGCTGATGGGGACCATTTGGACCACTAAGACTATCCCCTCCCGAGTTCACAGTCTGGTGGGTGGGGTCAGATATCAAGACTCCAAAGGGCCCTGAACTGAGTGTTTTACTCTGTACAGGGCAGACCACACGAGGTGGGCAGTTAGGGAAGAAAATCCACCCTTCCGCTCCATGGTGCCTTTGGGATCATCCTGGTGGGCACTTTCCTCAGGCTGCAGCTGCTGACTCCCAACTCAGGGGGCATTAGGAAATAGCCTTTGGGAGGACACCCAGGCTGGAGGGAGGAAGCTTTGCTGGGGGTCCTATGGGGACATGAACGACAGATCTGGTGTCCAGTGGGAGATCCAGGCGTGCAGCAGCTGGACCCCCATCATCTGGTTTCCCTGCTCCACCTCCATCCTGTCCCAGAAAGGAGGCCCTTCCTCCTGGCCCAGAAGTATTACTGGCAGAACAAGGCTGAGCCTGCCTGTGGGGGACACCACTCAGCCCCAGGGAGACCCCTGCAAGGAGTTGGCAGGAAAGGGAGAGTCCTAAGACATCCCCACAGAGCCCCAGGGCAGCACCAAGAAGCCAGGGGCTTCCTAGTAACCAGGGTGACCTGAGATAGGAGAGTTATGGACAGATTGGCAGGGCTCTGCCTGGCCCTGGTGCACACCTATCTCGACTGCTCCTGTGGGTGGGTGGCCAGGCCACCTCAGGCATTCTGAGGAGCTCATTTCAGGTGACAGGGCTTCCCTGGCGGCTCAGATGGTAAAGAATCTGCCTGAAATCCAGGAGACCCAGGTAGGATCCCTGGGTCAGGAAGATTCCCTGGAGAAAGGAATGGCTTCCCACTCCAGAATTCTTGCTTGGAGAATTCCATGGACAGAGGAGCCTGGTGGGCTATGGTCCATGGGGTTGCAAAGAGTCAGACACAGACGACGGAGCGACTAACACTTTTGCTTTCACTTTCATTTTGGGTGACAGATGCTCCTTCCCTCTTGCAGGAGATGCCAAAGCAGCTTCCAGCTCAATTCCCCCAATAAGGCCTGGTGTGGTGTTGAGGAGCCAGGTAGAGGCCTCATTTCTGAGTGTCCGCCTTGAGGTGTAAGAGGGGGAGCTGTCAGGGGCCATGGGGAGAACTAAGCATCCCTGGCACAGACTGCTCCTCCCTCCTACTGCCTGGCCCAGGGCCTGATCCCAGGGCATCACACTGGATGCACCCCCACCTGAGGGCAGAAGATGGCTGGTGGGATGTGGTCTGCACACAACCAAGAGAGGATGGGACTGCAGGACAGGCAGAGACCACCACTGTGCAGCCTCAGAGCTGTCCAGGGGGAGCTGGAATCAAGAACCCAAGACCAGAGGCACTGGTAAACAGGATCTGCAGACTAATGCTCTCCAAAGATGGCCCCGTCCTAATTCCCAGAGCCTGGGAGAATGTTACCTTAGGGCACAAGAGGGCAAGGTTGCAAATGGAATCAGGATTGCCAAGAGTGAGAGACTAAAATAGGAAGGTGAGCCTGGATCATCCCAGTGGGCCCAGTGTAATCATGGAGGCTTAAAGTGTGTGTTGCGGGGAGCATGGAGGGATTGGGGTAGTGCTGGCTTTGAGGATGGAGGAGGGGCCACGGGCCAAGGAAAGCAGATGCCTCTAGAAGCTGGAGATGCCAAGGAAAGAGATTCTCCCCTAGGGCCTCCAGAAAGGAATTTAATCTTCCTGACGCCTGACCCTAGCCCAGTGAAACCCATTTCAGACTTCAGCATTAGAAGATAATGTAGTATTAAGCCACTCAACTTTGGTGATTTTTTTTTTTTTTTACATCAGGAGGGAGATATAAACATGGGGGAGAAATGTAACTTCCTTCAGAGGCCAGATTCAAGTCTTCATCATGCTGAAATAGGTTTCTGGAGGTGCCACCACTCTGGCAGCAGAGACAAACTCACCTCCACCAACACATACAGCCTGGCCAAGGCCTCAGAACCCTTTGCCCATAGCCCTCAGACGGCCAGACACTATCAGTGGGGATGAAGCTGGCTGCCCAGCTGTGTGGTCACCTAAGTGCAGACACAGCAGCTTCAGGGCCTTCCTGTCCAGTTGGGAAACAGGCCAGATGAGCACTCTGCCACCAGGCTGATGGTTCTACCTGTGGGCGCTTATTTCCACATCTATCCCTAGCTCAGAAACAGCAACACTGACCCAGCTTCTTCTGGGACAGGCCCTCGTTTTTACAGCCTCTCCCTCTGGAATCTCCAGCTCCAGCAGCTGGAACTCTGTCAATAAGTCCCCAGGTCCTGATTGCGAAAGACCAGAAGGAGAGGGAAAGGCACCAGGCTGGTCCTCAGGCACCTGCTGGGATTCCCCAGGAAAGCGGGCAGGTCCCATCTGCTGGCAGCGGTCCTGCTCAGGGCTGGTGCACCCACCAGAGTGACGTGGACTCTGCTGTCACCCCCTCCCCCCAGGGCCACCTTGAGCTGCACCACTGGCAGTCATTTTTAGGAAATAATCTGTCCAGAGAGATGGGATGAGAAACAATGACAAGGGTGAGGCAAGAAAGGAAAAGGGAGGCGGTACCAGGAGGCCATAGCAGAGGGACAAGGGTCTTGGGGCCCTAAAGAACAGCATCCACTGGGATTAACACATACACAGTAACATGTGTAAAACAGATAACCAACAAGGACCCCCTGTACAGCACAGGGCACTATATGAAATATTCTGTAATAAGCTGTAATGGAAAAGAATTGATACACATAACTGATTCACTGCGCTATACACCTGAAACTAACACAACTTTGTAAATTAACTATACTGCTATAAAAACATTTTAAAAAATAACACCCATGGTCAGGACCTTCAAAGGGGGTCTCCTGACTTGTTTTTTAAGGAGACTCTAATGGGCAATCACAGACTCTGTGGCCAAAGTGCTTGGGAGGAAAACAGAAATCTCTAACTGTGCCAGTCCCATCACTCTGGTCAAGCAGAGCTGAGCTCGGCTGCCTGTGAGGGTGAAAGAGCCCAGGCAGGAGCCCCTAGCCCCTGGCCACTGCCCTCATTGCTGAGCTCTGGGGTGTTGGCCTCCAGTCCTGGGCTGGGGTGGCGGTGGGCGGGACGCTGGTGGCCATCCTACCTTGAACACCTTGATCTGGCAGCTGGCTGAGTGCAAGTGCTCCGAGTACTCTCCATTTTCGCTCTGTTTGAAGGTGTCGATCTGCACCCGGAAGGGCACACCCTTCTCACCCCCGTGCTTCCTCGGGGTGAACTCAGTGCTGATGCAGTGCACCTGCGGGGGATGCGGTACGCAGTTAGCCAGAGGTGGGCGAGGGTGGGGTCTGAACCCCCAGGAGCTCCTCTCCCAGGAGATGTGTCCATCCCACACAGTCAGACCCATCTCCACCTCCCTGCTGTCCCCCAGTGCTGGCCACTGC
>NW_011495032.1:7101187-7103298 GCF_000754665.1 Bison bison bison
CACCCCCAACAGCCTCTCACTTCCATCCTTTGACCTTGGAGGCCCTGCCTGACCAGCTAAGTCCTTGCCATTACTCCAGGCCCACTGACCCCATAACTCTCTCTCACTCCTCCCCCTGAGACCTCTGCCTGGACAAATCCCAGAGACCACAGAGCAGGGACCACAGCTTAGTCCTTAGGAGCCTAGTCCCTTAGTCCCCAGGTTACTCAGGCCAGGCCAGAAGCTAGAACCATTTCTGGACTTCTGATAAGTGCCTGCTACATAGAAAGCATTTGATGTGTACTGATTGCTATAATAACATAATCACATTGTCATAATATTGAGTTGGTGAAAAAGTTAGTTGCAGTTTTTTCCAAAAGGTGGTATGAAAAATCCGAACAAACTTTCTGGCCAACTCAATATAAATACATATTGTTGTAATAATAAACAATAATATTATAATAATTCTTTTGAAATGCAATTTGAGTATTATAACTATGCAAGGCAAAAAGGTCACTTACTCTCACTGAGTGATTACTATGAACCAGGCCTGTGGTCATGG
Organism: Bison bison bison; assembly: GCF_000754665.1. Taxonomy (NCBI): domain Eukaryota; kingdom Metazoa; phylum Chordata; class Mammalia; order Artiodactyla; family Bovidae; genus Bison; species Bison bison. The sequence goes on from NW_011495032.1 coordinate 7,101,729, forward strand.
CTCTGTTTTCATTCTCTAATTTATAAGACAGGGAGAAAAACCAAGAAGCTCAAAAAGGGACCCACAGCAAGTGAGAGAGCCAGGGGAAGCCCAGAAGCACAGGGCCCTGGCCATGCCCTCGGGCACCTGGATCCGCTGTAGTGTTTAACATAAGGTCAGGTCCATAGCAGAAGCTCTTATGGGCTTCCCTGTTGGCTCAGATGGTAAAGAATCTGCCTGCAATGCAGAAGACCCGGGTTCGATCCCTGAGTTGCAAAGATCCCCGGGAGAAGGAAATGGCCAACCCACTCCAGTATTCTTGCCTGGAGAATCCTATGGACAGAGGAGCCTGGCAGGATATACATGGGGTTGCAAAGAGTCGGACACAATTGAGCAACTAAGACTTTCACTTTCATACCAGGAGTTTCAGAATTAAACATTTAATAGAAACAATTATGAAAAAAAATTTGTACTTCAAATTATTTATGCTAGGACTCAGTTACTGTGTAAAAAGCTTACATATTGATAAGCAACACCCACACAGGAAATCACCCACACATCCCAAATCTTCCTCCTAGCCCCAGTGACCAACCAGTCTCATGGCTCTGGGCTCCGCTCACCCTCCCTCTCAGCCTCCTTGCCTGTAGCCAAGGGCAAAAGCCCATCAAGGCCCCACCCATGGATGGTTTTGAGAAACAACATGATGGACCCCAAAGTTCTGACCTCCCCACAAAGGGCAACCTCCTTTCTGCTCACCTGAATGAACGCAGACGCTCTCTTTGAAGGATCCCACAAAAACTCAACTGCATTCAGCTGGGTCGGGCTGGCCCTGGGGTCCAAGATACCAACAGACAGTGGAATATCTGTGCACACACACACACACACAAAAGTGCAATCGTCAGCCACTCCCAATATTTCGGGAAGGACTCCTATTACAGGTCCAACTCCTTACACAATTTGAAACGCCAAGAGTTCTGAAAGCTAGGTTCTGCGTAGTTCATTTGGCAGAATCCTGACTTGAATCTCCATGAAGCTATTCCGAGCCCTCGCCCCATTGTGTGCCATCACTCTATATGGCTACAAGAACATGGCCTGTTCGTGGTGTGACCCGACTGCAGGTCTACACACCCTACTATTATTCCAACTTCTGAATTCCAAAACCCATCTCGCCCCAAGTTTTGTGAATAAAAAGCCTGTGGACCACTGCCTGAGCCCTCAGTTCCATTTCGGTTGCCCCTTCTCTGATGCCCACCCTGCCCTCCATCAAGTCAGGATCCTTCTGTGAAGGTTTCCCTGCTTCTTACTTCCTGACAACAGGTCCTTATTTCTAAATGCCCCTCCCCATGTACCCCAAAAGGGATACTCCCCGAGGGCAGGGCTCATGATGTGGTCACCTCCACCAGCTCCCATGGGGTTTCACACAAGGCAGAAGTGTGGTAAGAGGCCCTGGACACTGCTGGGTCCTGATGGTGCCCAGGAAGAACCCCCATTCAGCCCAGAAACCCACCAATGTCCAGGATCCGGTCCCCAGGCCGGCTCCACCGCCAGCCCTCCAGCTGCTGGTGCTCCGTGTACTGCAGACGCCGGTCAT
>NW_011495032.1:7103485-7115673 GCF_000754665.1 Bison bison bison
TGACCTTCCCCCAATCAGACAAACCTCTCTTCCTCCGAGGCCCTCTGCCTGGGGCCTTTCCCCCTAGCTCCTCATGTCATCCCTCCCTCCTCGGAACCCAAACAATAGGAACAACAGCACAAACAGCGGGGGATGCCCTGCTCTCAAGGGGCTGCTATGTGTTCGTACACAGGGGTCATTCACAAACCTTCTGTGCAAGTGAGCAAATTGAGGCTCAGAAAACACTGGGAAGAGGCAAAGCCAGGCTGCAACCCGAGTCTGTGTGACCTGGCCATCAGCTCCCAGCACTGCCGGCCTGACCAAGGCCCCTCAGACCCCACACTCCAGGGACCTTGAGCCCACCTCTGTCCCTGGAGCTTTCCCCAAACCTCCCAGGCACTCCTGATTCCCAGTGCAAGCCCAGGTGTTAGGCCCCCAATCAAGCACCCCCAGGTGCCCAGGCAAGGTGCGGACCGGAGCCTTACCTTCACATATTTTGTGTTCAGATCCTGAAAATCTCCCAGTTTCCTGTTCTCCAGCAGTCGAATTTCGTAAGACTGACCTGGAGGGAGGTTAATGGTACATTTTCCACTTCTGTTTTCAATTTTGGGGCTTCGGCAAGCTAGAGGCCTTCTCAATGCCCACCCAGGCCTCATGGCTCTGCGACCAAAGCAGAGAAGAAAAGCCAGGGACAAGAAAAGTTCATATCACACTCTGGACAGGACACCCCATTTGTCCATCTGACCTGGTAGGGACCCAGGGCCCCCCAGGTAATGCACATGACCCCTGGAGAGAGACAGCACCTCTACAATGTTCAAAGACAGAATCCAAAACAATACAGTTAACATTACATTTACAGAGCACAACTTTGTATTTCTTTATAAAGAACATCCCCCATATACTCAGATGAAGAAAACAAGATACTTAAATCTACATTCAATAACTGAACAGATGGACCCTTTCTGAGAGCAAGTTTAAAGGAATGAATAAAAACCTGTTAAACATTGTCTCTAACTGCAGAATGAAGAGCATTTTCTCAAGCTAAAAGAATTTCATGTATTTGAAAGGTGTGGGGATTCCGTTCAGGGACATGCAACCAGCAAGAGCCAGTTAAAGAATACAGATAGGGAAAAGATCCATCCATAAGAACAAACTTAAAACCCCAAACTTTAAAATATCTACAAGTTACCTGAAGAAAACTACACACATTTTACTGGAAGATAAAACATACCTTGAAAAAATACAACACAAAACATTCCTAGACAGAAAGACCACCTATCAAACGATGTCAACTTTTTCCAAATCAAGTTCAGCGACAACTCTAAAACACCTCGCCACAAATTGCAGGTTAACAATGGATGTGTTGCAAATAAGAGAGAACAAATGATTTCATCATTGGTCTTGGTATATCCAATCAAACTGTTAAAAAAAATTTTTTTTTAATAATGATAGGCTCTCAAGAAGTTACAAAAACAGTACACAAAGGTCCTGAGTATCATCCCCTAGCTTCCCTCAGGGGTGGCATCTGAATTCACTATGGTACATTATCAAAACTGACCATGGCACAGTGCAATTAACTAAACCCCAGACCTCACTCAGGTTTCCCTGGGTTTTGCAGATTTAATCCAAGTTACCACTAGACTAAAAAGTTAATTTCCTAAAGTTTTGTGTTAACATGAATGATTGTTTATCAGACACTCAATGGGGAAGGACTGAACCTAAATCAATGAAAGAAAAGGAAATCTAATGTAGAGAAAGACACAGATATAGATATATACGCATCTAGGAGCGGCACAAACCCAGTGGGTAACAGTCTTACTATATCTAAAAAAGCAATGATTAGACAAATATTAAGACTCCTTGGAGTGGGTTGAATTGTAGCCCCCAAAAGATATGTCCATACCCTAATCTCCAGAATCTGAGAATATTATCTTTGCTTTGGAAAAAGTTTTTGCAGATGCAATTAAGTTAAGGATATTGAGGTGAGAGAGATGATCCTGGTTTGTCCTGGAGGTCCCTACATCCAATGACAAGTGCCCTTGTAAGAGGACACACAGAGAAAAGAAGGAGCAGGGACCCATGGGAGCAGAGACTGGACTGATGAGGCCCAAGCCAAGGAGTGCCTGGAGCCACCTGAAGCCAAAAGACGCGAAGAACAAATTCTCTCCTAAAGCCCCCATGGCTGTGGCGGATTCCCGACTTCTGGCCTCCAGAACTGGGATAGAATAAACTTCTGCTTTGTTTTAAGCCAACATGTTTGTAGTTCTTTTGTTAAAGCAACCCCATGAAACTACTATAGTCCTCCTGTCAATGAAAAACATAATGGACAGACACTCTGAAATCAATCATTCATTCCAAGCATTTGCTGAGCATTAACAACCATGTGCCAAATGCCAGGTGAATCTTGGGAGATGAGCAGAGGGACCCAGTGGTGTGGTCATGGACACAGTGCTGGCTGGGCTCAGAGATGCCCACTCAGCAAAGCTCCCTTCTCCCTTCAGGAGAGCAGGACTTGTCCAGCTGGCTTGCACCAGCCCTGGCTCCCTCTCCATTCAGGCTAAGACCATGAAAACCACTCAGGTTGCCCTGCTGGGCACATCCCATCAGAAGGAAAAGGCACAGACTCCAAACTCCTGCCCTGCCCTCATGCTGGTTCCGAAGGGTCTGGCTGATCTGAACCGACACTAGTACCTTTCTGAAAAAGCCAGATTTTTCACATAACATTTCCGGGCTCCTGAGCCAACACTCCCTTGACAGCTACATGAAATGGAGTCTCCCACGCCCTAACTGGTTTTTCCAGTGTCCTTTACCTTCCCCGAGGAAGAATGCAGCCGGCTCTGGCATGAAGCCCAAGGCCCAAATGGTCATTACTGTGGGTTTACAGGCACCCTAGGGCCCCATTAACACTGACCCCAGGCTCTGCAGGGCAAGCTCAGCTCAGGCCTGGCAGGAGGTATCTCCCGTGCCACACAGAGTAGTTCCCAGGCCCGAGCATCACAGGCAGCCATTTGGGGATCAGAGCTACTAAGTGGGACTTCAGGTCCGGGGTCCCAGCCAATATGCTTCCCCACGGAGTCCCCCAGCCACTCTACAACCCCCTGTTCAGGCTTCAGACAGAAACCTGGCTCCCTCTCCATTCAGGCTGCCTCAACGCCAATACGCCTCCCAGCCCCCTCCGACCCTGCACAACACCAACAATCGGGCTGATGAGTAAGGTCAGGGTGGCAGAATTGACCTGGGGCTGAAATGACCTGGGGGATGAGGGCATCTCTCTGCTTGGCCAGCCTCATTTCTAGGCACCCGTGGGAGCCACAGAAAGTGGGCTCTGTCAAGGCCCAGGGCTGCGTGTGTTCTGCTCAACACTGCACTGTTAGACGCAGAGGAGGGACTCAGGGGTCTCTGCAAGGCTCCTCTGTGCTCAAACTGTAGGGTTTGCAAGACACACGCCTGCCCTCAAAGGGATGGCAATCCTCTGGGATACATCAAAACAGCACCGGCATAAGGCAAACCCTAGAGACTGTCATACTAAGTGAAACAGATCAAACAGAGAAAGACAAATACCATATGATATCACTTATATGTGGAATCTAAAATACAGCACAAATGAACTTATTTACAAAACAGAAGCAGACTCACAGATTTAGAAGATGAACTTACAGTCACCAAAGGGGAAAACTGGAAAGGCATAACTTAGGAGTTTGGGATTAACATATATACTTTATTATGTATAAAATAAACAACTAGGACCTACTACAGCACAAGGAACTCTACTCAGTATTCTATAACAACATATGGGAAAGAATCTGAAAAGAAGAATAGATACATGTATATATAAATGAATCACTCTGCTACATACCTGAAATTAAAATGACATTGTAAGTAAACTACGGTGGTGGTGGTGGCGTAGTTGCTCAGTCATGTCTGACTCTTGGGACCCCATGGACTGTAGCCCGCCAGGCTTCTCTGTCCGTGGGATTTCCCAGGCAAGAGTACTGGAGTGGGTTGCCATTTTACTCCACTATATAATAAAAATTCAATTAAAATTAAAAAGAAAGAAAAATAACTAAAAAGAGAATGCCTCTAAGAAACGACGGAGATCCAAAGCGGGTGATCCTCACCCAGAATGGGGAGGTGGGGAGGAAGGGTTTGAACAAGGAGAGAACATTGCCATGGACTTTAAAGAGCAGGCAAGATTTCTACAGTTGAGGGGAAGAATGATCAAGAAAGTCACCCCCAAGAAAAACAGTGGCCAGGAGGTGGGTGGGGAAAAACATGCCTTCAGGAAACACCTAACAGCTTCCATTTACTGGGCACTGACTCAGCGTGAAAGTCTGCCCAGAGATTAACTCACCTGAACCAACAGCGCAGTTTAGATTATGAGTACCGCCTGACAGAAGGAAGCAGAGGCTCAGAGAGGTTACCCGACTTGAACAAACTCACACGGCTAGTCAGTGGCGGATGGAGCCAGGGGCAGAAACTTGAGCCCATCCAACCTGGTGGGTGTTGTCTGAAGGACAGAGGACTCTCTCTCACCTTCACCTTTCTGAAGGCATCTGGCTTCATTCTGTGCGCTGGTTAAAGTCTACCACAGCACAGCATCTGGTGGCATATAAAGCACCTCAGCAACCCCATCCCAGGACATATGGTACTCTGTTCTCCTTCCTTCTCCCCTTTAGGACTAGAAATAAAGGTAATTCCTAGGAGGGCCAACTCGACTTTTTCCATGACCCTAGATAAAACATTTCCTTGTCTGTAAAATCCTCTGCTTACTACATAGTATGATAGTAAAGCCTGTTCTAATTTCAGAATTGTGAAATGTGGAAAAAGAAAAAAAAAAGTTGGTCTTAGAATCAAGGGATGGGTGTGATATGTGCGTGCACTCAGTCATGTCCAACCCTTTGTGACCTCATAGACTGTAGCCTGCCAGGCTCCTGTGTTCATGGGATTTCCCAGGCAAGAATACTGGAGTGGGTTGCCATGCCCTCCTTCAGGCGATATTCCCAACCCAGGGATCAAACCTGCGTCTCTCGCATCTCTTGCATTGGCAGGCGGGTTCTTTACCACTAGCATCACCTGGGAAGCCCTAGAATCAAGGGGATAGAATAATAAATAAACCACCATCACTTAACTGTCATCCAGCGATGAGTTGGGACATTGCTAAGCCCTTCTGAGCATTATTTCATTTAGCCCTCTCAACCATATTCGGAGAAGGCAATGGCAACCCACTCCAGTACTCTTGCCTGGAAAATCCCATGGACGGAGGAGCCTGGTAGGCTGCTGTCCACAAGGTCACAAAGAGTTGGACACAACTGAGCGACTTCACTTTCACTTTTCACTTTCATGCATTGGAGAAGGAAACGGCAACCCACTCTAGTGTTCTTGCCTGGAGAATCCCAAGGACAGGGGAGCCTGGTGGGTGCCATCTATGGGGTCGCGAAGAGTCGGACACAACTGAAGCAACTTAGCAGCAGCAGCAGCAGCAACCATCTTATGAGGAAAACCCAATATGGCTCCCACTGTAGAGATGAGGAAATAAAGTCAGAGATTAAGTATCTTGTTGAAGATCAAACCCAGGTCTGTTGGACTCTGAAGACTGGTCACTTAGCCAAACTACTCCGCACAGTGTCTAGTGGCTTCCAATGCCCCCTTCTGGTTCTGATACTCAGGAAGCTCCTGAATTTCTTGATATTCATTTCATTTCATGACCCTGTTCCATCTATCAAAACCTTCCCCTTTCTTTCAAGGCTCAAATTCCTAAGGCCCATGACCTCAGTTCTCTGAACCAAGATGGGTCTTAGAAGTCTGGTGGCTATGTGACCATTGTGTGGTATATCACTTGCTCATGATAAACTGGGTGTGCTATTCTAGTCTATTAGAATAGACTATTTAGTCTCCCTGAAACACATATTACTAACCCATTTAAAATACTCTGTAGAGCACAGGGAACTACACTCAAAATCCTGTGATAGACCATAATAGAAAAGAATATGAAAAAGGATGTGTGTATATAACTGGATCAGTATGCTGTACAGCAGAAATTGACAGAATTGTAAATCAACTATACTTCAATAAAATAAAAATTTTAATAATAATACAACAAAATACTCTGAACATATTATAAGGTTACAGTAGCTAAAACCAGGACATTTTTGGAATGATGACAAATAGAACAATGGGGGAAAAAAAAATAAAGAGCCCGGAAACAGATTTTTAGATACATGGAAATTTGATCTATAACATGATTTGAAAAAGACAGACTTGGGGACTTCCCTGGTGGTCCAGTGGTTAAGAATCTGCCTCTCAATGCAGGGGATGTAGATTTGATCCTTGGTCAGGGAACTAAAATGCCACATGCCATGGAGCAGCTAAGCCCACGAGCCTCAATTATTGAGCTCACAAGCTCCAGAGCCCATGAGTTACAAACAAAAGACCCCATATGACGCAACTGAGACACAAAGCAGCCAAATAAATAAATATTTTTTAAAAAATAAAAATTAAAAAGATAGACTTTTCAAGACTGTGGGATAAGTTGAGGTTATCCATACAGGAAAAATATATCCATACCTCATACCACACATAATAAGTTAATTCTCAGTGATTAGAAACTATAAGAAAAAAAGCAAAACTTTCTAAAACATTTCTAAAAAAATATGAGACTACTTTTGGATCGTGGGATAGGAAAGAGTTTCTTTAAACTAGAAACAAATACATAAAGAAAAAATTATGCCCTTTACATCATGTAGGAAAACTCTCTGTTAACATTTATAAAGCGACACTTTTGAAAATGCCAGAGGTGCTGTTAGTATTTACACAGTCTCTATCAATGGGAAAGGACCTGGCAGCCTGGGCCATATATGGTCATCCCATGAAAACATAAAAAGGTCAACAAACACACAGAAAGATGTGCCGGATGGTGTAAGTAAACAGGGCCATGTAAAGTAAAATACGATATCATCTAACATCTGTGCAGAGAGGCAAAAAATTTCAGTTGAGCATGTGGAGAATGGACTTTGGGGCACTGCTGATTGATGTGTTATACAGATACAACCACTGGGACAAGAGTTCGGGGGGAAGAAAGAAAGTCAGGCTAAAGACACAGAGGCCTTCTGTCAAGCACATCAATTCGAGAAGCGTCCTAAGCAAGTCCTTGATGAGCACTGGGGGACTTAGACAAAGACTGTTCACTGTGGCGTTGCTGCTGCAGTGAGAAACTGTCACCAGCTATATCCAGTCACAGGAGAAAGACAATCTGTTATAGAACTTAAAAACGGAATAGCACACAGAACTTACAATAAGTCCTCTGGAGACACGCACCAACATGGAGAAATCTCGGAAACACTCAACAAAGGGCACAGGGATGTCTAGAAAACCACTTTATATAAAGTTTGGAGCCAGCAAAAATGGCACTGGTCATTTTTAATGGCCAAGTGTGCAAGGAGTAAAAATTTTAGAGTGCACAGTGAAAGTGAACGTGTTAGTCCCTCAGTTGTGTCCAGCTCTTTGAGACCTCATTGACTGTAGCCTTCCAGACTCCTCTGTCCACGGGATTCTTCAGGCAAGAATACTGGAGTGGGTAGCCACGCCCTCCTCCAGGGGATCTTCCTGACCTGTGCACAGAGGTATAACCAACTTCACAATCATGATTATGCTTTTGGGAGGAAAAGCAACAGAATTAGAAAGAAGGAAAAATCAGAAACAAATTTGGCTGAAAACACCACGTTGGGTACATGAGTATTTGTTCTCTCATCTCTAGAGCATTCAGTCGATCTGAATTAGTTGACCCTAGAACATTGCAGGGGTCAGGGGCTCAGCGTGGCTGAAAACAATCTCACAGACTGCCCTCCAGATCTGCGGTTCCTCCGCATCTCTGGGCTCCACCAACTTCAGATTGTGTATTTGCTATTGAAAAGAATTTAATATTGTGTATCACTGGACCTGTGCAGTTCAAACCCATGTTGTTCAAGTATTTCTCTCTCACACAAAAGAATTCAGTGGAGGAAGAACTGTTGGAGCTGGCATTGCATTCTGCACTGCATTCTGCATTGCATTATGGTTGTGTGTTTCCAACTCCCCAGTCCTGCTATAGAGGGTGGTTCTCTTGGGCCCCATTGCTGAGCCATCACTGTACACCCCCCCACACCACCCCATCTGTGCCAGGGACATGCTGGGGGCAAGGGCTGCACTGCTTTACTCAGTCACACTCCATCCCACAATTTTGCCACTGAAATTAAAAATCACCTGCAGTGTATCAGCCTATTGTTTTTAATTTATTGAACTATAATTGATTTACAAAGTTGTGTTAATTTCTGCTATATAGCAAAATGATTCAGTGATATATACATATATTCTTTTTCATATTCTTTTCCATTAAGGTTTATCATAGGATAATGAATATAGTTCCCTAGGCTTTACAATAGGACCTTCTTGTTTATTGATTCTATATACAATAGTTTGCATCTACTAATCCCAACTCCCAGTCCATCCCTCCCCTACCTCCCTACCCCTGGGCAACCACAAATCTGTTTTCTGTGTCTGTGAGTCTGTTTTATAGATAAAATCATGTTATATTTCAGATTCCACACATAAGTGATAACATATGATATTTGTCTTTCTTGGTCTTATTTCACTTAGTATGATAATCTCTAGGTCCGTCCATGTTGCTGTAAATGTGAGCCCGTTTTATTTAATCAACTCACTTCAACTTAATTTTTTTAAGTGTGTACCATGCCTGCATATAGAAAATCATAATCATATACTGCAATTAAACAGTCATTGTAAACATTACACAGCTATGCAGCTACCAGTGTTTTTCTGCAGTCCCTTACGATTATCTTGGAGATCTGGCTGGCACCCAGGTTTGGAGCCCAGACTCCCCTCTGGGCCCATCACTTTGGCTCCATGTGTAAGCCTCAGTTTCCACACCTCCAAAATGTGGACAATATTGCAGTTAGCACAGCAGGTTGATGCAGATGCATAGGAGGTCCCTGGCTCAGAATCTCCCCTGCAATGAGGTCATTATAGCACGTCTTGGCTTTTCGAAGCTTTGCCAAAGCCTTTGAGGCAATTTCCTCCAATGACTCTGCCCCACCCTCCACTATGGAGCAGATCAAGGCCTTTTAAAGGAAAGCAGGGAAGAGCCCCAGGGCCAGGATTCAGCCTCTGCAGATGGCAGCCAGCCCTGACCAGAGGAACTAAGGTGACAGCGTGGCAGGGCCGGAGGAGCAACGGCCACAGGCTCCATCCCCGCCAGTAGGGGCCAATGGAGCTCGGTGACCTCCTCCCACTTCAGGGTTCCGGTTTCAGCCTTCGGGGGTGGGGGGCGGCCCTCAGCTGGACTGAGGCTCCTAGGGAGCTTGGTCACCACCTGGAAGAATGGCCTAGACTTTGTCTAAAAGCCTTGACACCACTCACAAGGGGATGAAAGCCTCCCTCTCACCCAACCTCCATGTCTCTCCCCTTCCTGCCTCCACCCCATGCAGGGAGGAGCAGAAATGGGGAAAGAGGGCAAGGAGCACAGTGGGGAAGAAGAGGAAACCCTGCCAAGAAAGTTTATATAAAACACAAAGGCAAAGCCCTCTAAGTGGTGCCCAGCCCAGGCAAGGGCCCAGCAAACCGAACTTCCTCCCTCCTCCCACGTATAACCCCCAGTAACCAACATCTCCCAGCTCAGGCATCAGCAAACTTTATCCAGGAAGGGCTGGGCAGTGACAATTTTCAACCATGTGGCCATAAGATCTGTCACATCTCCCGCATTCAGCCACTGTAACAAGGAAACAGCCACAGATAGCACAGGGATGAATGGGCATGGTTGGATTCCAATTAAACATTCCATGGACAGTGAAAGTGAAATTTTCACATAATTTTCACTCCTCTTGCTGAGCTCTTCCTTCTTTGCAACTTCTTACAGTGCTTTGCAACTTTGTTCCTCAGGCTACCAGCTGGCAAGAAGCTTCAAACCAGCTACCAGTTTGCCTGAACTAGATATGCACACGTGCACACCACACACACACCCCCTAGCCCCTTGGACAGTACTGACGTGTTTTAGGTTTTTAACTAACAGTGGCAGAATCTGCCACTGAATTCCCTAAAGCAAATAACAGAGCTGGAACTAGTCAGCCAAGCCAAGAACATGCAAAGATGTTCAACCTCTGTAGTGGTCAAAGACAGGCCGAATGAAAATAATGCAATGCCAATTTCATTTATCAGATTGGCCAACATTTAACAGATTGCTAACATCCCTCAAGGACAAAATGTGAGGAAATGAGCTTTCACATGCCAGGAGTGGGAGATGGGATGTCCCAGCCTTTGGACAATATCCATCAAAGCTACAAACACACACAGCCTAGGATCCAACCACATCTCCTGCATTCTAGTCTACAGAACTGCTGGTACACATGAAATTAAAAATATTTTTCTGAGGCTATTCAATGCAGCAATACTAGTACAGCTAAAAACAAAATGAACTGAATGGTCAAAAATAAAAAAGAACAGAGGCTTCCCTGGTGGTCCAGTGGTTAAGAATCTGCCTGCCAATGCAGGGGACATGGGTTCAATCCCTGGTCTGGGAAGATCCCACATGCCTTGCGGCAACAAAGCCTGCTCACCTCAACTAGAGAGCCTCTGAGCTGCAACTAAGACCCAATACAGCCAAAAAAAATTTTTTTAAATAAAATAAAACATTACATATGTAAAGGACCTACTGTAGAGCACAAGGAACTATATTCAATATTCTGAAATAATCTATAAGGGAAGAGAAGCTGCAGAAGAATATATACACATACACACAAGAATGTATATATAAATGTATAACTGAATCACTGCTGTACACCTGAAACTAACATGATATTGTAAATCAACTATACTTCAATAAAAAAGATTACATATGTATAAAGTAAGTTACAAGGATATATTATACAACACAGCCAATTTTTTGTAATAACAATAAATGAAATATAGCCTTTAAAAACTGAATCACTATACTGTACACCTGTAACTTATGTAATATTACACATAGACTATATTTTTTAAAAAAAGATAGTGGAAACCAAAAAACTTATTTAAAAAATTAAACAGATCCAAATCCGTGATAGCAAAAAAAAAAAAAAGTCATCACACACACACATACATATGAATGGGAAAAAACAAGTCACTGAATAATATGTACACAGTAATTATATTTATAAAGTGTTATATGTATATCTCTATACTTGTGAGCCAAAGATATGGAACTAATAATGCAGAGAAAGACCCTTCCCTCTTACATTATATATATTTACAGCATTAATTTTTTTTAAAAATTAAGATCATTACATGTAAATTTGAAAAACATACAGCACAAGAAACGGAGGAGCATTGTCTCATACTATCCCAAGCCTATCCCAAGCCTGTAATAGGTGACCAGGGTGACAATGGTCAGCAGTTTTTTTCTTCCAGCATCAGGTTGGTACCCAAAAGTTAATCAGACAGGTGGGCATCTGGGAAAAACAGTCTTTCTCCAATAAACAGACTACCAGACACACACAGATGAGGGCAGACCCTCAGGTCTCTCTGGGCGGCCACCCGGAGAACCTGCCACACAAGATGACTGTGCCCATTTTGTGGGTCAGGTCACCCAGGCCCAGGGAGCTGCTGATGCGCGCAAGGTAGTGGCAGCCTGTGGCCTGGCCCAGGACAAGCAGGGAGAGGGGAGCAGGTCAGGGCAGACACACTGGGGTAGGGTCAGACCCTCCCATGTTCTGGGCAGGGTCAAACCCCTCAAACCCCTCTGCTTCTTACTCTACATCTGCAAAATGTTCATTGCAAACTGTTGTGGGGATGAAATGAGATCATGCACCTGCAGCCTGGTAGGTAATAAGGACTCAGTAAATGCCCATTGGGAGAAAGCAATGGCACCCCACTCCAGTACTCTTGCCTGGAAAATCCCATGGATGGAGGAGCCTGGAAGGCTGCAGTCCATGGGGTCGCTGAGGGTCGGACACGACTGAGCAACTTCACTTTCACTTTTTACTTTCATGCATTGGAGAAGGAAATGGCAACTCACTCCAGTGTTCTTGCCTGGAGAATCCCAGGGACGGGGCATCCTGGTGGGCTGCCGTCTATGGGGTCGCACAGAGTTGGACACGACTGAAGTGACTCAGCAGCAGCAGCAGCAAATGCCCATCGTGACTAGCACCTCCAACCAACAGCGTACTGAGCCCCACCCATCCCTG
>NW_011495032.1:7115880-7127571 GCF_000754665.1 Bison bison bison
CCCGGGGCCATACCCACTGGGCATTACCGCAGTGCAGCTCTGCCCAGCCAGTGGAACCCAGCACAGGGCCTCCAGCCCGGATCACCGTGTTCCCAAGAACAGGAGGCAATTGCCTGGGCTGGCAAGATTTATAGGTTGTTTACTTTCCAGCAGTTACTGCTTTGGGTAATTAATGCCACATAAAACATAATGGAGGCCCTCGATAGCTCTCAGAGAATGGAGGGCCAGACGCCAGCAGTCCTGAAATAATAGCAGATGGAGGAAGCACAAGGCCACAAAGTCTCTAGCAAGTATCTTGTCACTTGCATATGTGTGGCCTTGGGCAAGTGTGTGACACCGAGTGCTCACACATAAGGCACACTTTACTACTGCGAGGCTTTACTATTATCACAGACCGGAGTCCTGATCTTGATGGCTCACCACCTGGGTGACCTTGAACCTTAACCTCCTCACAGCTACTTATGAATGCCAGGGACTAGGCTCTGTGTCTGGCATACAGTGCATCCCCAATAAATACCTGGAAGACAGTAAATATGTGTCTGTTTATACAAAAGCAGAAGAGTAAACCACAGCCTAGAGACCCCTTTGAGAGGGGATTGCTTCCGGGGCAGGGGTCAGGGAAATCACAAGATGCTCGGCTTGTCTTAAGCATCTGGCAGTGCCAAAGTGAGGACATGCTCAAAAAAAGGATGGAGGCATGTCACAGCATCGTGGGGGCCAATTGGAAGGAGCCCCAGTAGTCAGAACTGGAACAATTTCAGAAACAAAACTGGTAACAATAGTATTGAATTTCAACAAAGAAAATAAATATCCATTTATATACTGATACAATGGTTGTGGGTGGTTTAGTCGCTAAGTCGTGTTCAACTCTTTTGACCCCATGGACAGTCTAGAAACCCCATGGACAGTAGTAGCCTGTGAGGCTCCTCTGTCCATAGGATTCTCCAGGTAAGAATACTGGAGACTGATACAATAAATAAGTGAATAAATAAATTAGTAGTAGATAAGAGAAAGCTCTTACAATAGTGTTTCAATTACTATATGTAGAAAGAAATATCTTTTCCACTCCAAAATATTTATTAGTTACAAAGAGGGACATTGTAACTTCACAGTGGAGAAGCCTAGCAGACACTCAATCATCAAGGTTAATACCATCAGCAGTAAGACATTGTCAGTGTCATGATTCCCCAGTATGGTGCCCTGGCAAGGGCATCATGTCACTTCAACCCCAAAATGCAATAATCTCAATATCATCATTTAAAAACATCAGATAGGGACTTCCCAGATGGTCCAGTGGTTAAGACTTCACCTTTCAATGCAAGGGGTGCAGGTTCGATCCCTGGTTGGGGAGCTATGCTCCCACATGCCTCAAAGCAAAAAAACCAAAACATAAAACAGAAGCAATACTATAACAAACTCAATAAAGACTTTAAAAATGGTCCACATCAAAAAAAAAAAAAAACAAAACAGAAAGTGGTCACAGAT
Source organism: Bison bison bison (assembly GCF_000754665.1). NCBI lineage: Eukaryota > Metazoa > Chordata > Mammalia > Artiodactyla > Bovidae > Bison > Bison bison. The sequence goes on from NW_011495032.1 coordinate 7,117,366, forward strand.
CAGAGGAGACCAAGGAAATATTTCAACAATATGCCATGTGGGATCCCAGACTGGAATCCAGACAGAAGCAGGACAGTAATGGAGGAACTAGTAAAATTCAATAAAGATGTGGTAGAGGTAACAGAATCAAGCCTATGTAATTGCCTGCTTTCAATCACCATACCATGGTTACATAAGATGTTCACATTATGAGAAGTGGGTAAAAGGTAAGCAGGAACTGGCAGCAGTACTAGTTCTGACATTCTATGTCTAAATTAGCCTCTCCTCCCCGCCCAGCCCCACCCAGAACTGGGGCTAATAGACCTGACCGCAACCGGCAATCATGCACGTTGTTGACTGATTCCAAATCAGGGGCCTCTAGATCCCTAGATAGGTGATCTTTCAAAATTGCTCAGTTTGCTCTCAGTACTAGGAATGGTATGGCTTTTTCCTGTTTCATTTTACACTTGGTTGTTGCTGATTCATAGGAAATTCACTACTTTCTACATGTTCAACTTCTCGGTAGCCACTCTACTGAACCGAATCCTTAATGTATGGAAACGAGCAACATGGAATGGCAGATATGCAACCTGTTCTGATTTACAGAATGTTAACTGCATTTGATCCAACCTAATACAAGGTTTCCTACAGCCCAATGAACAAAGTGAAGTGAAAGTCACTCAGTCATGTCCAATTCTTTGCGACCCCATGGACTATACAGTCCATGGAATTCTCCAGGCCAGAATACTAGACTGGGCAGCCTTTCCCTTCTCCAGGGGATCTTCCCAACCCAGGTATCGAACCCAGGTGTCCCACATTGCAGGCGAATTCTTTATCAGCTGAGCCACAAGGGAAGCCCTTGAACAAAAAGGCAGGAAAAAAATTGGCAATAAACATAAACTGCCGGCTTGTTTTTTAAGTAAAAGGAACGCAAAAGGCATACAAACACCTGAGAAGATGGCTCAGTTTCACTCATAACAGTTGATGGGAAGAAAGTAAGTGCAAACTAAAATCCAGAGCAGGGCTTCCGTGGTGGTCCAGTGGTTGGGAGTCCACTTGCCAATGCTGGGGACATGGGTTCCATTCCGGCTCCGGGAAGATTCCACGTGCTGTGGGACAGCCAAGCCCCTGCACCACAGCTACTGAGCCCGAGAGCCCTAGAGCCTGCGCTCCGAAACTAGAGAAGCCACTGCAATGAGAAGTCCACGCACTACAACAGAGTAGCCCCCAGCTGCCACAACTAAAGAAAGCCCACACAAAGCAGCAAGGACCAGTGCAGCCAAACATAAATATGTAAATAAATCTTTAAAAAAATAAAGTAAAATTAGGAGCACATTTTCTGTGCGTGCACCTATTAGAAAAAATTCCAAAGGCTGACAGAGTCCAGACAGGGATGCGGAGAAACAGGTACCCTCCTACACAGAGGGGAGGGGTGCGAACAAGTAAGTTAACAGGACAAAGGACAGCAGAGGGTAGAAAACCAAATCTCTAAGATAAGGTCAGGACAGTGACTTCCTCAGGCACCTCCCCTCCAAGCCTGGCCCAGCAGGAACTGTGTCCTGGGCTAGGGTTCCTCACAAGCCTTTGATCTTGAAAGGGGGAGCCAGACCCTCCTGGTTGATCATATTTCGACCATCACTGTCTGGCCCCTGGCAGCCCCGTTTTCTGTCTCAGCCTCTGGTACGTGAAGTACACCCTGGGGCAGTTACTGTTGGGGCAAACAGTGTTTATCAGGGAAACCCAAAGCAACCAAAAAGCAACCAAAGCGCCTCTTTTCCTCACCCCCAGGCTACCCAGGAGAGCAGGCATCTCAGGGAAGTGCTTCATCCTCAGCCTCTGATCAGAGTGGAGAAAGGCCAAGGGTGGGGGTAGCCACACTGACTCAGGGGCCAAGCTCAGGTGAGCACAGGACCTATACCCTCCTAGGAATCAGGGAATCAGGGGAGCAGTCCCTCTAGGCATGTGTTCCCAGGAGCATCTGGTGGCTTCACTGTCTGCCCTCTGCCTACAGAGGCTGGGAAGCTGGTGCTCAAAGAGAGCATAAAACAGACAAACTCTCAGAGCATCCTCACAGTGTTGGAGCCTCTGGCTTCAGTTTGCTCCTGAGACCCAGTGGCAATCCCGCCTTGAGGTCACCTGCTCCATGGGATGCTGGTAAATGGCTGATGGAGGCCACCAGAAGAGGGTTCCGTCACCCCACCTTTAATCCATCAAAATGATGGACAATTATAACTGCTAGATGTGGAGAAACTGAAATCCTCCCGTATTGCTGGTTCAACATAAACTAGCAAAGCTGCTTTGGAAAACACCCTGGCAGGTCCTCAGAAAGTTAAACATACAGTTATCCAGGAACTTCCCTGGTGGTCCAGGGGTTAAGAATCTGCCTTCCAATGGAGGGGACATGGGTTCCATCCCTTGTCGGAGAACTGAGATCCCACATGCCTCAGAGCTCCTAAACCCACGTGCCACAACTACAGAGCCTGTGCACTCTACAGCCCAAGCTCTGCCATCAGAAAAGCCCCCGCGTGTGCAACAAAGAGCCTCGAGTGTGGCAACTAAGACCCGATGCACTCAAATAAAATTTTAACTTTTTTAAAAAAAGTTACCACAGGACCCAGAAATTTCACTCCTAAGTGTATACAAATGAGAAATGAAAACATAGTTCCACACAAAGACTTGCACGTGAAGATTCATAGCAGCATATTGATAATAGCCAAAAAGTGGGAAAAAACTCAAATGTTCGTCAACCAAAGAATAAATGAGGTAGGTTCACACAGTGGAATACTATTCAGCAACAGAAAGGAATGAAGTTCTGATACTTGCTACATCATGGATAACCCTTGAAATTATTATCCTAAGTAAAAGAAGTCAGCCCCATGAGACCACCATTTGTATTATTCCACTTATTCCAGAAAAGACAACTTTATAGATAGAAGGCAGATTAGTGGTTACCAAGGGCTTGGGGAGTAGAGGAACAGGGGGCAGGGAGGAAGGGAATGAACACTGACTGCTTCCAGGTGCAGAGTTTCTTGTAGTGACTTTTTCATTTATTTACTTGACTAAACTAAAAAACAATGACACTTAAATGGTTATACGAATGTACAGGGCATGTGAACTGCATCCTAATAAAACTTAAAAAGAGAGCAAGATCAGACTGAAGTACAACTCTGTCAAATAGGGCAAGTCACACAGCCTCTATTGGTTTTCATGGACCACCACCAATACAAGAGGGTAGCATGAGCATGAACAGGCCAGATCAGAGCCTCTCAAGCTTTTTTTTAGAAAAACATTTATTTATTTATGGCTGTGCTGGGTCATCATTGCTGTGTACCAGCTTTCTCTAGTTGCAGCAAGCTGGGGCTACTCTTCATTGAGGTGAGCAGGTGACTCATTGTGGTAGCTTCTCTTATTGCGGTGCACAGGCTCTAGGTACATGGGCTTCAGTTGTTGTGGTGCACAGGCTTAGCGGCCCCTCTACATGTGGGATCTTAGTTCCCTGACCAGGGATTGAACCCATGTCCCCTGCATTGACAGGCGGATTCTTAACCACTGGGCCACGAGGGAAGGCCTTCAAGCTGTAGTACATTCATAAATCACCTGGTCACTTGCAGGGAAATGCAGGTTCTGATTCAGATACCCTGTAGCAGACCCCAGATTCTGCATTTCTAACCAGGTGAAATGCAGGTGCCACTGGTCCACGGACATTCTCAGTAGCAGGGCAGGAGGGATGGCACCTCAGGTCCTCTCCAGCCCTAATACTTCAGGAATCTCCTCTGGTCCACCTCTGTGAATTCCCAGAGCAGGTATGGTTTCTCCTTCCCACTGAGGACATATATCATTCCTTAACCACCCAAATGGGAGCTTCCAGGACCTGGTGCCTGGATGGAGACCATGTATTCTCCCCATGAGAAGAATGTCAAGAAATTCCCAAGTGTGCCTGAGCACAGAACACCTGGCTGGGCGCAGGAGAGTTCTCAACCTGCAGGGCAGAGCCTTGAGTGGGCAGGGACTCAACTTGTCTTCAGAAGGTACAGGTTTCTTGGACTTCTCTGATGGTCCAGTGGCTAACGCTCCAAGCTTCCACTCCAGGGGTTGTGGGTTTGATCCCTGGTGGGGGAACTAAGATCCCACATGCCAAGTGGTGCAGCCAACAAATTTTAAAAATAATAATAGTAAAAGAAAGCCTAGGTCTTTCTTTCTGGAAGAAACGGAAAACAGCACTATTCTCAAGGCAGGGGCTCTCGAACCCTAGGATACATAAATATCAATAACAGGACACTTTACACAGATTCCTGCCCTTCCCAGCTCTAACCTGGCAGGAAACACACTCCAGGTGACTCCGATGCTAGTGGTCCAAGGCCCAGACACTGTCCCAGAGCTGCCATGGAGAGAAGACAGAACTGCTCTCCAAGAGACTGCCAAGAACCCACGCCACAAGCTGGCATGTCAGTTCCACCCTCCAGACCCCTCTTTCCCCATCAATCAAAGGGGTGGGATGAGATGCCTCTCAAGGAATCAACAGGACATTCCTGCATAAAACAGGTGAGGGGTAGAGAAGAAGGGAGCAAGGGAGGCCAGCTGTCTACCTCTGGCCTCCAGCCAAGACTACATCAACCCAAACAATCGGTTTCTTTGCTGGAGGGCTTTGCAAGGAAGAGTATCCCAGGAGGAACCGCAAGAGGGACAGAAGAGTCCAGAGAAGGAGAATGAGATGGGGGACACCAGCTCCTAATTAACACAAAGAAGCATTTCTTCCCCTCCCTGTTCAGCCAGGGGCTCACGACTGGCCCCACTCTTAGTTAACTGCATGGCCTGGAAACACTCAATTTTTCCTTTGGGCTTCTTCCTTCTCTTGGGAAAGGAAATGGTTGGAAGGATCATGGTACCTACTTGAGTACAGCAACTCCTTTAAAGCAAGACACAGGGACTTCCCTGGTGGGCCAGTGGCTAAGACTTCTCGCTCCCAATGTGGGGCCTGGGTTCAATCCCTGGTCAGGCAATTAGACCCCACAAGCAACTAAGAGTTCACATGATACAACTAAAGATCCTTCATGCCACAGCTAAGACCCAGTGCGGCCAAATAAGTAAATAAATTGTTTGTTTGTTTTTTTTTAAAGACAGAAAACTTTCCTCAATCAGAAAAGAGAATCCATATACATTCTTTTAAGTTGCAGTACATTCATTTCTAGTGTTGTGTGTTTGTTTCTGCTGTACAGCAAAGTGATCCAGTTAAACATTTATCTATATCATACATCTATTCTTTCTCAGATTCTTCCCCATTACAGTTTTTTGTAAGATATTGAGTATAGCTCCTTTGTTATTTATTTATATATTGTAGTTTGTATCTGTTCATCTCAAACTCCTAGTTTATACCTCCCTTCTTCCTCTTCACCTGGCCCCCACCTGTCTGCTTTGGTAATAATAAGTTTGTTTTCTGTACACATTCTTCTGGGAACTCCCTGGTGATGCAGAGGTTAGGATTCCATGCTTTCACTGCTGAAGGCCTGGGTTTTATCCCTGGTCAGAGAAGCCATGCAGCACAACTCCCCCTCCAACCCCTGCCAAAAAAAAGATTATATACATTCTTCTAAGTTAGTAATTCTAACCATACTTCAGTGGTCCCTGAAACCTAACTCAGGAACCCATTTGCACAGAGCAAAGTGGGTCCATCTACTCCTGACCTTTTTTCCTGCTCCCCTTCCCTCCAAACAGCCAAATTTAGTAGCCGAGGGAAATAATACTTATTGAGACCCACTTAAACATGACTATCTTTCCACAATGCTAAACAAATTATAATGCTTCTGACCTATGCAGTGACCAAAGTGAAGTCAATTAAACCTGGTACCCCTCCCTGACCCCCTCCACCACTCCTCCTGCCCACTGAAGGTCTGTCCTGGTGGCCAGGCCTGTGTTTGGTTCAGGAGTAGGACTCTCAAGGCTCTAGGCGGACAGTTGTAGCCCCCAAGCCACTGACCAGCAGAGCTGCTCTTATCAGAAGTATTCCAATGAGGTTGTCTGAATTAAGGGCTTGAGGGGCTAGTTCTTCTGACCTTCTCCTGGAAACTTGGGGATGCGCTGCTTTGACTGGTTTTACAGTAAAAAGCCAAGGTACTTTGGAGTGGGGAGAGTAAAATCAAGCTACCCAAAAGCTTTTCTGCCCACGCTGAAGAATGTGTCAAGTCAATGAGCAGATTAGACTCATCACAGAAGCCTTCAAGTCCACTGCAGCACGGTGAGTCCTCAGACGTTACAAACTCTGCTGCTGAATGCTTGGCAGCACTTAATAAAGATGCAACCAGGTCCACCTTTGCATCTTGACTGAGGACAAAAGGCAGGTCCCCAGAAATTCATCCCCTGGAGTGATGATGGCTCATCTGGAACGCCAGACACTGTCACTTGCAGAGGCGTCAAAACAGTCCCAAGTGACAGGGGCCCAAAACATGGTAAAGACATCTCTGAAGAACGTAGAGCATGTTCTGAAGGAAAGAAAAGATGGGAGAGTGAAAGGAACACAAAAAGTGCTGGGGAACTTCACACAAAGGGAATGGGAGGGCAATGATAAAAGGAGGCAGCGAAAATCTCTGAAGATGATATGCTCACTTGCTCTCCTGAGAGACTTCATCAATGATGGCAACTTGACATCAGCCAAAAAGAGGGAGTGAGAAGATGCAGACCAATATTGTCACTCAGAAGTCATTCTGAAGAAACTCAGTGATTTTGTTAAATATATCCTTTAAAAATCTAGAGAGAGAAAAGCAGAGTATTTTTAAAGTGACGTGAAGAAAATCAAATGCGGTAGCATTTTCAGTTCAAATGCAAAGTCTCCAACCAGCGTAGGCATCTCCTCAGTGTGAAAATCCAGAGGCAGACAGTGAGATTCCAAAATTCCAGCTGAAACTCAACACTGCCTGAATTCCACTATAAACATGAAAGGTAACTTTGCAGAAAACTAGTGGATGAGAGAATTTACTGTTTAGAAACAGGAGCTTCTCAGAGTGTATGAACACACTAAAACCTGACTCCTACAGGAAGATGATGAAAGACCTGGAGAAATGAAAGATGGATCAACTCCAGTGAGAAAAGAGCTCAAGAAAGTTTGTTGGGAGAGTCACAGACATAGAAAACACACCTGTGGTTGCTAATGGAGAGGACATTGGGGGATGGATTGGGAGTTTGGGGTGAACAGATGCAAACTATTATACAGAGAACAGATAAACAAGGTTCTACTGTGTATCACAGGGAACTATATTCAATATCCTATGATAAACTATATGGAAAAGAATATCAAAAAGAATTTATATAGGCCTAGAGTATGCTTTATAAATGCAAACCAACCAACCTAGAGTCCATACCCCAACCTCCTCCTCTTTTAGGCTTTCAGAACATCATGCTCCAGATGCTCCAGGCCACTGGTCCCCTGCATTAATTGTTCCAGAGACTGATGGGTACCAGACACCTAGGGACAGCCTTTTTGCCACAGAGGCAATCCTAACCCTGCTTACTCTGCCTCACCCACTCCTTCCCCTAGAAACCATACAAAAGGGTCTTATTCTCCCTGTGTTCCCTCTGCTTCCTGACTGACCCTGGTGCCTCTCCCTATAGCTCTCTACTCCAGAACCATGAGTAAGGAACTGCCTTTTTCATGGTAATGTCTCCTATCTTTTGGCCTCACAATACCTGAAAAATAATAAAACCTCCACTGAAAAGAGACCAGGACATCCCCTGCATCATCACGTCCCCAAGGGAGCACGAGGGGTGAGCTACAAGGGCTCGACGGCTCAGGGTAATGTGGAGGCTGGATTCAGATTTACAGCCAACCTCTGAACATGTACCAGCATGGCAGGACAGATGATGTCTCTCTTCTCTTTAAATTAATCCTGATGGAGGCCAACTTCATTTCATGTGTTACTTCATGGATGCTGCATTTGTTCTCATATTGTAATTTCTGATATAGTGTTTCTAGATGTTAATGAAAAACTGCTGCCTGCCTGCCGTGTGTGTGTGTGTGTGTGTGTGTGTGTGTGTGCGCGTGTGTGCGCGCACGTGCGCGCGCACGCGCACATGTCCGAGTCTTTGAAACCCCATGGACTATAGCCGGCCAGGCTCCTCTGTCCACAGAATTTTCCAGGCAAGAATACTTGAGTGGGTTGCCATTTCTTCCTCCAGAGGATGCTCCCAGCCCAGGGATCAAACTCAATGCCTCTTGTACCTCCTGCAGTGGCAGGAGGATTCTTTTCCACTGAGCCACCTGGGAAGTTCTGCCATATCAGTAAACAAAGGATGTTACTGTCCTCAAGTCCTCACACTGCAGCTGCCTCACCCTCCCCAGCGGTGCACCCCGAGGGGACTCCGGATGAGAAAGCACAGAATGCTGGCCCCAGATAGCTGAGGTGCACATCAAAGGAATGATCTCAGTGAGCCCAGACTCTTGCATCTTCCTGTACACAGAACAGTGGTAAATTCCTTAATTTAGGATGCCTAATTTTCTTTAACCAACAGTAATTGTTTGATGTTCCCACAATCTGGTTTTTGTCGAAAAACTCCTATATACCCTGGCTCCTTCATCACCTCTTCAGAGCAGTCCCTCAGAACAATCTGAGAGACTGTTTAACAGGCTCTCTCACGTCCTTAGAGAGTCTGCCAAATAAAACTCTCAGTTTTTAAGTTGTGCATTTTTTTAGTCAACACAGAATATAGATTTTTAATATATCATTCCCAGTTTCTTAGACTCTGTGGACTAGACTGCCCAAGTATTCTAGCTTAACTAAATGGTCCCCTATTGCTTAAAGCATAACTGATGCTTGACAAGACCAGAAGAAGACATCTGAAATGTTAAAAATCATCTTCTACATGCTGAACTGTAAGAAATCTGTACAAGGAATCTTCTAGTTATTTCAGTAAATGCTGATTGGTTTTAAAAACAAAGAAATTCTAAAAACGCAATCAACAAAAATAAAAACCCCAGTTAACTTCTAAGTATATTTATTAACTGATTAATTTATAGATGAATTATGAGGAATTGACATTTGGGAAAACACTTGTTCCTTATTTTGTTGGGATTTTTCTAAGTTTTGTCATATGGTTTATAATATTCTTTGCTGAGAAAACATTTCTAAACTTTATGGAGCCCAAATAAAGTATACTGGCACAGCAAAAAGAAAACAAACAACAACAAATACCTCAGTTAATTCTCAAGACAACACCTTAAGTTGTTCTGTATTTTACAGAAAACACAGGTGACAATTTTAGTAATGCAAGAGGACAGAGAGCCAGGAATTGAACATGGGTATAGCCAGCTCCGAAACACCTGGCTTTCAATCTGCTACCAAGTTCCTAAGAATGGTTACTTAAGTGTTATCCAAACTGGTGTTAACAATAGAGACAAAGGTTTTTTCTTTTAATTTAATAGCACATGCTGAATATCCTTCACGGATATACATAAGGAGACACCTCATGCTTTTTATGGCTACATAGTCTAACAAATGAAAGCTCTATATTCAATAGGTTATTATGCGACAAATGATGGTTATTTGAAAAGTAACAGAGTTGGATTCACCTCATTCCTTACATACAAAAATAAGTTCCAAAGTATGAAACACTAGGGGGAATTTTTTTCTAAAAAAACAGGTGAATAAAAAAAATTTTTTTTAATGTTTAAAAAAAGGAATTCCCTGGTGGTCCAGTAGTTAGCACGTGTTCCTTGGAATAAAGTTATGACCAACCTAGACAGCATATTAAAAAGCAGAGACACTACTTTACCAACAAAGGTCCATCTAGTCCAAGCTATGGTTTTTTTCAGTAGTCATGTATGGATGTGAGAGTTGGACTATAAAGAAAGCTAAGTGCCGAAGAATTGATGCTTTTGAACTGTGGTGTTGGAGAAGACTCTTGAGAGTCCAACCAGTCCGTCCTAAAGGAAATCAGTCCTGAATATTCATTGGAAGGACTGATGCTGAAGCTTAAACTCCAATGCTTTGGCCACCTGATGTGAGGAACTGACACATTTGAAAAGACCTTCATGCTGGGAAAGATTGAAGGTAAGAGGAGAAGGGGGAGACAGAGGATGAGATGGTTGGATGGCATCACAGACTCAATGGACATGAGTTTGAGTAAACTCTGGGAGTTGGTGATGGGCAGGGAGGCCTGGCATGCTGCAGTCCATGGGGTCACAAAGAGTCAGACACGACTGAGCAACTGAACTAAACTGAACTGAACTGCAGGGAATAC
>NW_011495032.1:7127671-7147114 GCF_000754665.1 Bison bison bison
TGAACTGCAGGGAAGGAATGGAGACACAGATACAGAGGATGGAATTGTGGACCCAGCGGGAGAAGGAGAGTGGGACGAATGGAGGAAGTAGCATCAGCACATATACACTACCACGTGTAAAACCGATACCTCGTGAAATTTGCAGTACAACATGGGGAGCCCAGGCTGGCCTCTGTGATGACCCAGAGGGGTGGGATGGGGCGAGGAGAGGGAGGCTCAAGGGGGAGGTGATATACGTATAATCATGGCTGGATTGTGTTGTTGTATGGCAGAAAACAAAACATTGTAAAGCAATTTCCCTCCAATTAAAGAATGAATTTTTAAAAATTAAAATAAAATTTAAAAAATTAACAAAAAAGGGAATTCCCTGACAGTCTAGTGGTTAGGACTCAGCACTTTCACTCCATGCCAAAAAATATTTTTTTCAGAAAAATAAAGTAAGTGAATATTAAGATCTTAAAGCGGCAAAGGCCTTTAACCATGTAAAATAAAGAACAAGCAAATGAAACCAAAATGAATAAAATATATGAAAGTGTGGGAAAATATGTCTAACACATTATCCCAAAGAAGCAAAGAGCCCATCAGTTAGTTCAGTCACTCAGTTCTGTCCGACTCTTTTCGACCCCATGGACTGCAGCATGCCAGGACTCCTCGTCTATCACCAACTCCTGGAGTTTACACATGGACATCACCAGATGGTCAATACCAAAATCAGATTGATTATATTCTTTGCAGTCAAAGATGGAGAGGCTCTATACAGTCAGCAAAAAGAAGACCGGGATCTGACTGTGGCTCAGATCATGAACTCCTTATTGCCAAATTCAGACTTAAATTGAAGAAAGCAGGGAAAACCACTATACCATTCAGGTATGACCTAAATCAAATCTCTTACAATTATACACTGGAAGTGACAAATAGATTCAAGGGACTAGGTCTGATAGAGTGCCTGAAGAACTATGGATGGAGGTTCATGACACTGTACAGGAGACAGTGATCAAGACCATCCTCAAGATAAAGAAAGGCAAAATGGTTGTCTGAGGAGGCCTTACAAATAGCCATGAAAAGAAGAGAAGTGAAAGGCAAAGGAGAAAAGGAAAGATATACCCATTTGAATGCAGAGTTCCAAAGAATAGCAAGGAGAGATAAGAAAGCCTTCCTCAGTGATCAATGCAAAGAAACGGAGGAAAACAACAGAATGGGAAAGACTAGAGATCTCTTCAAGAAAATACCAAGGGAACATTTCATGCAAAGATGGGCACAATAAAGGACAGAAATGGTATGGACCTAACAGAAGCTGAAGATATTAAGAAGAATACACAGAACCATACAAAAAAGATCTTCACAACCCAGATAATCACAATGGTGTGATCACTCACCTAGAGCCAGACATCCTGGAATGTGAAGTCAAGTGGGCCTTAGGAAGCATCATTACAAACAGAGCTAGTGGACGTGATGGAATTCCAGTTGAGCTATTCCAAATCCTGAAAGATGATGCTGTGAAAGTGCTGCACTCAGTATGCCAGCAAATTTGGAAAACTCAGCAGTGGCCACAGGACTGGAAAAGGTCAGTTTTCATTCCAAACCCAAAGAAAGGCAATGTCAAAGAATGTTCAAACTACCACACAACTGCATTCATCTCACATGCTAGCAAAGTAATCCTCTAAATTCTCCAAGCCAGGCTTCAACAGTACGTGAACTATGAACCAGAAAAACATCTATTTCTGCTTTATTGACTATGCCAAAGCCTTTGACTGTGTGGGTCACAACAAACTGGAAAATTCTTCAAGAGATGGGAACACCACACCACCTGACCTGCCTCCTGAGAAATCCGTATGCAGGTCAGGAAGCAACAGTCAGAACTGAACATGGAACACAGACTGGTTCCAAATCGGGAAAGGAGTACGTCAAAGAGCCCACACAGATAAATAAAAAATGACTTTAAAAATCCACTTGAAAAATGAGTATATCTGATGAAAGACAAAAAAGCATGCTGCTGCTGCTGCTGCTGCTAAGTCGCTTCAGTCGTGTCCGACTCTGTGCGACCCCATAGACGGCAGCCCACCAGGCCCCGAAGTCCCTGGGATTCTCCAGGCAAGAACACTGGAGTGGGTTGCCATTTCCTCCTCCAATGCATGAAAGTGAAAAGTGAAAGTGAAGTCACTCAGTCATGTCCGACTCTTAGCGACCCCATGGACTGCAGCCTACCAGGCTCCTCCGTCCATGGGATTTTCCAGGCAAGAGTACTGGAGTGGGGTGCCCAAAAAAGCATAGAAACAATAAAATCAAACATGAAAAAATATTCAACATCACTGAGGAAGTGAAAATTAAAACAGGAATACCTTATATTTTCCCCACTAATTGTGTGTGTGTGCATGCTCAGTCACATATGACTCTTTGCAACCCCATGGACTGTAGCCCACCAGGCTACTCTGTCCATGGAATTTTCCAGGCAAGAATACTAGAGCAGTTGCCATTTCATTCTCCAGGGGATCTTTCCTACCCAGGAATCAAATCTATGTCTCCTGTGTCTCCTGCATTGGCAGGCAGATTCTTTACCAGTGGGAAGCCCTCTACCAAAGGTTAAAAATTATTGGCAAAAGTACAGAAAAATAGACTTTCTTCATTCATTCAGAGAAGTTCTGTGTGCCAGACACTGTATTAGTGAAAGAGATACCCAAGGTCTCTGCCTCAGGAAGTTTATGTTCCATGTGTGTAGATATGGAAGAGAGATGATAAAGGAGAAAGTAAACAATAATTCAGATAGTATCATTCATAAAACAACAAATGGGACAACTCCATTGACTCCACTGCATGCCAATAAGGCAGCGTCAGCATTTATCAAAATGTTGTGCCAGCTAGTCTATTTCTAGATATTGATTCTACAGATATTCTCACTTTTTGTTTAAATATAAAGATATGTGTACATGGATGATCAATGGAGTGCTGGGTGTAATTATGAAAAAATGGGAACAATCCTAATGTTCCTCAAGAGAACAAATTACGCAATATCCATACAATGGATCAGAAAGACCCAGAGGAAGATCAGCTTGTTTGTTTGTTTTTAATGTATACACGCGGAAGATTTTGAGGATATTTGCCAAAATAGTATACATAATAAGATCTCTTAAAAAAAAGAGACAAACACATTCCTATAAGTGCATATGTATGTGTGCCTATATAATTAGACATACATTGATTAACGTATGACTATAAGATTAGGCATACATGGTTTAATCTATGACTAAGAAAAATCTTGGAAGTGGAATTATGAGAAGTTATTTACACTACAAATTTCTGTACTGTTTGGCTGTTCTGTTTTACGAGAAATATGTGCTATTTTTATACTCGGCAAAGAATAAGGGAGAAAGCGTTAAAAGATAAAAAGTAATGTATTCAAGGATCATTTGGTTTCCTCAGTTTATATTCCCAAACTTCAGGCTAAAAATTAATCTGGGAAGAAAACTTCAGCAAAGGAAGAAGGATAACAAAGTAACTAATCATTTGCCTCATTCCTTAAATTCAAAGTTACAGATATAATTGGGGAGAGGGGGAAATCTGTGGCTTTCTATTTGCCAGACGTTAGTTCTTCACTTAATTTTCAAGGCAACCCACAAAATGAAACCTGGCTTGATTCCACAGATGAGGAATCTGAGGGTCTTAGAGGCTAAGTGATACCCCTAGAGCAGAAGTTTCCTCACTTCTAGGATCCCAGAAGACAAGACTTCCTGCTGGGGGCTCTTATCTTCTGGCCATTCCCTCAGGTCAGGTGGCTGGAGAGCAGGAGGGAGAGGGTGGGGCAGGAGAAACTGATTATGGGGTTTTGATGCTGTTCCAGGAGGCATTTTTCTCCCGGCCCCATTTGGATCCTTTGCTTCCTGCCCTTCTCCCCTATAAAGCTCATATTCCCTCCCTCAGAGGTGCATCTGGAGTTCCAGGTGGCAGACACAGCTCCTGGAAGCACCAGCCTAGAATCCTGCCTATGAAGGAGTCCCTAGGAAAACCAAGTGCCTACCCCTTCAGAACTCCCTTCAAGATCACATCAATGCTGAACTGCTCTCCAAGCTTGCCTGATTTTGCCACCTCTCTCAGCCTGTAAAATGGGAATAATACATTTTAGGAGAATTACTCAAAAGGGAACACCAGGAAGTGCTTTGGGAATTGTAAAGCCTAGGGTCCCCACATTGCAATTAAAGTACGCCTAACACAACAGCTCACATCATGGAGGAAGGAGTCCAGTATTTTCTGTAATCAGTTTTAAAGACAGTATTTTAACACTCTGAATAGGAATGTCCCCTGCGGGTTATGTCTTTTATTTTGTTGTACCATGAATGAAGAACTAACAGAAAAGTTCAGCAGGGCTTCCTCCTGCCTTTAATCTACCCCAAAGCTACCATCTTTCAATTCTAAGGGGTACAATTCTTAGTTCTAGAACCAACCTTATGTTAATCTTTCAATTAGGAAAAGAAAGATTAAAACAAAAAAAAAGTAAAGCAAATTCAAAGTTCCAATGTGATGACCACAATAGCTTTCAAATAGGATAGGGGAAACATATATTCACTTTATTATTAATAATGGTTAATATGCGAATGGTTACTATGTGCTTCCCAGGTGGCACAGTGGTAAAGAGTCCTCCTGTCAATGCAGGAGATGAAGGAGACACAGGTTCAATCCCTCAGCAAGATCCCCTGGAGGAGGAAATGGCAACCAATTCTAGTATTCTTGCCTGGGATATCCCATGGACAGGGGAGTCTGGTGGGTTACAGTCCATGGGGTCACAAAAAGTCAGACATGACTGAGGACTCACGCATGTGCCAGACACTGTTTTCAGTGTTCTTTCTGCATTAACTCATTTTACCTACATAGTACATGTTTTATTTCCTTCATTGTATATGTGAGGAGTTAGAGGCATTGGGAGGTAAATGCCTTGCCCATAGGGGCTCAACCTCAACAGGGCAGTTGGAGACCTTGGCCTTCTGGTCTACCTCTCCAGTCATTCACACTCCTTGTTGGGTTCCATACCCTGCTGCTACTGCTAAGTCCCTTCAGTCATGTCCGACTACATGCCACCCCACAGACGGCCTCCTACCAGGCTCCTCTGTCCCTGGGATTCTCCAGGCAAAAACACTGGAGTGGGTTGCCATTTCCTTCTCCATTGAATCACTTAGGATTCTTCACAAATAGTACGCATAATTGCAACCCACTCTGCCCATTCTTGCCTTTGGACATGGTTTTTCTGTCACTCTCCTTCCAATGGACAGGAAGTTTTATTCCATGAATGAACATAAGACTCTTGGAAAAATCCACTACTGTGTTTAAAATTTAAGAGTTGTTTTGGTAGGAAATACCAAAGCTTTCTTCATAACAAGCCATGCTTGCAAACTTGTTCTTATCTCAAAGCCAGAATTCCCTACACAGATTGCCTGAGGTTCTCTTTCTTCTGATCTTTCTGACTCCTCCCCCACCACCTACTTCATCTCTTCCCTCTGGCTCCAGTCTTCAGGAAAGATGTCTCCACAGTGACCTTTGGCCACTGACAAAGAGGTTGGCCTGGAGTTTGTGGACCTCCCCTCAACTGCTATCTACCCCTTCTCCTTAGGACTCCATTTCAGAGGAAGAGCACAAACTTTGCTTCTCAAACCATTTTCACTGCATACAAAATTAGTCATGGGGTTGATGACAGAACACTCACAAGGAACACACCTTATCCAAGTCATGATGTAAGGCAATGGACTGACACTACACTGAGAAATGAGTATCCAATGGTTTAAATGACTTTGGAATTTACAGATCCAGCATCCTTCTTACGTGAACAATGCAAAGAAACAGAGGAAAACAATAGAATGGGAAAGACTAGAGATCTCTTCAAGAAAATTAGAGATATCAAGGAAACATTTCATGCAAAGATGGGCACAATAAGGAACAGAAATGGCAAGGACCTAACAGAAGCAGAAGTGAATAACAAGAGGTGGCAAGAGTATACAGAAGAACTATAAAAAATGGACCTGGATAACATGATGGTGTGGTCACTCATCTAGAGCCAGACATCCTGCAGTGTTCAGTCAAGTGGGCCTTAGGAAGCATTACTACGAACAAAGCTAGTGGAGGTGATGGAATTCCAGCTGATCTATTTAAAATCTTAAAAGATGATGCTATTAAAGTGCTTCATTCATTATGCCAGCAAATTTGGAAAACTCAGCAGTGGCCACAGGACTGGAAAAGGTCAATTTTCATTCCAATCCCAAAGAAGTACAATGCCAAAGAATGTTCAAACTACCTCAACAATTGCACTCATTTCACATGCTAGCAAGGTAACGCTCAAAATCCTTCGAGCTAGGATCAATAGTACGTGAACCAAGAACTTCCAGATATACCAGCTGGATTTAGAAAAGGCAGATGAACCAGAGATCAAATTGCCAACATCTGTTGCATCATAGAAAAAGCAAGAGAATTCCAGAAAAACATCTACTTCTGCTTCATTGACTATGCTAAAGCCTTTGTGTGGATCACAACAAACTGTGGAAAATTCTTAAAGAGATGGGAATACCAGACCACCTTACCCGCCTCCTGAGAAATTCTGTATGCAAGTCAATAAGCAATAGTTAGAACTGGACATGGAACAATGACTGGTTCAAAATTGAGAAAAGAGTACATCAAGGCTGTATATTGTCACTCTGCTTATTTAACTTATTTTCAAAGTACATCATGAAAAATGCAAGGCTAGATGAATCACAAACTGGAATCAAGATTGCTGGGAGAAATATCAATAACCTCAGATATGCAGATGATACGACTTTAATGGCAGAAACCAAAGCAGAACTAACTAAAGAGCCTCTTGATGAAGGTGAAAGAGGAGAGTGAAAAAGCTGGCTTAAAACTCAACATTCAAAAAAATGAAGATCATGGCATCTGGTCCCATCACTTCATGACAAATAGATGGGTAGAAAATGCAAACAGTGGCAGATTTTATTTTCTTGGGCTCCAAAATCACTGTAGATGGTAACTGCAGTTGTGAAACTAAAAGATGCTTGCTCCTTGGAAGAAAAGCTATGACAAACCTAGACAGCGTATTAAAAAGCAGAGACATCATTTTGCCGACAAAGATCCACGGAGTCAAAGCTATGGTTTTTCCAGTAGTCATGTATGGATATAAGAGTTAGACAATAAAGAAGGCTGAGAGCCGAAGAACTGATGCTTTCAAAATGTGGTGCTGGAGAAGACTCTGGAGAGTCCCTTGGACAGCAGGAAGATCCAACCAGTCAATCCTAAAGGAAATCAACCCTGACTATTCATTGGAAGGACTGATGCTGAAGTTGAAACTCCAATACTTTGGCCACCTGATTTGAAGAGTGGACTCACTGGAAAAAAACCCTAGTGCTGGGAAAGATTTGAGAGCAGGAGTAGAAGCGGGTGACAGAGGATAAAATGTTTGGATGGCATCATCGACTCAGTGGTCATGAATCTGAACAAACTCCGGGAGACAGTAAAGGACAGGGAAGCCTGGTGTGTGGCAGTCCATGGGGTCACAAAGAGTTGGACATAACTTAGTGAGTGAATAACAGCAGCTTAGTCACTAAATTGGGTCAGACTCTGGGGACCCCACAGACTGTGACCCACTAGGCTCTTCTGTCCATGGAATTCTCCAGGCAAGAATACTGGAGTGGGTTGCAATTTCCTTCTCCAAGAGATCATCCTGAACCAGGAATCGAACAGGGTCTCCTGCATTGCAGGCAGTTTTTTGCATTTCAGGCAGATTCTATACCAATTGAGCCAACAGGGAGTTATGACAATAATATGTCCCAAATAATAACAGAAACTAGTGAAATAATATGCAGACATTTTATTTTTTTTATTCCTTCAACTTTTGTTCTGTACTGGGTAGAATTCTAGCCTGGGAGAAGACAAAGATAAAGGAAATGAAGCCCTTGATGAGCTCAGAAGCTAATGTGGAAGATGAAATTTATTAGATAATCATAATCTAGATGCAGACATTTTAAGTGGTGTTTGAGGTTATAATAGAAAATATTATAAATATTTAATAAAATCAAAAAACAACTTTATAAAGCATACAATCTCATTAAAATAATTAACTATAGAAGGAAGATTCAATGGCTATAAAAATTTATCTTAAGAATAAGTGATTAAAAATGTCTAAGAGACATATTTTCAAGCTATAATTAGTGCAACTAGAAGTGGGGCAAGAATCAATGAATATCAGGTGTACAGGAAAACATCTATACAAGGGTCTGTTTCTGGACTAGTACTTTAGAGTATGGCTTTTCAAATGTTTCAAAGTGTCATTTAAACCAGTGAGACTAAGAGATAAACCAGGTGTCAACTAGTAGGTTAACTATTTAGAAAAATAAATAAACTTAGACTGTTAGATCACATCACAAATTTCCAGTGCAATGTATGAAAGTATAAATCCCACTGGTAAGGCTAGGGAAAAAAAGAAATAAATATATTTTATGCAGTAATAAGCCAAAGTATCACTAAATGACATTATTATTTCCAGAAGACTTCCAAGTGCACTGCAATGTAAAAATTTAGAAACATGAAATTTAGGAAACCACTAAGTTGATTTTGGGGTAGGCAGGCATTCTAAACATAAAAGAAAACTTATTTTAGAAAACTGAAAAGGTTTGATAATATATACTGAAATTCAATATCTACACTGAAAAAAACTCATGATATATATCTCACACATAAATCTAATTATCACAAAATAAATATAATTGTCACATAAATACATATATCACAAAAAATACATATTCTTCATATAGGGTAAACTGTTACAATCAGTAAGATAGAACCATACCAGTAAAAAAGTGTGTGAAGAACATGAACATAACTGATGGAGAAATTTAAAAGATCAATAAATATATTTTTAAATATTCAGCCACATTAGCAATGATATAAATGCTAGTTTAAGATTAAATCCTGTTTCACTAATGAGGCAAAAAGCAACAATATCCAATATGAGAGACAGTAAAACATACCCTACTGGCTACCTTGTAAATTGGTACATTCAGCTGAGAAGTCAATTTGGCAAGATGTAGCAAAAGCCTTACTTAACTCCTTTGAACCAGTAAGTGTATCTCTGATTTATATTTATCTAAAATAATAATCAACATTTCACACAAAGACAACTGAAAACTAAGTATTCATACCATGAGACTAGTCAAAGTTAATAGAACTCTGAAATACTATGCAACCATTACAAAAATGTAATCTCAGAGCATTTTTATTAACACGAGACAAGCTCATAAATATAGTAAACAAAGAAAACAGGGCATATATCTGCAGTACTGTAATAATTTTAATTTTACATATGCGAATATGTAGAAATATGGTTAGCAACGGCTCTCAGGTGAAACTAGAGATTTCAATTTAATTTTTAACTTACTTCCTTTTAAATGATCCAAGTTTCCCATAATGAACATGTATTATTTTCTTGTTTTAAAATTTTCATTGGAGTATAGTTGATTTACGCCATTGTGTTAGTTTCCAGCATATAGCAAAGTGAATCAGTTATACATATACGTATATCCACTTTTTTTCTTTTAAGATTCCTTTCGCATATAAGCCATTATAGAACAGTGAATAGAGTTCCCTGTGCTATATAGCAGGTTCTGATTAGTTACCTATTTGATGACATGTATTATTTTCAATAATCGGGAACATATAACTAAAAAAGAAGATCTAAAGTAAATACACCAAATTAACCCCTGGGCAGCTCTTTTTGCCTCTCTTTCAACTTATCTATATTGAGCAAAGGATAACTCCTTTTTAAAAGAGGTAGTGTTGACTGTCAAACATTGCCCAAAGGTGACTGATTAAAGAAAGGAGGGAAGGAGTTGAGGGAAGGTACAGGAGACAGTAAAGGCCTTACAGATATGGTGGGAAGCAGTGGCAGAGGTGGGCACACTAGACCAGCAGCAGGTCCAGCAGGGCCTCAGACCCCACGACCGGCCAGGAACAAGAACCACCCCAGACCCCAGCGTTCTGTAAACATCACCCAGCTTCTTTATGTGACACTTAGGCAAGAGAGCAGAGGCCCAGGGGAGGACAGCTGCTGCTTGAAGGTACCTAAGTTGGTAGCATCTGACCTTCCATGAAAGAGAAAGGAAAATGGCCAAAGCCATTCCACAAACAAGCACAGACACACAGGTATTCTTCCACCAGCCAAGACACCTGCCATCACGGGTCACCGGCCTCAGCAGATGGAACATAGATCTCAGGGCCTGAGCCAGGTGCCCGAGAGCTGCCTAAGCCTGGCCTGGGGACCCACTGAGGCCGCTGAGCCACTCACAGGGATAAGCATGCCCATCCCCTGGCCGCATCCAGAGGCAGACACAGAGCCATCTGCTAATTCTGAGCTTGTTCCTGGCCCAGAAGTGGGCAGATTGAGCTGTCAGAGGTAAGCCTGATGGCAGGCTGAACTTCCATCCCACCCCCACCCCATCTGGACTTCCGTTCCCCAAATCAGGGAATCAAAGTTCTACAGAAAGGAAGCTGCCCGTGTAAGATAAATTGTAACCACACTGCTGCCCCCGCCACCACCTCCCTCCAGAAAGCACTGCATCCCCCAGCTCCTTGGCTCTTCCCATTCGAAATGGAAAGGCAATGATTCCACAGGATGCCAGGACCTCTGAGGTGATCCAGGGAGGAAGGACAATCAACACAGACACATAACCACACAAAAACCACAGAAAGGTCATCGGTTAGGCCACTGGTCCATGTGTCCTGATAAAGAACATCAGAAATGGAAACTGCACTTCACACACCTTAACTCTCTCAAACGTCACAAAATAACACTTCTCATTTTGCACGTGAACACACTGAGGCTCTGAGGGGAAGTCACAGAGCTGGGAAGGGCTGGGATCGGAATGCAAAGTTCAAACCCCGTGCCATTTCTGCCAGGACACGGTAAGCACGCTCGTCCCCATCGCTACAAAGGGCTACTGCCTGGCACATGTGGAATCCAGCCTTGAGGATGGGCCTTCCCATCACTGATAGGTGCAGTTCCAGAAAGGGCAGCTGACCCCGTACACCAAAGGCTCAATCTATGTCCAGGAAAGGGCACCAGGTGTGGCCCCAGCAAATAGCAAGTATAACTATGGCCGCCATTCACCGAGCATCATCTGCTCCCTGGAGGGCCCACATGGAATGTGAAACACTGTTTGGCCTGAGTGAGACACAGCTGATGTGTCCACTTTGGGGGAAGAAAACACTGAGGCTGGGAAGTCTCACAGCTAGGAAACAGATGCCATCTGACAGCAGAAACCCTTCCCAAACCCCATCTCTCCCACCATGACGAGGCAACAGGCCCAAATGAGTCATTCAGGTCAACTCCCCACTGCTGGGTGGCACCCTCAGCCCCCAGGCTCCACCCTGGCCCGGTGCTCCAGCACTACCTTGGTTGAGGTAGGTCAAAGTCTCTTCATGCAACTTCACAGCTGGGGATGTGGCGGCACACAGCACATACTGCAGGGGCGGCAGGCGGGCCTCGTTCTCAGGGGACAGTTGGGGCTCCTCCTGCTTGAAGATGGGCAGAGCGAGGACATCGCTGCAACACACAGGAGGGAGGGGTCAGGAGCAGGGCCCTCGGAGCCAACGTGCAAAGGCAGGACTAAGTGGCCAACCTCGGGCAGCATCAAGGGCAACACAGCCCAGCCTAGCGCAGCTAGCAGGTTCAGCTCCCTACACGACGTCACAAATACTCTAAAATGCTTCCCAATGGAGGAGACCAATCCTGGATGATTCTACTTTCACTCTATGACCTTTGAGAGATTTATTCAGATGTCTCATGGTTTCCATCCACAAGTGTCTGGCTTTTATAACAAGAACTCGAACAAAATATTTTATTTTTTAAATAAACTCTTCTAGCTATTGGTCACATCTCAGACCAAGACAATCCTGTCCTCTAGGATCTGTAAACCATGCAAATACAGAAACTGTCTACTTCACTCATAAAAACTGAGACATACTTCCACACTTCTAAAAAGAAAGGACAGCTGGCCCATAAACCCTATTTTAAGGGTCATGTTAATATCTCTTAACTGCAAAACAAGAACAACCATGGTTTCAATTCAGTTTTCTCACCCAAACGGAATATACTGAGATGCTCAAAGATTCTTTTCCTCCACCTCTAAACAAAAATTCCCATCAGATCCAAAAAATCAGCTTCACATCAGCCTAGGACTGGAGAACTTATTTCTAGATGTGCTTTTTTAAGTGCATCCCCAAGGAAAAACAAAATCTTTGAGAACATGAATGACTTGCATGCAAGAGGGACTTGGTTAAGCTCTCTGGATTATGAAGAGATTACAGCATGGACACTGGCGCCAAAAAAGGGTCCTGTGCCCTTATCTCCATAAGCCTCCACCCTCCGAGTGTCCCGGGTGCTGAATCAGATTCACTGACCTCACTTCACTATGTAAACAGCAGAGTCACTGATACAATCTATTCCTCATACAACACCACACACAAGTATCTAAAACACAAGCCGGGCACATACCCCAGCATGTCAGACCAACTTTCAGAAGGAAAAGTCCAGCTGTGGCTCACCTAGGAACCTTCTGTATGAAGGGCCGCCCCTGCCACCACCCACTGCCCTGGGTCCCCCACCTCATGCCTTCCCTTGTCCAGATTGGGGCACATGCCCAGTCTAAGTGGTTATCCAGGAACAGGGGGAGAAGCAAAAAGATGATTCCCGGGGGATTGCATAATTTCATGTTTGCCCAGACCATGTTAAGTTAATAATCCATGGGCTGCTGCCTTTAAATTAAAAAAAAAAAAAAAGGTGGGAGTAGCCAGGGTTGGGGGAAGAGCCATCACTCAACAGTAACTTATTTCAATCCTGGTATCCTTATCTGCTGAGGAATAAAAGTCACCAGAACATCAAACAGAAGTAGGGAAGAAGGGAGTACAGACCAGTACCCCAGGAAGGTCACACAACTTGAACAAATGCTGCACAGTGATGAGACGACCAAAATTAAATGCACAAACCAAGCAAAAGAACAAGATCTTCTTCACTCTAAGGGGACCAGGGGCATGTTCATGGACCCTCCCCATGGCATCCATCAAGGTCAACCTCTCCAAGTGTGAAAGCCCTGGCTTCCAAGAAGTAACATAAAAAAAGAGAGTGTGGACCAAATGAGTCTTTATCCATGGTCCCCATATGACCCCAGAAACCCATATGGCCTTATAGCACCTTTTACCCCAATTCCCAACCACCTCACCAGGATGAATGCAATACCAAACTCTTACAGTAAGGGCACCTCTAGTTCAAGAGGAGAATTATTCCCTAAAGGGATGACATTTTCGGTGTCCAGGAAGTTTTATATACATTCACTTCTTCACTCAGGGTCACCTTCAAAGCCATTTATAAGGTAGGGCAACAAACTGAATGGCTACAAACTAAAATTGAGGCAAAATTACAACTAAAATTGCATCCTGCGATACAATAAAAATGTATTCCATTGTAGCATTTCGGGTAAGTGAATGGACACAATCTTTTACCAGAGATTAACATCTGCCCAGTGGGGAATTCCCTGGAGGTACAGTGGTTAAGACTCCTGGCTTCCACTGCAGGGGACTCGAGTTCAATTCCTGGTCAGTGAACTAAAATTCCATATACCACACAATGCAGGAAAAAAAAAAAAAAAAATCTGCCTGGTGGGCTTAACACCTTCCAGAGGAGCCTGCTCTGGTGGATCACCATGGTCTGCTGTGAGACATAAGTCCTTAATTAAAACCCTAGGCTTATGCCATCTCCTACCTCTCTTGCCCATGAATAAAACACAGCAGACATATCTCTTATTCCCAACCATTCCTTTGCCTGCTGGAATTGGGCTGTCTTCAGAGAAGACTACTAGACAAATATCTATCAAAGTTAGGATTTCCACACCACCTGTACTGTTAAATCTGAGTTGGAACTTTTGGGGGTCAAAAATAAAATAAAGCAGGCAGGATAGTTCTTTCTGTGGGGTGGTCTGGCCCACGGTTCACTTTCTCTGAGCTCACATCAAATGCCCTTTGGGTTAAATTAGGCACATTTCATAAACTGTGACTAGGATGGAAATAAAGACAGGCTAAAGCTGGTTCAGGCGAGTTCAGAAAGTGAAATGACTGCCCATTAGTACCCAGCCAGCTGCACAACAGGGAAAAACAATCCTCCAGGAACTGAAGCTAACGGGGGTGCCACTTCCTTCAAGGGGACGGGAGAGAGAACTTTGCAAAACAGGCAGGACTTACTTTTCCCTCTGAAGAGCACTAGTCAAATCCCTGCAGAAGAAGAAAGATTTCCATCAAGGGCAATCAACGTGCGGGCCTCGGACCCACATACCAAGACCACCTAGTGGGAGAGGGCACCCGGTCCCTCCCGAGCCCCCGCCCGCCCCCGCTGCAGGTCCGCTAGGCGGAGCGCAGGGCCGCGCTAGCAGCTAGCTCGCTCCTCGGGCGGACCAAGGACACTGGAGAGGACGCGAGGCTCGGAGAGGGGCCCGGGCGGGCAGGGGGCAAAGAGCAGGGGACTAGACTTCCCGGGACAGCTCCAGACCGACGGCAGGAACTTTCCTCTTCGACGCGAGCCGGGAGAGGAGAGACGCAGAAGTGGAAAGACCCCGGGGAGATTACGACCCAGAGATGTGCACTCCGTGCCCGCCCGGGGTCGTCGGGGAAGTAGCCCCGCGAGCACTAGGCTCTGCAAACCCCCCTCCCGCGCGGGCCCGCAACTCCGAGCGTCGGGTCTCGCCAGGGTCGGTCTGTCTGTCCCAGGCGGGAGTCTGGGCAGATCTCCCTCAGTCCCCAAAGGGCACAGAGTAAGGAGGTGGCGAGGGCGCTCGGGATCCCCGGTCGCTCCTTTCCCGGCCCACGGACGTCAGACGGCGCCCCGCCCGCGGACCCCGGCCCGAGCCCCTTACCGCAGGTAGCTGCCGGGATTGTGCTGGTTGTAGTGCTCGGGCTGCGTGTGCCAGAACAGCATGGCTGGGGCTCCGAGCCCGGCCCGACCCAGGCGCGCGGCGGACGGGACGCGAGGCGACCCAACCTCTAGGTCACCTGCCAGCAGCGCTCCTTACAGCGGTGGCCGCCCGCCCTGCGCATTTATGGACGGCTCGGGGGGCGGGGCCTCGTCCGGGCCCGCCCCCAGGCCGCGCGGCCGCCTCACCTGGTGACCCGCACAAGCGCGCCCTTCCCGGGAGCGAGCGCGCCTCCAGGGCGGCGACCGCGAGCGTGCAGCGCGGCTGCGGGCGGGGATCTGGCCCGGCACTGCCCGTATCCAGCCCTCGAGGGTGGGGCCCAGGTAACCGTCCCCGCAGCCCTGGTGTCTTCCCTCTCCCAGAACCTCACCGTGGGTGGGGTGAGGAGGCTGTGAGCTTGGATGTCTGAGACCCCGACCCCGACATGCTGTCCCCTTAGCTTGGTCTCGCTTTTTCACAACACTCTCAGAAATCGTGTTTTGTTTTAATCTACACTTGAGTACTGATCTCTTTCCCAGTATAGTATAATCTCCAAGAGGACAAGGTTTGGACTCTGTAGCTCACTCTGTTATCCCTACCTCCTGGAAAAGTGCTTGGGACATGGTGCTGCTGTACTGTGCATAGTCGCTCAGTCATGTCCCACTCTGCGACCCCATGGACTGTAGCCTGCCAGGCTCCTCTGTCCATTGGATTCTCCAGGCAAGAATACTGGAGTGGGTTGTTATGCTGTCCTCCAGGGGATCTTCCCAACCCAGGGATCGAACCCAGGTCTCCCCCCTTGCAGGGGGATTCTTTATCATATGAGCCACCAGGGAAGCCCGGGACATAGTGAGTGCTCCATAAATATTTGCTGAGTAAATACGAAAAAGGAATACCTCAAGTCAGTAAACAGAGAAAGCTTCTTGGAGGAGGTGACGTTGACCTGAGGCCTTCTAAATTCACAGGAGGCGCTTCTGTGAACATCCGGAGGGAAAGTGGTTCCAGCAGGGGCAGCAGTAATTGGCAAAGCCTTGAGGCTGACCTACTTGGGCATGGCCTGGGGCTGGGTGACCCACAGGTGAACTTAGGAGGTGAGGTGGGAGTGGTCGGCGGGGCAGATCAAAGAGGGACTCCCAGGCCCTGGCAAAGAAGGAGTTGGGGTTTTAATCTAATTTGTGTTTTCAGCAGAGGAGTTGCATATCTGATTTGTTTTTGTAAAGATCAGTCCGGAAGGAGTGCAGACAGTGGGTCTGCACTGTCTGCAGACAGTAGAGGGAGTGGAGGTAAAAGCACCATGACCTATATCCAACGGGAGCCACACCCCCACTACCACTGCCTGGCACAGATGAGCTGCATATTCTCTTTCTGGGTGTTAACGGAATCAAATGATGTCCCTTGGAAACAGGGATCCAGAACTCCAGCTCCCCCAAGCGTGGAGGTGAGTCAGATCCTCCCTCAGTCTGCTCTCCAGCTCCCCTCCCTCCAACCAAGGTGACAGCTGGCAGGCAACCCCCTCTGGGAAGTTCTTAGTGACCACCACCTCCCCACTGCTCTCCTGTCACTCAGATCTCCCTTCAAGGATGAATTTGCTGCACCAGCCACAGGGAAAGTACAGCAGACAGTTCTCAGCACTCTGCCCCTGCCCCCAAGGACTCTGTTGTAGAGTTGCCTTGCCCAAGGTAGCTCCGCTGTTGGGGTGGCCCCAATGACCAGCCAGACAAAAGTATCAAAGTCTGGCCATCTCCGCTAATGGGCTGTTGTAGCCTCAGGATTCTGCAGGGGGCAACTCAGAACTGTCAGGGGGTTTCCCTCACATACTCCTACTTCCTTTCCACCCCTTCAGTTCAGTTCAGTCACTCAGTCGTGTCCGACTCTTTGCGATCCCATGAATCGCAGCACGCCAGGCTTTCCTGTCCATCACCAACTCACAGAGTTCACTCAGACTCACGTCCATCGAGTCGGTGATGCCATCCAGCCATCTCATCCTCTGTCATCCCCTTCTCCTCCTGCCCCCAATCCCTCCCAGCATTAGAGTCTTTTCCAGTGAGACAACTCTTCGCATGAGGTGGCCAAAGTATTGGAGTTTCAGCCTCAGCATCAGTCCTTCCAATGAACACCCAGGACTGATCTCCTTTAGGATGAATCTCCTTGTAGTCCTAGGGACTCGCAAGAGTCTTCTCCAGCACCGTAGTTCAAAAGCATCAATTCTTCAGTGCTCAGCTTTCTTCACAGTCCAACTCACATCCACACATGAACACTGGAAAAACCATAGCCTTGATTAGACAGACCTTTGTTGGCAAAGTAATATCTCTGCTTTTCAATCTGCTATCTAGGTTAGTCACAACTTTTTTCCAAGGAGTAAGCATCTTTTAATTTCATGGCTGCAATCACCATCTGCAGTAATTTTGGAGCCCAGAAAAATTGAAGTCTGACACTGTTTCCACTGTTTCCCCATCTATTTCCCATGAAGTGATGGGACCAGATGCCATGATCTTCGTTTTCTGAATGCTGAGCTTTAAGCCAACTTTTTCACTCTCCTCTTTCACTTTCATCAAGAGGCTTTTTAGTTCTTCTTCACTTTCTGCCATAAGGGTGGTGTCATCTGCATATCTGAGATTATTGATATTTCTCCCGGCAGTCTTGATTCCAGCTTGTGCTTCTTCCAGCCCAGCGTTTCTCATGATGTACTCTGCATATAAGTTAAATAAGCAGGGTGACAATATACAGCCTTGATGTACTCCTTTTCCTATTTGGAACCAGTCTGTTGTTCCATGTCCAGTTCTAACTGTTGCTTCCTGACCTGCATTCCACCCCTTACATAGTTGTTAATTTCAAGGAAACTTTCAAATAAGCATCCTGAACACTAAGCTCTGTCTGAGGTTCCAGGAGAAGCCCAGTATTGATACGGGAGGCACTGTGAGGCGGTATAGAAAGAGCTCTTTCCTGGGTTCCTTCACTGGACAAATACCTCCAGAGTACCTGCCACGTGCCCCTGGGTGCTAGGTGCAAGTTTACATACTTTTTATTTTTTTAACGGGAGTATAGTTGATTTACAATGTTGTTAGTTTCAGGCATACAGCAAAGTGAGTCAGTTATACATACATATATCTATGTACCTACTCTTTTTTTAGATTCTTTTCCCATATAGGTCATTTTAGACTATTGAGTGGAGTTCCCTGTGCTATACAGTAGCACAGGTCCTTCTTAGTTATCTATTTTATATATAGTAGTGTGTATATGTCAATCCCAATCTCCCAATTTTTCCTGCCACCTGCTTACCCTCTGGTAACCATAAGGTTGTTTTCTATACCTGTGAATCTATTTCTGTTTTGTAAGTTCATTTGTACCATTTTTTTAGATTCCACATATAAGCAATATCATATGACATTTGTCTTTCTCTGTCTGACTTACTTTACTCAGTATGACGATCTCTAGGTCCATCCGTGTTGCTGCAAATGGCATTATTTCACAAGCTTGCATTCTCACTGGAGAGGCAGGGGAGAGTGGTGGTAGTGAGCAGCAATCACAATGCAGTGTGATCAAGAACATAGTGGGAGGCTACACTCCTTGGGGTTGCAAAGAATCGAACAGGACTGGGTAATTAACACACACACAGGTGGGCCTTGCTCTCCACCAGGGCAGACTGACTCTCCCCCGGGTGGTCCAGAGCTCCTGAAGAGTGGGAGTGAATACCAGGGAGGATTTTGGAGCTCAGGGAAAGTCTCCCAGGTAAAGTAATGTCTCCTCATGGATGGGTTTGGGGAAGTTAGGCCCATCTGTGAAATCGGGGCTGGAGGAGAGTCTCCAGCTGAGCACATAGCCTGTGCAAAAGCCTGGAGAAAGATCTCCTGGAAGGAGATCATGATGGCTCAGACCTGACTTTCCCACCTGGCTTTGTCAGGATGTGTGGCCATGGGTGGGGTAAACAGACCCATGCTGCCTCTCACATCGAAATGGTCCTAGGACTTGCTTTGATCACAGAACATAGGTTTTCCAGGACCAGGCACCACTGGACTGACAGGGAATTCCCAGATTTTGATTCTCTTGAGAGTAGGATTGGCAGTGCCTTGAAGACTACATCAGAGCTGTGTTAAGTAGGATGCGCGGCCCTGCCTGTGGGTTGTCGGTGTTGCAGGGCTCCATTTGGCCCAGCCTGGACCCGGGGGCTCCATGACTAGTGGGTAGAAGACAGATGTGCAGGTGATGGCCTATTGGTCCCTCTTTTCATTTTGTAAACATCCACAATTCACTAATGATGGACTATTGACTTTCACTGTGTGCCATGCCAGGCGCCATCCCCTGGAATCACTACGAACAAAACTAGTGGAGGTGATAGAATTCCAGTTGAGCTATTCCAAATCCTGAAAAATGATGCTGTGAAAGTGCTGCACTCAATATGCCAACAGATTTGGAAAACTCAGCAGTGGCCACAGCACTGGAAAAGGTCAGTTTTCATTCCAATCCCAAAGAAAGGCAATGCCAA
>NW_011495032.1:7147214-7148097 GCF_000754665.1 Bison bison bison
AAGCAAGAGAGTTCCAGAAAAACATCTATTTCTGCTTTATTGACTATGCCAAAGCCTTTGACTGTGTGAATCACAATCAACTGTGGAAAATTCTGAAAGAGATGGGAATACCAGACCACCTGACCTGCCTCTTGAGAAATTTGTATGCAGGTCAGGAAGCAATAGTTAGAACTGGACATGGAACAACAGACTGGTTCCAAATAGGAAAAGGAGTTCGTCAAGGCTGTATATTGTCACCCTGCTTATTTAACTTATATGCAGAGTACATCATGAGAAATGCTGGACTGGAAGAAACACAAGCTGGAATCAAGATTGCCGGGAGAAATATCAATAACCTCAGATATGTAGATGACACCACCCTAATGGCAGAAAATGAAGAGGAACTCAAAAGCATCTTGATGAAAGTGAAAGTGGAGAGTGAAAAAGTTGGCTTAAAGCTCAACATTCAGAAAACGAAGATCATGGCATCTGGTCCCACCGCTTCAGGGGAAATAGATGGGGAAACAGTGGAAACAGTGTCAGACTTTATTTTTCTGGGCTCCAAAATCACTGCAGATGGTGATTGCAGCCATGAAATTAAAAGACGCTTACTCCTTGGAAGGAAAGTTATGACCAACCTAGATAGCATATTCAAAAGCAGAGGCATTACTTTGCCAACAAAGGTTTGTCTACTCAAGGCTATGGTTTCTCCTGTGGTCATGTATGGATGTGAGAGTTGGACTGTGAAGAAGGCTGAGTGCCGAAGAATTGATGCTTTTGAACTGTGGTGTTGGAGAAGACTCTTGAGAGTCCCTTGGACTGCAAGGAGATCGAACCAGTCCATTCTGAAGGAGATCAGCCCTGGGATTTCTTTGGAAGGAATGATGCTGAAGCTAAAACTCCA
>NW_011495032.1:7148460-7163096 GCF_000754665.1 Bison bison bison
ACAGAGGATGAGATGGCTGGATGGCATCACCGACTCGATGGACCTGAGTCTCAGTGAACTCCGGGAGTTGGTGATGGACAGGGAGGCCTGGCATGCTGCAGTTCATGGGGTCGCAAAGAGTCGGACACGACTGAGCGATGGATCTGATCTGATCTGAGGCTTATCACCCCATCTCACAGATGAGGAAACTGAGGCTCAGGAAGCTGAATGCCACAGCTGGGTTTCGAGGTCAGAACTGAGAGTTCTTGCTCTTTGGATACCATCAGTTTCTGTCTCGAGGGCTTGTGTTTCTTTCTTCACAGGAGGCTAGGCAAGCATGCTGTGACCAGAGGTGTGTCTGCTCCCAAGCAGCTGCCCAGGGCCCCATGGAGCTCATGGGCAGCGATGTTCTCCTGGGGTGATCCTCTCCCATGGGCCCTGTTATGCCCACAGGCTTGGGAACAGCGGATTGCAAATACAGAGGGGGCAGTGCCCTTCAGGTGGAGGCTGGCCCACCCTCACTGCTGTGCACACTGCCCAGGCAGGGGAATGGGATAGGCCCAGAGCTGGCAGGAGGGAGCCCTCCTGCAGCTGGTCTCTGGCATGCCCGGTCCTTGAACCCTGACTCCCGCTGAGGGGCAGAGCCCCAGGCAGGGAACAGGGAGGAAGTTCCCATCTGCTGAGCACTGACTCTTCGCAGGCATTAATTTCATGAACACGCTGTCTCCACTACAACCCTTGCAAGGTTCACTGTGATTACTCCAAGAGGGGAAATCGAGACTCCAAACGTTGGCACAACCTGCCCAAGGCAAGGTGTCTGAGATCCCAGATTTGAACCCAAGCCTCCTGACTCTGGACCTCTGGACTCAGCGCCCTATTCTGGTTCTGGCCTTCAGCCCCTGGCTGAAGTCAGGGCATGGGTGGGGCAGCTGTGCCCAGGGTTGTGGCCCAACATACCCAGTGTGCGCCCAACAGCTGGGGGAGGCTGGGGTCTCTGAGGCCCTCGGGAGCTGACAGCCTTTGTGAGGAGGCAGCAATCTTCCATGAATCTGTGCCCCTACCAGGCTCTGGACTCATCTAGGCAGGGGCCACATCCTCCTTGGGAATGTGTCCCCTGCACGTGGCTTGGGGTCATTACACAAAGGCTACTTAGCAGCTGCTTATCTGAGTTGACTGATGTGAACTGACATGAAACTGGGAGGGACTTCCCTGATGGTCCAGTGGTTAAGTCCCCATGCTCCCACTCCTGGGGCCCCAGTTCCATCCTTGATCTGGGAATTAAGATCCTGCAAGTTGCACAGCACACACAAAAAACAAATAAACATAGGAGACACATCCAACAGGACAATCACCAGTACAGTTGATTGTTCAATTAACTAATCTTCTAAGAATAACATAAAATTGTGCACAGCATTCCAAAGGGTCAGCCCCCTCCCCTCTGCCCCAACCTCCTCATCAGTGTGACTCCCGGGGGCTCTTCCCCAGCTGTGGTGCCCACGGGCACACGTGTCTGCAGAAGGCACAGTAGGGGTGCCAGAACTGTCCAGGAATCTTAGAGCTGGGTAACCCAGGTGGGTTTCCTGGGGGAGGAGAGGAGGGCTAATTTGAGCTGGGTCTCAAGGGAGGTAGGATTTCTTTAAGTGAAAAAAACAGCAGAGGGTTCTCAGGCATAAGGAAGAGCACCTGCAAAGGTGCAGAGCAAGGAGTGTGGTTCTCTAGGGGGACAATAAAGCAAGAGCCATAGGCTAGCCCCTGGTGTAGGAAGGGGCCAGGTGACCTCTGAATTCTGGGGAGAAGAGTGGCTGTGTTGCCTTCAGTAAGTCACTTAACCTCTCTGCTACAGAGTTACAATGAATGTTTACTGAAGCCTGTTCTTTGAATCAGCAGCTTTCGAAGTGGGGGTTACGGTGGGAAGGAGTGGGTAGAGGGGTGAGTTAGGCTGAGTCCTCTGTGAATCCTATTGGAGCTGGGAGGCTGAAATGTATACTCACACTGATCAGTCATGAAGACACAGGTTGCTGCTGGGGAGGGGAGGGGACTTGGGGAAAGTGATTCAGAGGGTGGCCAGTCCCGGAGAGGGATCCTGTCAGTGCCTCAGCCTGGGAGAGGACACCTTGGCTGGACACGACTGCACCCGCCATGCTCTTAGAGCTGAGACTTCATTTATAGAATGAACATGCCCCTTGCCTCTTGGAACCATTGGTAGGACTCAGGGAAACAAGCATGCAGAGCCTCATCTTCCAGCTTCCTAAACACAGTCAGCCATTCAGTTGCAGATCACCAATCTGAGTGTTCACTACTTGAATGTTTCAAAGTGTGCAGTGGGTCCAAAACTCCATGTCCTTGGAATTGGGTATCTGCAGGGATCCTGAAACAAAGCCTCTGGAGATACTGAGAAATGACTGCATTGAGTTAAATACACTTTATTATCAAAATTAATTTCACCTGTTCATTTTTACTTTTTAAAAATGTGACTACTGTTATAAATTTTAAATTTAAATATGTGGCTTGCATTATATTCCTATTGGACAGACTGGTCCAGAGTAGTGGCTCTCAACCCGAGATGACTTAACCCCTCCCCGCAGTGGACACATAGCAATTTCTAGAGACATTTTTGGTCGTCACAACTCAGGGGCTATGGTCGTGACTAGTGAGTAGAGGCCAGGGATGCTGGTGAACATCTTACAATGCACAGGACTGGCCCCCACAACAAAGAATTATCTGATACAAAATGTCAGTTGGGCTCAGGTTGCGAAACTCTGTTCTAGAGATAATTAGTGCCTTACATTCTACAGTGTCAAGAACCTAGCCTTCTTATGCCTTGTTTGTCTGCCACGTGTACCTTGCATTTGCAAGGTCACAACATAGTCTAAAATGGCTGCTGGAGCTCCAGCCATTTTGACAGCACTCCTGCCAACCAGAAAGAAGGTACAGAAAAGGGAACTCCTGCTTTCTTCAAGGCAGATGTTCACACCTCTTCTTCTTACTTAACAATGATTGGAACCTAATCATCTGGCCTCACCTTGCTGTGTGGGAAACTGGGAAATATAGGTCTTAAGGTATGGCCCAGGCCCAGCTAAAACTCAGGGGTTTCTTACCAAGGAAGATGGGAGAATGGATTTCAGGGGGAGATTGGTATCTGTCTTACCTTGACAGGGGCACTAGGCAAGAAATATTATTCCCATTTTACAGATGAAGAAACAGAGGCACATGGGTGAGGGACTTGCCAAGACACAGTGTAGAGGGCAACCTGCAGCATGAGCTGAGGTCTCCTGACTTCCCATGTCTCTTCATCACACTCTGCTTCCCTTTTGTCCTTGGAATCCCACCAGCCAGTTACACATGTTGTTGTCTCCTTCACCATGGAACCAGATCCTCTATCAAGACCTTCACTGGCTCTCAAATATGCTCCTTCACATTCCTGTAAAGTCTGGAGTTACTAGCAGCACGTCTACCTTCCTGAGACCCGCCAAGATGGAAATGGCAGGCTTTTTTTTTTTTTTTTTAAGTGAAAATGCACGCAGCCCCTGTTCCAGAATGACTTTTCCCCCTATCTCAATATGGTGTGTAGATGCTGCGGGGTGCTGTCCAGCCATTCCCTTGAGGTCTGAACACCTGTCCTGCTCTTACCCACCCCTGGGAATGCTGGCTACTGACATACAGCTGGGCACCTCTCTGGAACTTTCCGTCCACTGTCATGTCCCCTTTCTTGGGACAGCCTACACCCAAGGTCTGGTCAATGTAACATATAAAGGCCCGGGTCCTGTGCCCCAGCCAGGCTCTCCTAGGCTCAGAGCTGCCATGGGATTGGCTGAAGCCTTCCTTGCATCTGCCTTGCAGTTCAACCCTCCCCTCCCTGCACTTCATTTACACATACACTGACATCCATGCTAGCAGCATTCCCCATAAAACTTCCTGCACCTGGTCTCCACCTCAGAGTCTGCTCCTGGGACGGCCTGTCCAAGGATGGCAGGTGGGAAATGCACAGGGAAGAGGGGAAGATGGCAAAACCCTCAGCTCTACCATTCACCAGGGGCTTCTCTGAGTCTCACTGTCCTCATCCCGTCCCTGTCATCCATTAGCATATTCATTCATTCTATTCATTTAATGAGTATTTGTTGAGTTCTACTATGGGTTGGGCAACCACACAGAGCTGAAGGTTTGATACAGGGAGATAAGTGGGCAAGCAAACATACAGTCCCATGGTGGAGTGTGGAATTGTGAGAAAGCAAAGACACAGTGGGTGTGGAAGGACTCCATAACCTGCCAAGCCCTAGGAAGAGCAGGATTCTTCGCCCTGGGGCTGCTCCCTAGCTTTCTGCTTCCACCTGCAGGAGCCTGGGGTTCCCAGGAAGCCATGCTTCCCTTCCAGGGCTTGGGTACACATAGGAGGCATTTCTGGTCCATTGGCCAGAACACACACTCTGCCCCGTGTGGCCTGAGGAGTCCCGAGAATTGACCCAGTGGAACCAGGCACACCGCCCACAGGTCCAGGGCCCCATGTTCACTAGCACGTGCCCCGCTCCTCCTGGGCTTCCCTGGTGGTCAGGAGTGAGGAACAGTTCCTCACTGTTCTGTTCACCAACACAGACTTTGCCCTGGTTGCCTAGAGTCTTTTGACCCCTTCCCCATGCTCAACAGAATATTTCACTGAATCTAAGACGTCATCACTGTAAGGTATTCCATTATTTTATGAACCAAGAAGAGAAAACACTGGGAATTAAACTTGATACAATGTTTTCTTATCACTTAGAATTTGCATTTGGTACTTCTTGAAATATCTTTTCTTTAGTGAGGTGTCTCTCTCTCTTGTGCACACATAAAAATGGAGAACATAAGCAAGGGAGGTCATTTAACTTATTTCTGGATGTTCTCTATGTTTTCAGGTACGGCTCTTCTGGGTCCTCTTTTAATGAAGAGCTGTTTCTTGTAGGTTCTGCATCCTGCGTTCAGGGGTGGAGCGTTGATGGTGCAGCATTTGGGAGCACTGTTTGTCCCTTTTTAAAAAAAATTATTTGGAAGTATAGTTGATTTACAATGTTGTGTTAATTTCTGGTGTACACAAAGTGATTAATTTATATACATTCTTTTTTCATATCCTTTTCCATTATGGTTTATTGCAGGATATTGAATATAGTTCCCTGTACTCTACAGTATATAATAGTTTTCATCTGCTAATCCCAAACTCCCAGTCCATCCCTCCCCATCCCCCGTCCCCCTTGACCACCACAAGTCTATTCTCTATGTCTATGAGTCTGTTTCTGTTTTGTAAATAAGTTCATTTACGTCATTTTTTTAGATTCCACATACAAGTGATATCATGATACTTGTTTTTGTCTGACTTAATTCACTTAATTCTCTAGGTCCATCCATTCTGCTGCACATGGTATTATTTCATTTCTTTTGATGACTGAGTAGTGTTCCATTGTGTATGTGTACCTTATCTTCTTTATCCATTCATCTGTCTGTGGGCATTTATGTTGTTTCTGTGTCTTGACTATTGTGAATAGTCCTGCAGTGAACACTGGGATGCATGTATCTTTTTAAATTAGTTTTTTCTGAACATCAGGAGTGGGATTGCAAGATCATATGGCATCATCTGCCCCTTTTTGATAAAGATACTTTCACAACATTATACTATAAGGAAGTACTAATGTATGTACAATGTGAACTCATCACAAAACTGCCAAATGGCCAAGAGCTATCACCAACAGTTAGAAACATCCTAATGAAAATGTGAAGAAAAAAAAAAAAAAAACCCACATGTCTTAAAATCAATGTTATATGCTGGTTTATCTCAACTGTGAATCCCATTCTTAAGGTCAAATTTTTAAACTACATTTCCCAGCTCCCCTTGCAGATCTATGAGCTAGTTTCCACCAATAAGATGCACTCATCAAGGCTCTGATCTAGAAGTGATATGAAGGAATGGCTAGATAGAGGTCATCCATTTTGCTGGCGTGGGTGGCAGAAAGTGTTTCTGAGATTAATCAAACTGGTGAAGCAGGACTGTTTCTGGGAGCATTGCCTAGACTTGCTTCTTCAGTCCGTCTAACAATTCTGCAGGAACAACATTTTGTTCTGCCCCCAACTATTTAGAATTACCCATCTAAGATCTCTTCTTTCCTTCTTCTTTGTTAAGACAAAGAAGAAACAGAGGCTCTGGTCTTGTTGGGGCCTAGCAATCTGTGCCCAGGTGAAAACCTACATTTCCCAGGATGTTATTTGTGGTTAATAGAGAGATAACCACATGACTAAATTCTGACCAATGAGATGTGAGTAGAAGTTGGTAGGTGGAACTTTTGGGGAAATTCCTTAAAAGGTGAACTGACTTCAGTGTGTTCCACAAAGTCATGATCCTAAGATAGGGTGGTGTTGGGTCAGCTCCCTGAAACTAAAGTTTCATCTTATTAATGGTTATTGTAATCATAGATCATATATTTAAGAGAAGTATCTTCAAAAACAAAATTACACTCTGAAATACATATTTGAAATTATGATAAAGCTATAAAGATATAAACCATATCTTTCTCCATGATCTGTTGATTACCCCTTGACCATGGAGAATGATTTGGTTCTGCACACACATTTGTATTTAGTGTCTGGACCCCAGTCAGCTGCAGAAGAAATCTCTGGGTACAAATTAGCAAAGTGCTTCTGTACATAATATTAATGCAGGGAATATTTGACAAGCTAGACTCTGAGTTTATTGCCTTGCCTTTTTGCTGGTATATTTTGAATTCCCTGACCCCTGATTTAGGCTTTATTTTGTATTTGCAAGATTTGTTTTTGAATAATTATGAATATCCTTAATTAGGGGGAGTGATGGATGTGTGAATTATTTTGATCTTGGTACATTCCATAGTGTATTTGTGCCAAATCATCACATGATACACTTTAAATATATAAAATTATATTTCTCAATTATTCCTCAATAATTTCAAAGTTGGGGGAAATTAATGTATGTCTTATGGAAAACTCATATTTACAACTCAACAAATACTATTTTTCCATCTTGTTTGCATTGCATCCCTTTTCATACCCTCAGAAGTTTATTTTAATTCCAGGTGGTCCTATTTCTTAGTGTTGGACTTAGAAATAAGTCCTGCTGATGAAGCTTTAAGTTGTTATTATAAGTTTCTTTACAGATTAAGTGTTCCTTCTTTTAACATTTGTATCAGTGTGTCACTACTCGCTCCACATAGTAGCATTCTTCAACATTATATTCTGTTGAACCTAGTACAGAAATCGGAATATCCTCTTTCTCACCTAAAAAAAAAAAGTGCTTAAACATTTTATATGGCAAAGAAACCTGGGGGAGAGCTGGATCAATTGATCGATATCCTTTTACCCTTGCCTTTTCCTGCTCCCGGCTGTCTTGAAGGCAGTTGTGAAGGCTGGAGCTCAGGCAGCCATCTTATGAAGGGTAAACACCCATTCTAACATTGAGCAGAAGTACAAAAGGAATTGTAACCCTTGAAGACATCATAAATACATTATTTCAGCCCTGAATTGCCCATCAGATCTTAATTGATATTAATTGGTCCTTGTTTGGTACTCAGGGCTGCAATTACAAATCTAGAAATTTTAAATTGGCTGGATGGAGAGGGTTGGGTTTGAGGCTATAAAAGTAAAGATGTGACAGGCTAGAAAGTTGTTGCCTTTAGACATGCGGTAGTGAAACATTTGTCAAGTTGCCACCTGTGGTCTTTTAGAAGCTGGATTCTGTGCCAGTCAAGTCTGTAGGTTAGTGCACATAGTGGAAAGGGGGCATTGGCATGTGTTGACTCAGCTTATTCTGGCTGCTTTGAGTCAAGTCCAATAAGAAAAGGAAAACCCAGATGAGAGCCAACCGGTGACGAAGGGAGAAAATACCACTCTACCTACAGTCTGAATTCTAAGCTGTTTGAGGCACTGGTTTGAAGTTTCACAGAGTTCAAGAATTCTGCTGCTCCCACCATGCTGGGCAATGAATGTAAAGAAACAGTCTTAGCCAGAGATTTTTTTAAAATGGCCTTTCATCCTTTTCATTCTAGTGAGACTTTTCTGCCAGATGAAGGGGGCAAACTCACCAGAAAGATTGGATTAAGGATGTGATTAAGAGTGTTGCCTTTCCTATTGTTTCAAATGGCATCAAGGCAGGCACAGAGGGGGATGGGCCAAAGTGGATGGGCAAAAAGGGTGGGCCAAGGGGGTTTTGGGTAGACAGAGCATAGAGGTCTGCAGTTATAGGGCTCAATGTTTGCAGACTAAAAAATAAATCATCACAGTATAATTGTCATGGTATTAGTGTCCAGAATATATTAAGAATTTCCATAAATTAGTGAGAACAAGATAAAGCATTCAGTTGAATAAGGGCCAAAATAATTGAAGAGAAATTGCCTAGAATAGAAAACACAGATGGCCCATAAGCATATAAAACATTGTTCAACCTAACTAGTAGTCAGGAAAATACAAATTTAGGCCATGAGATAAAATTTCACAGCCTGGCAAAAATTTTAAGGTACAAAATACCAAGTGTTGGTCACTTGTACAACAGTGCTGAGGATGGTGTAAATTGGCAAGCCACTGTAGAAAATGTTAAATGTGCACATCCCAAGCCCTAGCAATTTTACCCCTGAGTATACTCCCTGGAGAAAGTCTTGAACTTGTGCATCAGGAGTCAGAGTAGAAGGGTTCATTTTTTTTAAAAGTAGCAATGGATTTGCCTAGTGGTCCAGTGGTTAAGAATCCACCTGCCAATGCAGAGGACCCAGGTTCAATCCCTGGTCCAGGAAGATTCCACATGCCTTGGGACAGCTAAGCCCACAAACCACAACTACTGAGCCCATGAACTCTAGAGCGTTTGCTCCACACCAAGAGAAGCCACCACAACATGAAGCTGGCGTGCCACAACTAGAGAGAAAGCCCACACATAGTAACGAAGAGCCGGCACAGTCAAAAATAAGTAAATACTTTTTTTTAATAAAGAACAAAAAATACTATGAGCAATAGCCATCTTTGACTGTAGAATAGATAATTTTTGGTTAAGTAAATTTAACACAGAAACACATACAGCAGTGAAAATGAAATTAAAAAACAGTCACATACATCAACATGGTTAAATCTCAGAAACATAATGTTAAAAGGAAAAACTCAAGTTGCAAAATAATTGTTTTCTACTTGTAAAAAGTATAAAAACAGGCAAACTAAATAATACATTGTAAGGAGATACACAACTATGTAGAAAAATTAACATTGTAAGTGCCAGTGGAGGGGAAATGGGTGGTGGTTTTAGTTTTTAAATGTCAATATATTGTATATGCACTCTTTTATGTATGATACACATATAAAAACAAAGCAAAAATGTTACAATAAAAGAACAAAACAAAAAGTTGTGGGGAGGCAAATTATTGGGCTATGATTACTCACACAGATTTGACCAAGACAACTCTAAGGTAACACTTGGAGTCTACAAAATCCCACTTTCAATAATAACTAGAGCAACTAGACAGAAAGTAAACAAGGAAATAAAGGACTTGAACATTATTTTAGGTGAATGGGACCTAATAGATTTACATAGAACATCCATGCAACACAATACACAATACACAATTTTCTCAGGTGTACACAAAATATTCTCCAAGATGGACAATTTGTTAAGCCACAAAGCAAGTCTTAATAAATTTAAAAAGTTGAAGTCATAAAAGCATTATTTTTTTTATAATAATGGAATGAAACTGTAAAGCAACAGAAGGAAAGCCACAAAATTCATAAATATGTGAAATTAAACAACCCATTCTTTTTTTTTTTTTCTAATTTTATTTTATTTTTAAACTTTACATAATTGTATTAGTTTTGCCAAATATCAAAATGAATCCGCCACAGGTATACATGTGTTCCCCATCCCAAACCCTCCTCCCTCCTCCCTTCCCATACCATCCCTCTGGGCCGTCCCAGTGCACCAGCCCCAAGCATCCAGCATCATGCATCGAACCTGGACTGGCAACTCGTTTCCTACATGATATTTTACATGTTTCATTGCCATTCTCCCAAATCTTCCCACCCTCTCCCTCTCCCACAGAGTCCATAAGACTGTTCTATACATCAGTGTCTCTTTTGCTGTCTCGTACACCGGGTTATTGTTACCATCTTTCTAAATTCCATATATATGCGTTAGTATACTGTATTTATGTTTTTCCTTCTGGCTTACTTCACTCTGTATAATAGGCTCCAGTTTCATCCACCTCATTAGAACTGATTCAAATGTATTCTTTTTAATGGCTGAGTAATACTCCATTGTGTATATGTACCACAGCTTTCTTATCCATTCATCTGCTGATGGACATCTAGGTTGCTTCCATGTCTTGGCTATTATAAACAGTGCTGCGATGAACATTGGGGTACACGTGTCTCTTTCCCTTCTGGTTTCCTCAGTGTGTATGCCCAGCAGTGGGGTTGCTGGATCATAAGGCAGTTCTATTTCCAGTTTTTTAAGGAATCTCCACACTGTTCTCCATAGTGGCTGTACTAGTTTGCATTCCCACCAACAGTGTAAGAGGGTTCCCTTTTCTCCACACCCTCTCCAGCATTTATTATTTGTAGACTTTTGGATCGCAGCCATTCTGACTGGGGTGAAATGCTACCTCATAGTGGTTTTGATTTGCATTTCTCTGATAATGAGTGATGTTGAGCATCTTTTCATGTGTTTGTTAGCCATCTGTATGTCTTCTTTGGAGAAATGTCTATTTAGTTCTTTGGCCCATTTTTTGATTGGGTTAAACAACCCATTCTTTAACAACTAATAGGTGAAAAAAATCAAAAAGAAAATTAGAAGGTATCTTGAGACAAAAATGAAAACATAACATATCAAAACTTACAGGATGCAGCAAAGCAGTGTTAAGAGAGATTCTGTTGCTTACATTTTAAAAAAGAAAGATCTCAACACAACAACTTAACTTTACACCTCAAGGAACCAGAAACAGAACAAAATAAATCTAAAGCAGAAAGTAGTCAGAAGGAAGGAAATACTAAAGATTAGAGAAGAGATAAAATAGAGAATAGGAAAACAATCAAGAGAGTCAATGAAACCAAGAGTTTCATTCTTCAAAAGGATCAACAAATTTGACAAAACTTTAACTAGACTGACAAGAAAAAAAGAGAAAAGAGTCAAGTAACTAAAATCAGAAATGAAAGAGGAGACATTACTACCAATTTTACAGAAATAAAAAGGTTTACAAGAGAGTACAATGAACAATTGTATACCCTGCCCCTGAATGAATGGACAAATATGAAATGGACAAATCCCTAGAAACATGCAACCAACAAGAATGAATCATGAAGAAACAGAAAATTTGAACAGACCTATAACTTATAAGGAGATAGAATCAAACATCAAACACCTCCCAACAAAGAAAAGCGTAAGACCAGATGATGTCACTGGTGAACACCACCAAACATTCAGAAAAGAACTAACATCAGTCCTTCTTATATTCTTTCAAAAAACTAAAGAAGGAAAAATTCCTAACTCATTCTGTGAAGCCAGCATTACCATGACACCAAAGCCAGGCAAAGACATCATAAGAAAAAAACAGACCAATATCCTGTATGAATATTGAGGTAAAAATCCTCAACAAAATACTGGCAAACCAAATTCAACAGCTTATTAAAGGAAATGTTCACCATGACCACATGAGATTTATTCCTGGAATGCAAGGATGGTTCAACATATGAAAATTAATCACTGGTATACTCCCCATTAACAGAATGAAGGACAAAAATTGCACAGTTATCTCATTTGACACAGAATTGCACTTGATAAAATTCAAACACTCTCTAGTGACCAAAATACTCAGCAAACTAAGAATAGAAGGAAACTACCTCAACATATGGAAAATTCACAGCTAACTTCATACTCAATGCTAAAAGGTTGAAAGCTTTTCCTCTAAGATGTGGAACAAGTGAAGAATGATTACTTTCACTACTTCTGTTCCACATTGTACTAAAAGTCCTAGCCACAGCAGTTAGGCATCAAAATGAAGTAAAAGGCATCAAAATTGGAAATGAATAAGTAAAAGTATATTCAGAAACTCAGTGATAAAATCTATGGCTACCCTCTCATCAAGAAGCCAAAGACAATGGAGTGTCATCTTTAAAGTGCTGAAAAAAATCCAGAATGTTTTATTCAGTAAAAATATTATTAAACAGTGATGGGGGAAAAAAAGAGATTTTCACATAAACAAAAATTGAGATAATTCATTACTAGCAGATGTGCACTACAAGATATGCAAACACCATCTTCCTACTGAAAAGGAGTAATATCAGATAGAATTATTCAGAAAGAAAAGAAGAGCACAAGAAATCAAAAAGAAATATGTGGATAAATATAGTAGAATATTGTCCATCTTAAAGTCTTTAAAATGCATTTGATTGCCTAAAGCAAAAATCGTAACATTGTTTCTGTGGGATTTATAACACAGGTAGATGTATCACACGTGACAACTAGAATATAAAGCATGGGCAAAGTACAGGCAGACTTCATTTTACTGTTCTTCACTTTATTGTGCTTCTCTGATACTGAGATTTTTAATAAAATGAAGGCTTGTGGCAACCCTGCATCAAGCAAGTCTATCAGTGCCATTTATCCAAGTGCATTTGCTCACTTCATGTCTCTGTGTCACATGTTGATAATTCTCACAATAGTTTAAACTTTTTCATTATTATTATATTTGTTACCACGATCTCTGACCAGTGATCTTTGATGCTACTATTGCAAAATACTATGATTCACTGAAGCCATAATAATGTATTTTTAAATTAAGATGTATACATTAATTAAGGTGTGTACAGTATAGTGTAAATATAACTTTTATATGTACCAGGAAACCAAAAAATGTCTGTGACTCACTTTATTGCAATATTCACTTTATTGCAATGGTCTGAAACCAAACCTGCAATATATTCAAAATATGCCCATAAATGTTTCTATACAGTTTCAAGGTTCCTGAATTTTACATGAAGCAGTATATTATTGACATTTGTTTCTGTGTAATTCCATTGTGGTCAGAGGATATACCATGCATGATTTCAGTTCTGTTTTAAGGCTCAGCTTCTAGTTTATCATAGTGTAAACCTCTTGTTTTCCCCCTTAAATCAGGAATTAAATAAGGATGTCCACTCTCACAGCCTTCCTCAGTGATCAATGCAAAGAAATAGAGGAAAACAATAGAATGGGAAAGACTAGAGATCTCTTCAAGA
The DNA here is from genome assembly GCF_000754665.1 of Bison bison bison. Lineage (NCBI taxonomy): Eukaryota > Metazoa > Chordata > Mammalia > Artiodactyla > Bovidae > Bison > Bison bison. Next base: position 7,161,676 of record NW_011495032.1, read on the forward strand.
AAATCAGAGATACCAAGAAAACATTTCATGCAAAAATGGGCACAATAAAGGACAGAAATGAAAAATAAATAAATAAATAAAGGACAGAAATGGTATGGACTTAAAAGAAGCAGAAGGTATTAAGAAGAGGTGGCAAGAATACACAGAAGAACTATACAAAAATGATCTTCACGACCCAGATAATCATGATGGTGTGATCACTCTCACCTAGAGCCAGACATCCTGGAATGCGAAGTCAAGTGGGTCTTAGGAAGCATCACTAAGAACAAAGCTAGTGGAAGTGATGGAATTCCAGTTGAGCTATTTCAAATCCTAGAGGATGATGCTGTGAAAGTGCTGCACTCAATATGCCAGAAAATTTAGAAAACTCAGCAGTGGCCACAGGACTGGAAAAGGTCAGTTTTCATTCCAATCCCAAAGAAAGGCAATGCCAAAGAATGTTCAAACTACTGCACAATTACACTCATCTCACACTCTAGTAAAGTAATGCTCAAAATTCTCCAAGAAAGGCTTCAACAGTACATAAACCATGAACTTCCAGATGTTCAAGCTGGATTTAGAAAAGGCAGAGGAACCAGAGATCAAATTGCCAACATCTGTTGGATCATCAAAAAAGCAAGAGAGTTCCAGAAAAAAACATCTATTTCTGCTTTATTGACTATGCCAAAGCCTTTGACTGTGGATCAAAACAAACTGTGGAGAATTCTTCAAGAGATGGGAATACCAGATCACCTGACCTGCCTCCTGAGAAATCTGTATGCAGATCAGGAAGCAACAGTTTGAACTGGACATGGAACAACAGACTGTTTCCAAATCGGGAAAGGAGTACGTCAAGGCTGTATACTGTCACCCTGCTTATTTAACTTATATGCAGAGTACATCATGAGAAACACTGGGCTGGATGAAGCACAAGCTGGAGTCAAGATTGCCAGGAGAAATATTAATAAACTCAGATATGCAGGTGACACCACTCTTATGGCAGAAAGCAAAGAAGAAGTAAAGAGCCTCTTGATGAAGGTGAAAGAGGAAAGTGAAAATGTTAGCTTAAAACTCAGCACTCAGAAAACTAAGATCATAGCATCCAATCCCATCACTTCATGGCAAATAGATGGGGAAACAATGGAAACAGTGACAGACTTTATTTTGAGGGGCTTCAAAATCACTGCAGATGGTGACTGCAGCCATGAAATTAAGACGCTTGCCCCTTGGAAGAAAAGTTATGACCAACCTAGACAGCATATTCAAAAGCAGAGATATTACTTTGCCAACCTAGGTCCACCTCATCAAAGCTATGGTTTTTCCAGTAGTCATGTATGGATGTGAGAGTTGGAGTACAAAGAAAGCTGAGCACCGAAGAATTGATGCTTTTCAACTGTGGTATTGGAGAAGACTCTTGAGAGTCCCTTGGACTGCAAGGAGAT
>NW_011495032.1:7163519-7165610 GCF_000754665.1 Bison bison bison
GATGGTTGGATGGCATCACTGACTCAATGGACATGAGTTTGAGTAAACTCTGTGAGTTGGTGATGGACAAGGCGGCCTGGGGTGCTGCAGTCCATGGGGTTGCAATGAATCGGATACGACTAAGTGACTGATCTGAAATAAACTCTCCATTCTCACTACTTGTGTTAAATATTGTATTGCACTAGCCAGTGCAATAAGGCAAGTAAAAGACATAAAAGGCATGTAGATCAGAAGGAATCAAAACTATCTCTTTTCTAAAACAAACTGATTACTTTTCACATAGAAAATTCTTACCTAGATCTCTGCAATGACAAAAATTTAAAAGTTAATATAGCAAGATCACAATATAAGTCAGTGTGTGAAGAGTTGAAATTAAATTACATTGCAAGTATACCATTAAAATGTATACAATACTTAAAATTTAACCAAAGATGTGCAAGACCTGGATCAGTGGAGAGACATCAGTGTCATGGAAAGGCTCGATATTGTTAAAATGCCAGTTCTTTCCAAATTTGTCTATAGATCCAACGTAGTCTCAGTCATAATCTCACTAGGCTTTTTATTTTCTAGAAATTGACAAACAGATTCTAAAATCTATATGAAAATGCCAAGGATATCTTGAAAAAGAGGAACAAAGTGAATGGACTTCACACTGTGTGACCTCAAATTCACCATATGGTTTAGTAACCAGGTCAGTGAGGTACAGCATTAAGGATCAGATATCACTGAGTCCAGACACAGACCCACATTCACTTGATTTACAATAAGAAGTAGCCTCTACTTTGAGCAACTATTCCATTAGGAAACAGATTTTGCTCTGGTTAAGAGTGAATACCTATGGGGGACCAAATGACCATGACCATGAACCTGGGCTGCCCAACAAGAGACAGAGGTTGTCTGATCACCTCACCATCAAATTGATGAGATTAGACTCATGCAAATCCTGGAGACACATGGAAGGTACACCAGTAGGTGGCCCACCCACCCACCTACACTTCCTCCCTCAACCCACCCTGTGGCCAGTTGAGGGAAGCACTGAAGCCCTGTTCAGATGGCTCTGAACAATATGCAGCAGCCAACTGAAGATGAATCACCATGGAGCAACTCAGTGGTGTGTTGAAGGATGGTGGAAATGGGAAATCCTCCCAAAGCCAAAACTTCAAGCAGTACATCATCACATGATCCTCTAGACGATATGAAGTAAGGATCACTCCTGATTTGTGGGTGGTAGCTGAGGTCAGTGGTCAGGAAGTTGAAAGTAGCTAGATTGAAAGACTCATAACAAGCTTAGAGAAAGAACAGGCCAATCATGTGACAATATTTGTGTCTTGTGTGAATGCTTCCCATGAGGATACCTGTTGCAGAGCAGGTTTTTTATTGTCCATCTCTTTTTGCAACCAGTACATACTCATTGACAAAGTGGAACAGCGATAGCAGGGATGGAGGTTGTATGTTGGCACAACAGCATGGAATTGATCACTCTAAAGCCGTTTTGGGACTTCTCTGGAGGTCCAGTGGCTAAGACTCCATACTTCCAATGCAGGGGGCCCAGGTTCAACCCCTGGTCAGGGAACTAGATCCGACATGCCACAACTTAAGATCCCTCATGCTGCAGCTAAGTCCCAGTGCAGCAAAATAAGTATTTTTTTAAAAAGTAAAATTGATTTGACTACCATCACTATGAAGTGCCCTCACTATGGTGCCATACCATGGGAGAATAGTTGGCCGCCTGGTGGAGGTTTATTGTGTTGGGTGTCCTCTGTCACAGAGGTGGCAGTGATTTTTCCTTATTGGGATAGACAGTTCTGTGAAGGGGTTTCCCTTCCTTATCTGTTTTGTTTCTGCTGGCAATATCATCTGTGGACTTACTGGTGCCCTAAATCACTCAACACTGCTGCCGGTCAAGAAGCGCACTTTGGCGTGGCCTAGAGGAGCTACCCAACGTCCGAGGTCAGGGGCAGAAGCGGGGAGGCCCCCATGAGCGAAGGGCGGCAGCCAAGAGGAGTTACCCCACGTCCGAGGTCAGGGGCAGCGGCCGAGAGTGCCAGGCTGCGACGGCGCAGGAACGGCTGAGAAGAGCTACCCCACATC
>NW_011495032.1:7165710-7177622 GCF_000754665.1 Bison bison bison
GGCAGCTGGGAGGAGCTACCCAACACCCGAGGCCAGGGGCGGCGGCTGGGAGGACCAACCCCACGTCCAAGGAACGGTGGCTGCGTGGGCTCAGGAGGGCCTAGAGGAGCTATCCCATGTTGAAGGTCAGGAAGGGCGACAGTGAGGAGATACCCTTCGTCCAAGATAAGGAGCAGTGGCTGCACTTTGCTGGAGCAGCCGTGAAGAGATAAACCACGCCCAAGGTAAGAGAAAACCAAGTAACACAGTAGGTGTTTCAAGAGGGCATCAGAGGGCAGACACACTGAAATCATACTCACCGGAAACTAGTCAGTCTAATCACACTAGGACCACAGCCTTGTCTAACTCAATGAAACTAAGCCATGCCTGTGGGGCAACCCAAGACGGACGGGTCATGGTGGAGAGATATGACAGAATGTGGTCCACTGGAGAAGGGAATGGCAAACCACTTCAGTATTCTTGCCTTGAGAACCCCCATGAACAGTATGAAAAGGCAAAATGATAGGATACTGAAAGAGAAACTCCCCAGGTCAGTAGGTGCCCAATATGCTACTGGAGATCAGTGGAGAAATAACTCCAGAAAGAATGAAGGGATGGAGCCAAAGCAAAAACAATACCCAGCTGTGGATGTGACTGGTGATAGAAGCAAGGTCTGATGCTGTAAGAGCAATATTGCATAGGAACCTGGAATGTCAGGTCCATGAATCAAGGCAAATTCAAAGTGGTCAAACAAGAGATGGCAAGAGTGAATGTCGACATTCTAGGAATCAGCGAACTCAAATGGACTGGAATGGGTGAATTTAACTCAGATGACCATTATATCTACTACTGCAGACAGGAATCTCTCAGAAGAAATGGAGTAGCTATCATGGTCAACAAAAGAGTCCGTAATGCAGTGCTCGGATGCAATCTCAAAAACGACAGAATGATCTCTGTTCGTTTCCAAGGCAAACCATTCAATATCACAGTAATCCAAGTTTATGCCCCAACCAGTAACGCTGAAGAAGCTGAAGTTAAATGGTTCTATGAAGACCTACAAGACCTTTTAGAACTAACACCCAGAAAAGATGTCCTTTTCATTATAGGGGACTGGAATGCAAAAGTAGGAAGTCAAGAAACACCTGGAGTAACAGGCAAATTTGGCCTTGGAATACGGAATGAAGCAGGGCAAAGACTAATAGAGTTTTGCCAAGAAAATGCACTGGTCATAGCAAACACCCTCTTCCAAGAACACAAGAGAAGACTCTACACATGGACATCACCAGATGGTCAACACTGAAATCAGATTGATTATGTTCTTTGCAGCCAAAGATGGAGAAGCTCTATACAGTCAACAAAAACAAGACCGGGAGCTGACTATGGCTCAGATCATGAACTCCTTATTACCAAATTCAGACTTAAATGGAAGAAAGTAGGGAAAAGCACTAGGCCATTCAGGTAAGACCTAAATCAAATCCCTTATGATTATACAGTGGAAGTGAGAAATAGATTTAAGGGCCTAGATCTGATAGATAGAGTGCCTGATGAACTATGGAATGAGGTTCGTGACATTGTACAGGAGACAGGGATCAAGACCATTCCCATTGGAAAGAAATGCAAAAAAGCAAAATGGCTGTCTGGGGAGGCCTTACAAATAACTGAGAAAAGAAGAGAAGCAAAAAGCAAAGGAGAAAAGGAAAGATACAAGCATCGGAATGCAGAGTTCCAAAGAATAGCAAGAAGAGATAAGAAAGCCTTCCTCAGCAATCAATGCAAAGAAATAGAGGAAAACAACAGAATGGGAAAGACTAGAGATCTTTTCGAGAAAATTAGAGCTACCAAGGGAACATTTCATGCAAAGATGGGCTCGATAAAGGACAGAAATGGTATGGACCTAACAGAAGCAGAAGAGATTAAGAAGAGGTGGCAAGAATACACAGAAGAACTGTACAAAAAAGATCTTCACGACCCAGATAATCACGATGGTGTGATCACTGACCTAGAGCCAGACATCCTGGAATGTGAAGTCAAGTGGGCCTTAGAAAGCATCACTAAGAACAAAGCTAGCGGAGGTGATGAAATTCCAGTTGAGCTATTTCAAATCCTGAAAGATGATGCTGTGAAAGTGCTGCACTCAATATGCCAGCAAATTTGGAAAACTCAGCAGTGGCCACAGGACTGGAAAAGGTCAGTTTTCATTCCAATCCCAAAGAAAGCCAATGCCAAAGAATGCTCAAACTACCGCACAATTGTACTTATCTCACACTCTAGTAAAGTAATGCTCAAAATTCTCCAAGCCAGGCTTCAGCAATATGTGAACCGTGAACTTCCTGATGTTCAAGCTGGTTTTAGAAAAGGCAGAGGAACCAGAGATCAAATTGCCAACATCCACTGGATCATGGAAAAAGCAAGAGAGTTCCAGAAAAACATCTATTTCTGCTTTATTGGCTATGCCAAAGCCTTTGACTGTGTGTTTATTCCAGTTCCAATAAACTGTAGAAAATTCTGAAAGAGATGGGAATACCAGACCACCTGACCTGCCTCTTGAGAAATCTGTATGCAGGTCAGGAAGCAACAGTTAGAACTGGACATGGAACAACAGACTGGTTCCAGATAGGAAAAGGAGTACGTCAAGGCTGTATATTGTCACCCTGCTTATTTAACTTATATGCATCATGAGAAACGCTGGGCTGGAAGAAGCACAAGCTGGAATCAAGACTGCCAGGAGAAATATCAGTAACCTCAGATATGCAGATGATACCACCCTTATGGCAGAAAGTGAAGAGGAACTCAAAAGCCTCTTGATGAAAGTGAAAGAGGAGAGTGAAAAAGTGGGCTTAAAGCTCAACATTCAGAAAACGAAGATCATGGCATCTGGTCCCATCACTTCATGGGAAATAGATGGGGAAACGGTGGAAACAGTGGCAGACTTTATTTTTCTGGGCTCCAAAATCACTGCAGATGGTGACTGCAGCCATGAAATTAAAAGACGCTTACTCCTTGGAAGGAAAGTTATGACCAACCTAGATAGCATATTCAAAAGCAGAGACATTACTTTGCCAACAAAGGTTCATCTAGTCAAGGCTATGGTTTTTCCTGTGGTCATGTATGGATGTGAGAGTTGGACTGTGAAGAAGGCTGAGTGCCGAAGAATTGATGCTTTTGAACTGTGGTGTTGGAGAAGACTCTTGAGAGTCCCTTGGACTGCAAGGAGATCCAACCAGTCCATTCTGAAGGAGATCAGCCCTGGGGTTTCTTTGGAAGGAATGATGCTAAAGCTGAAACTCCAGTACTTTGGCCACCTCATGCAAAGAATTGACTCATTGGAAAAGACTCTGATGCTGGGAGGGATTGTGGGTAGGAGGAGAAGGGGACGACAGAGGATGAGATGGCTGGATGGCATCACTGACTCAATGGACGTGAGTCTGGGTGAACTCAGGGAGTGGGTGATGGACAGGGAGGCCTGGCGTGCTGCAATTCATGGGGTCGAAAAGAGTCAGACATGACTGAGCGACTGAACTGAACTGAAAGAAAAATAAGACAATTGACCAATAATATCCATGGGATTCATAGGTTTTTGCCATGCTCCTGCTCACTCCAAAGCAGTTGGCCTTCTTGAATAGTGGGATGGCCTATTAAAGACCCCATTACAGCACCAGATAAGAGATAATGCCTCAAAAAAAGGCAATGTGTCTATTCTGCACTGTACAATCTAGTCCTGAATCAGCTACCAATACATGGTCATGTCTCTTCCTCTTAGCATACATGGGTACAGCATACAAGGGTCCAGGAGTTGAAGAGCTAATCACCTCCTTCATAATACAACTAATGACTAACCCACATGTTGTTTGTCCTGTAGCCCCACAATTTGGGGCTCTATTATTTAAGTAGTCTTGGTAACTCAAGGAATGAATGGATCTACCAGAAGAATTAAGTTAAATTAAATTAGAAGATGAGACCCTCACTTGACCGTTTGGAAATCCTCATTTCACTGAACAAACAAGAGAAATGAGAGTTAAAATGTTGACTAGTGAGATTGACGTTAATTTTCAAGAGCAGATAGCATTACACAGATACTGCTACACAATGGGGACAGGAAATCCTCAGTAACTGTCCCTGGTATGGCTATGTCCAAAGGTAAGATTGATGGATGACAGAATAATCCAACATAAACAAGATCACTAAGAACTCAGATCCATCAGGAATAGTTTTGTGTAAAGAACCTTTTGAGGGTGAGGACAAGAAGAAGACCTTGGGTAAATGGCCAAGTGTCTGCTTTGGGGTCCAATGTAAGTAAAGGAATGAGTATCACCACTCCCCTCCACCAGCACATTTCCCACACCCAGCACTTTCATTCCCTCTCATGCGCCTGCCTGCCCCTTAGCACAGCCAGTCCTTCTGTTCAAATCATACTTCTGAGGAAGCTTCCATCCTTGCTTCCTGAGCCCTCCTCACCCCTAGGTTGGATGATTTTCCCTCCTCGGGGATCTGGGTTCCTCTGGCCTTGCGCTCCCAATGCAGCATCATCATGTCTACACTCATCACCTCCTGGAGACCTATTTCTCATATCTGGTGCCTGCCCAGTGGCCAGCACTGCACAGGTGCTTAGGAGCCAGCTGAAACTGGAGCCCAGAAGGCAGAGGTGGGGGTGGGCACTGGCCAAGGAGCATGGTGATCCCCAGGGAGGCTGTTGAGGACTCTGCCAGAGCTGCATCTTGGGGACTCCAGGAAGGCAGACTCCAGCCACATGACACTCTGATGCTACGAAACCCCCAATCCCTTGTAGAATAAACACAGATCCCAGATCCAAATAGGGCTTCCCAGATGGCACCAGTGGTAAAGAACCCACTTGCCAATGCAGGAGACAGATATGGGTTGGATCTCTGGGTCGGGAAGATACCCTGGAGAAGGAAATGCCCACCCACTCCAGTATTCTTGCCTGGAGAATCCCTTGCACAGAAGAGCCTGTGGGTTACAGTCCACAGGGTAGCACAGAGTCAGACACGACTGAAGTGATTTAGCACGCATCACTCACCAGGTTCAAATAGCAAAAGAGCTGATATCAGAGGCCTGGAGTCTGGTGGAAACAGCTCTGAATGGGGATAGGGTGGGAGGGAAGCAAGTCTCTCTGCTTATGGGTAGGCAACTCAGTACTCTTGCCTGGAAAATCCCAAGGACGGAGGAGTCTAGTAGGCTGCAGTCCATGGGGTCACTAAGAGTCGTGTCACTTTCCCTTTTCCCTTTCACGCATTGGAGAAGGAAATGACAACCCACTTCAGTGTTCTTGCCTGGAGAATCCCAGGGACGGAGGAGCCTGGTAGGCTGCCGTCTGTGGGGTCGCACAGAGTTGGACACGACTGAAGCGACTTAGCAGCAGCAAGCAGTAAAGACAGTGAAATATTGAATAATAACAATTATTCCATTGTTGAGTCTGCTGCCCAGAGCCATGCACTTGATTGAAAAATTCACGTTTCCATTTTGAAAACAAGACAACAAAAGCTCTGAGAATGTGAGCACCTTTCCCAAGAGGCATAGCTACTCAGTGGCCTCACTGCGTGTGATGAGCTGTATGCATCTCCACTGCCTGTGCTCTTTGCCACCCTGCCCTGCTGTTACTACATAAGAGCAGGACAATATTAAGGGAAGAAATCCACATTTGGACTCTTGCATTAATGTTACAGGATATACAAATTATTGCTGCATAGCAAATTGCTCCAAAACTTAACAAATTAAAATAGCCAACGCTTTTTATTTCACACTCAGGTAGGTGGTGCTGCCTCAGGGGTCTTGATCTTGCAGTCATGTTGTCAGTATGGCTGTGGCCACTGAAGGCTTGGCCAAGGTTGGAGGAGCTGCTTCCAAGATGCGGCACTCATTGTGCTGTTGGCTGGAGGCCTCAGTTCCTCACCTTGTGACCTCTCCACGGGGCTCTCAGACTGTCCTCTCAACAAGGCAGCCAGCCAATATACACATATTTACTTATTTATTTTTGGCTTCACTGCTTGGCAAGTTGGATTTTAGTTCCCCCACCAGGGATTGAACCTGCACCCCCAGTGTTGGCAGCATGGACTCTTAACCCTTGGACTTCCAGGAAGTCCCCAAGTCTTAGTGCTTTTTTTGATCTAGTCTCTGAAGTCCCACATGGTCACTTTCACTTTATTCTATTCATTAAAATTACCTGTAGCATTTTGCATTCCCACCAGCAACACAAGAGCATTCCTGTAGCTCCAAATGCTCACTAGCATTTGGTGAGTCAGAGTTTGGGCCATGGTAATAGGTGTGTAGCAGTTTCTTGTTTTGCTTTTTATTTGCCTGATGACATATGTTGTGGAGCATCTTTTAACATGCTTATTTTCCATTTGCATAACTTCTTTGATGAAGTGTCTGTTAAAGTCTTTGACCCACTTTTTAATTGATTGTTTCTTTCCTTATTGCTGAGTTGGTTTCTTTCCTTATTGCTGAGTTTTAAGAGTTTTTTTATATTTTGAAAAACAGTCCTTTATCAGATGTGTCTTTTGCCAAATAGTTTCTCCCAGCCTTGGCCTTTCTTCTCATCCCCTTGACATTGTCTTTCACAGAGCAGAACTTTTTTGTTTTGTTTTGTTTTGTTGAATAGAAGTTTTAAATTTTAATGGGATCCATTGCCATTAAAAAGAATGAAAAACACCATTTGCAGCAACATGGATGGACCTAGAGAATGTCATACTGAGTGAAGTAAGTCAACAGAGAAGGAGAAATATCATATGACATCCCTTATATGTGGAATCTAAAAAAAACAAACAATGATACAGATGAGCTTACTTACAAAACATAAAAGACTCACAGACTTTGAGAAAGAGTTCATGGTTGTTGAGGGGAAGATAGGGAGAAGGCCTAGTTAGGCAGTTTGGGATGGACATGTACACACTGCTATATTCAAAATGGATAACCAACAAGGACCTACTGTAAAGTGCATGAAAATTTGCTTAACTGTTTTGTGGCAGGCTGTCTGGGAGGGGAGTTTTGGGGAAAATCGATACATGTATATGTATGGCTGAGTCACTTTGCTGTTCACCTGAAACTATCACAATATTGTTTGCTAATCGGCTGTACCTCAATACAAAATAAAAAGTTAAAAAAAATTTTAATGGAGTCCAGCTTATCAATTATTTCTTTCCTAGATTCTTCCTTTGGTGTTGTACTTAAATAGTCATCACCATAGACAAGGTCATCTTAGGTTTTCTTCTATTTTATCTTCTGGGTGTTTTATACTTTCAAGTTTTACATTTATGTCTGTGATTCATTCTGATTTAATTTTTGTGAAAAACATAAGGTCTGTGTCTGAATTCATATTTTTGCTTGTGCATATCCAGTTTTTCCAGCACCACGGGTTTAAAAGACTATCTTATTCCACTGTATTGTCTTTGCACTTCCTCAAAGATTAGTTGATTATATTTATATGGGTCTGTTTCTGGGCTGTCTATTCTGTTCCATTAATTTATTTGTCTATTCTTTCACCAGTATTGTGTTATATTGGTAATTATAGGTTTATAGTAAGTCTTGAATTTGGGTAGCACAAGTCTTCCAACTCTGTTCTTCTCCTTCAATATTTTTTTGGCTATTCTAGGTCTCTTGCATCTCCATATAAACTTTTGAATCAGTTTGTCAATATCTACAAGATAACTTACTGGGATTTTGATTGGAATTGCTTTGAATCTAAAAGTCACATTGAGGAAAACCGACATCTTGACAATATCGAGCCTTCCTAGCCATGAACATCAGATTAGTTCTCTTCAATTTCCCCCTGGAATTACTATTTGTGCATGGTGTGAGGTAGGGGTCAAGTTTCTCTTCTTTCCCCCTCACATTTATTCTAAGTGACCTAGTACACTTACAGAAAATACTTTCTTTCTCCCACTGTTTTGCAGTGTCACCTTTGTCATAAATCAAATGTTCAAATATGCATGGGTCTACTTCTGGGCTTTTTTTTGTTTTCATCATATATTTGCAGTTCATCTATTACTGCAGAATGCCAAATTACTGTGAGCTTTGTAAAAATTCTTGACTCCTGGTAGAACAAGTCTTCCCACCTTGTTTTTCTTCTTCAAGAGTTTCTTGTCTACATTTATCCCTTTACAGTTTAAAATGAGCCTTTCAGGCTACATAAAAACATCTTTTCAGAGACTTCCCTGGTGGTCAAGGGCTAAGACACTCTGAGTGCAGGAGGCTCAGATTCAGTCCCTGGTCAGAGAACTAGATCTTGCATGCTACAGCTAAGACTGTAGCCAGTGCAGCCAAATAAATAAATATTTTTTTAAAGACATCTATTGAAACTTTTATCAGAATTGCATTAACTGCACAGATCATTTGGGAGAGAATTGATAACGTTACTATGTCTTCTGTTGAATATCTTTCCATTTAGTTAAATCTTTACTTTTCTCTCAAGAATGATCTACAGTTTTCTTCAATGAGGTGTTGCTCTTTTTGCTGTTGTTAGATGTATTTCTGGACTTACCTGGTGGCTCAGATGGTAAAGCGTCTGTCTACAATGCAGGAGACCTGGGTTCTATCCCTGGGTCGGGACGATTCCCTGGAAAAGGAAATGGTAACCCACTCCAGTACTCTTACCTAGAAAATCCCATGGACGGAGGAGTCTGGTGCAGGCTACTGCTCGTGGGGTCGCAAAGAGCTGGACACGACTGAGCGACTTCATTTTCACTTTTAGATATATTTCTAGGTATTCAAATGTTTTGTTCTGTTGTAAACAGTGCCTGTTTAAAATTTTCATCTTTTGTTTGTTGCCGATATATATATAGAAATAGTTTGTTTTTACTGGATTTTATCCAGCAATATTCAGAGAAGGCAATGGCACCCCACTCCAGTATTCTTTTGCCGGGAAAATCCCAGGACAGAGGAGCCTACAGGCTTCAGCCCATGGGGTCGCTAAGAGTCGGACCTGACTGAGTGACTTCACTTTCACTTTCCACTTTTCATGCATTGGAGAAGGAAATGGCAACCCACTCCAGTGTTCTTGCCTGGAGAATCCCAGGGACAGGGGAGACTGGTGGGCTGCCATCTATGGGGTCACACAGAGTCGGACACAACTGAAGCAACTTAGTAGCAGCAGCAGCAGCAGCAGCAGCAGCATCCAGCAATATTGCTGAATTCATTATTCAATCTAGTGATCTGTCAGTTCTTTAGATTTCCTATTTACATAGTCATGTCACTCACTACTTACAACAGTCTTATTTCTTCCTTCCCAGTCCTTATGACTTTTTTTTTTTTGGCCATGCTGTGTGGCATGCAGGATCTTAGTTTCCTGACCAGGCATCAAACCCATGCTTCCTGCAGTGGGATCGTGGAGTCTTAACTACTGGACCACCAGGGAAGTCCCCACTTATGACTTTAATGTCTATTTTTCTGGCCAGGGCCTGCAACACAACATTCAGTAAAGGTAGCTTGCTTTGCTCCAGCTCTCAAAGGGAAAGCTTTCAACATCTCATCATTAAGTGTGGTATTTTCCCTAGTTTTTTTTAATAGGTAATCTTTATCAGATTAAGAAAATTTTCTTCTGTTTTAAGTTTTCTAAAAGTATGTTTAAAATCATGAATGGATGTTGAATTTTTATCAAATGCTGTTTCTAGATCAATTAAGATGATCATGTTTTTTTCTGTATACTCTGTTCATGTGATTAATTTCATTAATTGACTTTCTAATGTTAAAACCAACCTTGGAATAAATACTACTTGACCTTATGTTACAAGATTCCTTTTGCTAATATTTTGTTTAGGATTTTTGCATCAATGTAATGAGTGAGATTGGCCTGTAATTTGTCTTTCTCATAAGGTCTTATCAAATTTGGTATCAAGGTTATGCTGACCTGATCAGGTGGAGTTTTCTCTTATTCTAATCTCTCTGGAGGAGTTTCTGTGGGGCTGATTTTTATTTTTATTCCATAAGTATTTGATAAAATGCACGACTGTAGCCATCTGGGTTTGGAGTTTTGTGTGAAGTTTTAAAATTATGTATTCAACTTCATTAACAGCTATAAGACTATAAGACTATTAACAATTTTCTTTTCTCTTGTATCAGTTTTGAATTGTTGGATTTTTTTCCTACAGTTTGTCAATTTAATCTAAATTTTACATTATTGTTATATTGTATATACTCAGCCTTGTTGTTTATTTTTACTTAAATAAAATGAGTCTATACAATGCAGTGGTTTTTGGTATATCCACAAAGTTGTACAATTGTCACTACTATCTAATTCCAGTTAGATATTTAATTCCAGTTAAAATATTTTAATTATCCCCAAAGAAACTTCATATCCATTAGCAGTGACTTCCCTCTTCCTCTTCCCCTCAGCCTTTGACAACCACTAGTCTATTTTTTGTATCTACAGATGTGCTTATTTTGGACATTTCATATAAATGGGGTTACATGGTATGCAGCCTTTTGTGACTGGGTTCTTTCATTCAGTGTAACGTTTTCAAGGTTTACCCATGTTGTAGTATTTATCAGCACATCATTCCTTTTCACGGCCAAATAATATTCATTGTAGAGATATACAGCTACATTTTGTTTATCTACTCATCAGCTGATGAACATTAATGAACATTAGTGTTTCCACTTTGGGGTTAATATGAAAAATCTTGCTATAAACTTTATTTAATGAGTCTTTGGAAGGACAAATATTTTCAGTTCTCTCGGGTAAATATCCAGGTTTGAATTTACTGGGTCATATAACTCTATGTTTAGTTTTTTTGAGGCACTGACAGATTTTTCCAAAGTCTGCACCATCTTACATTCCTACCAGCAATTCATAAGGGTTCCAACTTCTCCACATCTTTCCCCAAACTATTGTTGTCTGCTTTTAAAAAATCAATTAATGAACTTATTTCATTTTATTTTTGGCTGCATCTTCATTGCTGTGCAGGCTTTCCTGAGCGGCAGCAAGCAGGGGCTATGCCTGGTTGCAGTGCATGGACTTCTCCTTGCAGGGAGCATGGGCTCTAGGGTGCACAGGTTCAGTAGTTGTGGCACACGGACTTAGTTGCCCCACTGCATGTGGGATCTTCCCAGATCAGGTATCAAACCCATGTCCTCTGCATTGGCAGGCAGATTCTCAACCACGGACCAGTAGCAAAGCCCCCTGTCTGCTTTTTTGACCCTATCCATTCTAGTGGGTATGAAGTGGTATCTCATTTTGGTTTTGATTTTAATTTCTTTAATGACTAAACGTGTTGGTCATTTTTATGTACTAGTTGGACTTTTTTTTTTTTTTTTTAGAAATGTGTATTCAGGTCTTTTGCCCATTTTAAAATTGAGCTATTTGTCTTTTATTGTTGACTTATAAAAGTTCTTTATATATTCTGGGTATGTCTTTTATCAGATACATGATTTACAAATATTTTTTCCCATTCTGTGTGTTTTATTTTTTTACTTTCTTGTTTTCTGAAACACACAAAAAAACATTTATTTTTAAAGTTTTTAACTTCAGTGAAGTTCAATTTTTTTTCTTTTGTTGCTTGTGCTTTTGCTGTCACATTGCCTAATAAAAGCTCATGAAGACTTAACATATCTTTACTTACAAGAATTTTATAGTTTTAGCTCTTATTTGGACTTTCATCCATTTTGAGTTAATTTTTGTATATGATGAGAGGTAGATTCAAATTCATTCTTTTGTATGTGTTTTTCAATTGCTCCTCATTAAATTTCTTGCGAAGATGAGCTCGATAAAGGACAGAAATGGTATGGACTTAAAAGAAGCAGAAGATATTAAGAACAGATGGCAAGAATACACAGAACTGTACAAAAAAGATCTTCATGACCAAGATAATCACGATGGTGTGATCACTGACCTAGAGCCAGACATCCTGGAATGTGAAGTCAAGTGGGCCTTAGAAAGCATCACTACGAACAAAGCTAATGGAGGTGATGGAATTCCAGTTGAG